>NW_025335761.1:13549858-13844673 GCF_004798865.1 Varanus komodoensis
ATAATAATAATAATAATAATAATAATAATAATAATAATAGGAAGAGAGAGAGAACAAACAAGCAAACAAGGAGATACAGTAGGAACGCCTTCTACAGGGACATCTGGAATGCAAGTATCAAATTGCTAAGCCTTTTTTAAAATTTCCAGGTTGGATGTTGGGCTTGGACTGAATGGTTCTGTTATGACACCCTCAACCCAAATCTGTAATGCTTGTGATCATGGGACACTGATCAGCAGGTGACAGTGAGCTTCCTGCGGACAACCATGTTCAAAAGTCCTTCAAATTACTCAGGACCAGGCATGGCCACTGTGCCAGTGAGGTCAGTAGCTGAACGGACCACAAGCAGCAGTGAAGACCTCCTTGGGCCTTTTTACATAGATTGCATTTTTTGCACTTAGGCTGCTGAAAAGGACTTGAAGGGATTTCTCTTCATTCTTGTGGATGCGGTACCAGTGCTATAAAGAAAATGTACGACGTCAGAACTGTGCTCTTCCTCTCTGTGAGTATTCTGTGAGTAGGAAAGGCAACTTGGGATGGGGGCCAGGGAGCTCTTGAAACATGCTATTCATCTGGCAGAGGATAAGACAAAGAAAAACAATGATCCAAGTCTTGAATTCATCTCCACTTAGTCATGGCGAAACGCCACTGAGCAATATTTGTGATTCCTAATTAGTACAGAAGACTGTAGGAAAATATCTAGCATTGCAGGAATGAATCTTTATGGAGGCTGGACGTTGGGCATTTTAACCCCATTGATTTTAAATGGCACAAAGGTCACATTCAATATTGCAGGGCTCTGGGGAAGAGATCTCAATTTTTCTTCATTTTCTTTTTGTCAAATCGGGATGCAACATGCATGAAGGTCCAAGAATAAAAGGTTTATTCAGTTGGGGGGAAATATTAAAACAAGAAAAGGAGTATGCAGTTGTTAACTAACCCCACAAACTGACTGTGGGTTCCTCTGGTTGCCCAATTCTTTAATGCCAGACAAAGTCACTGCAACAATCCAGCAAACTCATCCCCTCCCCACTTCTCCCCTCCTTTCCCACCCCACTAAGCCAGGAAATTACATGGTGGGCTCTTTTATTGTTTCAATAGTATGTGACTGAAGGTAAGTAGTAATGAGTGGAACTAAAGTAGTGGAACTCAAGGTCCTTCCAGCATTGCCCCCCCCCCCCCACCAGCATCTCCAATAGATATGATTGTGTAAAAGTGATTCTAACCGAATGAAACGTTGCTTTTTTGGTCTGTGTTATATGCAAAATACTCTGACGTAAAAGTCCCCAAGGCACTTAAAACAAGTGTCCATACTGCAGGGATTCTTCACTAACATCTCCAGTAGCAAAAGAAGTCACCACTGCATTTTTCCAGTTTGAACAGGAATTCTGAGAGCGTTTTTGCAAGTGTTGTCTGCTTTATATAGCTGGAGAACCACAAAGCAAGATTGCAATAGATTTGTGATCTGACTTTCTGCTGTTGCTTCATGTAACAAAAAGCTTCTTCCAAATTTCTTCACAATCCGATTACACAGAAACGCATCTCTTTCACAGCAGGACTGAGTCTGCATGAGAAGTTTTACCTTTAGTTAATTAAAGATCAGATCAGGTTTTTTAAGCAATGATGAAAGGTGACTTCTTAGAGTGGAATTGATAAGAACTCAATAGGAGGTAGCCATAGAAAGGTGAGGAGCGCGGAAGTGGGTGGTGCTGGGCAGGGAAGTAACCTTTATTAGCAAACCAGAGAGATTCCTACTTCACTCTTTTTCACAATGTGTCAGAACATCTGACAGTCTTTATAGTCTCGGACTTAGAGCTGTTGTAAGATGAAAGCTACCTGGAGTGATCAAAGAGGTTGTGCCTCAGTCACCCTTCTCATTTTCCTTTCCTGCTATGCAGTCTTCCCACCTACTTGATGGAAGCAACACATTTTCTACATCTAACCTTCAACTGCTTCCAGACCTTTGGGCTAGTGATGAGATCTAAAATAAGGAGCAGTATTAATTGGCTTAAGCAGTTTAGCTTAATGTGGTTTATATTTTTAGAACCTACATCTTGCAAGTTTACTCAGTATAAAACATGGATGATCCACAGGCAGCACAACCTGGATGCAGTGAAGGAAGACCACACAGGTTCTGCACAAGACCTCTGCTCATGGCTCAGCCATAAATGTGGATGGGAAAGTCCTCGTGCGGTGCAAAACTCATTACAATCAGAGCAGATAGAGTATACATCCAGATGTGAATGTGTAACACAATCCTCATCAGACACAGGCATTTGTTCCTATCCCACATCTATACAGAACATATCCAAGGTAACTAACAGTACACAAAATCTGAAACATGTCCAAACTATTAGAACTACATAAAACAGTTCAGCTGATTCAAGGAATGGCAAACAAGGCAATGCCTAAAAATGGTTGCTTTAAAAATAACCTGGACTGAGAACCAGAAGGTCAGTAATGATGGGGCTGAGTCAACTGCCTTTGATGAATCATTCTAGCATCCTGGTATCACAATAGAAAAGGCCGTGCCCCCTGTTCCTCCGCCATTCTTCAGGTCATTCAGTGACCCAGAGAAGAGATTCTGCATGTTGCAGATTCAAGCAGTTTATGTAGATAAAGGTCCCAGGCCACTTAGGGCTTTTAAGATCAAAGGAGTGGTTTTAATTGAGCACAGAAATAAAATCTGAAGCTTTGATCTACCTGCTCTTGGCACCCACTTTCGGAAGGAATGGAAGTTTCCAAATCTTCTTCAAAGGGAACACCTAAACAATATTGCAATTATTATAACCTGAAAATGAGTAGGGCATCAATAACCCAAAGCAGTCCAACATTTTGGAGAAAGAACACCATTGGCACACCAGCCAAAAATGATGAATGACTTTCCTAGCCACTGCTGCTTTGGGATGTGTGACTCTGGAAAACTTATTCTGTTTTTCAATGCACTTTCAACATATTTCTGATTCAACAGCCAAAAGCAGGCTGAGTCAGGTTTTTGTTTCAGCTGCTGCAAAATTGCTTGACATGCTTGTGCAAATTTGGAACTAAGAAATGCTTATCTCTCATACATATAGAGTGAATTTGCAGATCTTGCACAAAACTGAGCCAACTCATTGTATTAATGTTGTTTTTGTCACATTTAACCTGAGAAGCATTAAACCTGAGCATCACTGTAGGCATCCTCCTTCCTCTCGTTACCTCTGCGTGCATTCTGGCCACCTTGAAATCTCTGACAGTTAATTTCAGCTTTGCACAAAACTCAGGCCTCTGCTCCACAATTTGTGCAAATTGCTGACTGGATTCCTACATTTTGTGCAAATTTCACCAACTTTAAAAAGAATGCATAAATCAGAGCCCATTTTAAAAAGGAAGCCAGCATGCTAGGTCAACTTGTGTCAGATCAAGGCAGCAGCAGTGCAGGATTGATAAAAAGATCTGAGTCATAAAAACAACCTGTCCATTTTTCACACACACCCACACACTTCCCAATTACTCATGAATTCCTACTGCTAATACAATAGCAGCACTGGCTCCAAGCAGTGAAGCAGCACTGGATCCAAGAGAACCGGTTCTGAGCTAAAGCGCTGTGCTGTCCAAACCAGGATGCAAACATAGGTATGGTCAACAAATTCTTCATAGCATCTTCCAGTATGAATTGACCTGATACACATGCACAGGCATGTGGATCAGAACTGAGTTATCTACCAGCTTTCACAGTTCCTGAATATTCTGTATAGTTGTTCTTCACTCCCGCCCCCAATTTTTTTTAAAAAAATCACATGAAAGTACATTCTAAAATGTACTTTAAGATACATTCATTCATTCATTCAGTCATTTAAAGCTTTTCTAACCCATCCATCACTGAAATCTCGGGACGGATTATAACAGAAGAACCAATAAAATAAAGCACAGCTTCCGACACCAAAATAATGGGAAAATGAAAGGGCTTTTTGCCTGACGTTCAAAAGAATAAAGCGTCAGCGCCAGGCAAACCTCTCTGGGGAGGTTTAGAGTTAAATACAATTTAAAATATGTATTTAGTTAAACATTTAGATGTAAATTTCCATGCAGGATTAACAAGAAGCAGAAATGAAACAGAACAGATTTATATAGCCTAACCCGTGGTAAAAGAATCACTCCGTGTCAGTTTCACATTTATTCACTTTTTAAAATGGTTCCATCCAATTTCCTCATTAATCTGTGATTTTTTGTAAGCATGGAATTGTGCCTTTATTTTCAAACAGAATTTCTCCTTAAGTATGTATTTTGCATGCAACTTCCCTCAATATATGAATTTTATATGCAATTTTTGTTCTGGGAACTGTATCACAAAATTCTGAGAAGATGCACAGTCTGAAGGATAGCTGTGTTCTGATACCCACATTTGTCCAAGAAGCACCAAAAAGAATCACCCACACCAAAACGTGGCTCAGACGTAATTGTCTCCCATAGGCAGAAATGACATGGATCAGAAACAGACTGATTTATCTTTAGGAGGCTGATTTATGTACCAAGAATAATACACAGAGGATAATAGGACCATCTTAACTGTTGTTTCAGGGAGCTCTGATGTTAAACCTCCCAGCCAGCCAAAGCACCAAGCCAAACAGGGTAGGAGAGAGGCATTTGGGGGTAGGGTGATTTATGTGTTGCTGCTGCTGCTGCTAAATTATTTCCCTTCCATTTGAAGCAATGGCAGTTCCAAAGCTGGTCTAGCTGTCCTCCCATCTTGAAGATATGCCAGATGTGTCCTAATCCACCTAAGTCACAACCCTTTCATCAGCATCTTCATCTTAGAAATTTGACATTGGGCAGGTAAGAACTGCAGGTGTGTCTGCAGGGACTGGGAAGGGGTATCCAAGGCCATCTCTCCTCTTCTAAGAAGAGACCACTCTGTCCCCACTGAAAGAGGCAGATCTGAAGGGTCCCATGGGGCCAGCAGTGATCTCCCAACCTAAGATTGCAGCTTAAGTCTACCTGGTTTTGTCCTGCTCCTAGTCCAGCATGTGTCCTGGTCAAGGCAGAGCTATTTTCAGGAATAACACAGGCAGCGGGGGGAGTCCAGTCCAAAGTTTAAGCCACAGTATCTACCATGACAAGTTGTCAGGTCAGTCAAGGATGTCTGAGAAAGTAATCCATGTGAGTGGCTGAGGGTCTAGAAATCTCTCACATCCAAAAGAGCAAGGCCAAGCACTGCATTAACATGCTAATTTTCAGCAGCAAGCTGGCTCCAGCTGGGCTAGATTATATTGTTGCTTGCTCTTCTTACGGCCCTTTGAATGAATGCCCTCCAAAAAGCCCTATCCTTGACAACTTTGCTCAGCTCTGGTAAAGTAAAATCTTCCTTAATGGAGTCAATCCACCTCTTATTTGGTCTTCCCCTTCTTCTTCTGCCTTTGACTTTCCCTAGCATGACTGTCTTCTCCAGGGAGTCTTGCTGTCTCATGATGTGTCCCAAGCATGACAGCCTCAGTTTCATCATTTTTGCTTCCAGGGAAATTTCTGGCTTGATCTGATGTAAGACTCGTTAATCTTTCTGTCGGGCCAGGGCATTCACAAAGCTCTCCTCCAGCACCATGTTTCAAATGCATCAATTTTCTTCCTGTCAGCTTCCTTCACTGTCCAGCTTTCACACCCATACACAGTGTCAGGAATACAATAGCACAGATGATCTTGGCCTTGGTATCCAATGAAATGATCATACACTTGACGACCCTTTCTAGTTCCATCCCTCTGCTTTGAATTTCTTGGTTGCAGTCTCCCTTTGAATTGATGATGACAGAATCTCAGTTTTCAATTTGTGAGGAGGAAATAAAAGCTCGGGTTTGTGGGAAAGATCAACCATTTGAACCTCTGTTGCTTTATTGTCCGGCACTCCAGGTACCTGCAGTCAGTAACAGTAATGCATTACTGGGGAAAGAGAAACTCAACTGCAACTTTTCAAGACATATACTGGTGCTTTTATAATCGGCTAGTCACATACACCAATACTGAGTGTTAAATTTCCAGATAATCTTAGTACAATAGCATCCTGATGTCTTTAGGCATGCGAGACCCATCAGAAATACTGTTAACAATAGTATGGAAAACATTACTGATTGCTGAATTGATAGGTCAGTCTAGCAAATTCTTGACAGTTCAGGTCAGGCAGGTCAGTCAGTTTACACATGCAAATGTGCCTGATGGAGGAAGCATTTAGGAAGTCTGGTTTGAGAATTACACTCAGACTTGCCCCTGTGGGACTTAAGTGGGCCCATTCAGAAGCAAATGAACAGCATTATTTCAGATTTTCTACAGCTGATAAGAACAACAGGTATTTCTTCTCAGTCTAGCTAAGAATTTTATTTATTTATTTATTTATTTATTTATTTATTTATTTATATCCTGCCTTTTTCCTACAAAGGGCTCAAGGCAGCTTACATCTCTTCCTCCATCTTATCCCCACAACAACAACCCTGTGAGGTAGGTTGGGCTGGGAGTCTGTGACTGGCCCAAAGTCACCCAGTTGGCTCCATGGCTGAGCGGGGACTAGAACCCAGGTCGCCTGAGTCCCAGGCCCATGCTCTTAACCACTACACCACACTGGCTCTCATTTTCTTAAGGCAACAGTCATATTAAACAGTGACTTGGCTTGGAAAGCTGGTGCAGGTTTGATTTTGTAACAAAAAAAGACAAAAGCAATTCTTTTCTGCCAGGATTTAGCTGAATTTTCCCAACAATGACAGAGCCAACATATGCAGAATCATTCACAATTTCAATTTTTCCATTAATAGCTTGCGTAATACTTCCATTGCCATGATTTTTGTTTTCTTAATGTTCAGCCCCAGCCTACTTTTGCACTTTCATACAGTGGCATTTTAGTTTATTGCTGATTTCTACCAGTAATATGGTATCATCTGCATATCTTGAATTATTGATGGATTTTCTGCCAAATTTTACTCCTTCCTCTGTATCTAATCCAGCTTTCCTTATGAAACATTTTGCATACAAACTGAAAAGATATGGAGATAAAATACACCCTTGTCTGATGCCTTTGCCTATAGGAAAGTCTTCTGTTTTTCAGTGCTCTGCCATAACAGTAGTTTTCTTGTCCATCATAAAGGTTATGCACCAGAATAATCTTTTTTTTAATTTAAAACATTTATATGCCATCATTTATGACAACGTCTCAGAATGGTCTACAATATTAAAATTGAAAAACAATCAAAACAGTCCATAAACAATAAAAATAATTAGGAATTATAATTAATAAAAATACAGACAGATAAAATTTGATAAAAGAAGCGACTGTTCCCTTTTAAAATCAACAGTTCTTAAAATACCATTCAAATAAAAATGGTGAGACACACCCATTGTTTAAGAACCATCCATAGGTTCTTGTGATCCAGGCAGTCTTTCTTTGTAATTCTTGGCCTCTGGTTGCAACACTGAAGCTGGGCCAGCCTAGAGATTCTTTTTCAGGGTAAAGAGTAACGCCTCCCTTCCCCTGTTCCTGGTTTTACATCAGCCAATGTACTTTGATTGAAGTACCTGCCCTTCCAGTGGAACTCCTCATTGCAGAAAGGCTTGTCTGTTCCTATGGGAGAAGCTTCCCCAGGCTTCTCCACCGCGTCACACAAGATGATGAGTCTAGGTTTGTATTATTATAATAAAATAAAAAATATTATAATTATTTATAATAATAAAAATAAAAAATATTATAATTATTTTTAATTTATTGTTGTAAGCCGCCCCGAGGCTTCGGCGAATGGGGCGGCATAAAAATGTTTTAATAAATAAATAAATAATAAATTATCCACTGTCCTTCTGTCTCTTTCTGCTGGGTCATTCTAGGCTGCTTGTCAAAGGCAACCAGGGTGGCTGTAGAGGGGATCCTCTTCTTTCTCTCATCAGCCTTTCCCTCTCTTTCCCAAGCCCTTCTTCCCCATCCCTTGGCTCCTGCTACATCCCAGAACTTCGTAGTCTGCTGCTGCTGAGATTGTACACAGCTGGGCCAGCCTACCCTTATTGACTTGAGGCCTTTTCAGGCAGACCTTCATTCCACCTTTATCCTCAGACCTAGCTGCTTGCACATGGGAATGACCTGGCTCTGACTTGCTACAGACCATTTCCAGTTCGTCATGATTCATACTTCAGACATTCCCATGTCAGTCACAGACTCTCAGCCCAACCTACCTCACAGGGTTGTTGTTGTGGGGATAAGATGGAGGAGGAGATGTAAGCTGCCTTGAGCCCTTTGTAGGAAAAAGGCAGGATATAAATCGGAAAATAAATATAAATAAATAAATAAAATTCCATGTTCCAATCATACACGTTTGCAGCACTGGACTTCCCTTTTGCCTTGGTGCACGTCAGCCGCTAGACTTCTTTCCCACTTTGATCTAGTTGCATCATTAGCAGCAGCACTCTTTGTACATGCCCTTTGCTCTTCCCAGCAGCTGTTTGAGTGCCTTCCATCCTGGAAGAATCATCTCTCATTTCATCATTAGGGTTTGCAGGTAGGAAACATTCAGAAGCGGCTTGCCATCGCCTTCTTTTGCATAGCACTAACCAGAATTAGCTTGAGTGCCACTGCCACTGTCTGTGAAAGATCCCCTGCCAGTATCACCATCAACTTCCACTCAGCACCATCAACTGCTGCGTCACCCTTAGAGATCTCCATTCTCTTCTGCTGATGTGACCACCGTTCCTGAAGAGGGCGGATGCATCTTAGCCTGGTGCCTCGGCTTTGACCATTCCGCCTTGGGTGACCCTGCTAGGAAGCCAGCCCAGTGAGGGAGTCAGGCCTCCTGGTGGCATTGCTCTCAGCCTCTCCGACGCTTCCAGCTCCCCTCGCCACATTACGGTGTGCATCCAAGAGCAGGGAGCTAATTTATAGCTCAGTCAGTGCATCTGCTTAACCAGGTCAGCCTGTTACTTTTAAGGGAGGCCCCACTGTGTGCCTTCTGTTTGAACTTCTGCCTCACATTTTATTCTACAGTGTTCAGAGTTAATTGTCTAAAGCTCTGTTTCTTGCATGTGGGGAAGCCCAGGAATGGCCCAGGAGGAGCAATGTTGCTCTTTGGGGAGCTCCACAGGGAGGCTGTCAGCCAAGGCTCCCATTTCCCACCTGGCCTCGCCTGGGATCACAGTGCTGGCTCTCCGGCTCTCCTTATTCATCAGATGCATCCTCCCTCGGGTAGGACAGGACCGCTTTAGGCCAGCAGGGTTTTCTACCTTCCCCCCTCCATATGTACAACCTAATCAAGTTTTGCTTAGTTTGATAGGCAGAAGGTTCTCAGCTGAACTTGTTTCTTAGACAAATTATGAACAGAACTGGTGTGTTTTCCCTCAAAAGAAATAGTTCAGATTTAGAATTTCCAGGATTGTTGTTATTTTATGGATGAGAAAACATGGCTCCAGGCAGTTGCTTTTACAGTTTCTCTTATTCGTTCTTGCGCTCTACACCTTTGTCTCTTCCAAAATGCATGTGTTTGGCTGCTCTGTTTTTCTTTTGTTGCCCCTGGGATAGTTGTAACCACAGACATAGACTAAAGTCTCCATTGCTTATCATTTAGTCTTTCATTTGCATTAGTTAATGAGAAGAAAGGATGTGTAATGAAAGCAACTGGCTCTTAAATATACTTCTCTCTGCTGGACAGGTCTTTCTTTCATCCTGGAATCCAAGCTGGTGTGCTTGGGATTCTCTAGTGGTCTCCCATCCAGGTCCTGACCAGAGAGAAACCTGCTTAACTTCAGCAAGGAGGCTGCATCATGTGACCTTGGATGATGCCTTAAGACCTCAGGCCATATAATATTTTATTCGGGAGAGCTCATTAGCTTTGGTTTGGAAAAGGTTGGGTGAGAAATGGAGAATAAAAGAAAAGCAGCCTACGGATATCAGAACTGGGAACATTCTGAGGCTCAATGTATTAGATACCTTCTAAGAAACTCCATTCATATGAATGGGAACTGAACAAGAGCACAGCAACTCATTCATAGTTTCCATTCATTTCAGTAGGGATCACATTGGGAGAACATCCCAATATATGGTGCTCCAGATTTTTCTTGTAGTCAAATGGGGAAAGTATAGCTGATTTTTTTCTGGTAACTTTCGATGCCATTTTGTATGACATTTCATAATACATTTTGTTAGATTTATTATTGATATTTATGTATCATATTTGTTTTCTGTTTCAGTATTATTCAAACATTTAAACTAGTCATGCTGACAAATAGAAGAAAATAAGCAGAAAAATAGAAAGCAGCAAAATTAGAAAAAATACAGTATTCTAAAAAGTAAGATTAAAAGCAAAACAGGTGATTTCACAATGCCATTAAATTTCAAATAGTAGCAGTATGAGAGCAGATGGATAAGATGAAGTACCCCTTGAAAGATTTAAAAGTTGGTGGCTTCCTTTTTATCCAGAGAAGGCCATGCCAGGAAAAGGGCTGTCCACTGGAAAGTCCCATTCACCACTGGTCTGTTTCCATGTGGTTAAAAATTTGGAAATTCAAGGCAGTGGCTTCCTTTGTGGAGTCACTGCACTTCCTATTTGGCCTTCTGCCTTCTACTTTCTCTAGCATGATTGTCTCCTCCAGGGAGTAGAGAAGCATATTACTTTTATTAAAATGTAACTTGTTACAGAACAGTATAAATCAGAGTAGTGTTCTCTCTGAGATGCAGGAGAAGCATCTGCCCATGTGAACAGATGAATCCAAATGGAAACTTCCCCTCCTCCCCTGCCTTTCGCAAAAGATTCTCAGCCATCCTTGGGGTGGCTCTTGCTCCTTGAGGGCTAGACAGCGGGAATGGCCTACTCACTTTACCTGCTGTCACCTGACCTCTTCCCAATCTGCTTCCCCACCAGTTCTGAATGGTTTCCCTTGTCTTCCAAGGCAAGCTGGTTCACATGCTCTGCCTGAGAATCTTCACTAAGTAACCTTGAAACTGTCAAGTCTTCTGCCACCCCCCCACCCCCCACCTTTGCTCTTGCACCTTCTGCTCAGAATTGGACAAAACTATCTGAGCAGTCTGTAATGAGCAAGGGCTCAGCCCCCTTTCTGCATGCAGGAGGAATGTATATGGAATGAACTGTCAATAAAGAGCCACCACAAAAAATACTGTCCATTAGGGTAATCCCAAATAAGTTCTGGTTTTGAAATTATTCTTCAAACATGCTGAGCTTTGACTGGTGTTTTTCTAGCCAAATATTGAGCAAATCTGAGCCTACTTAGATTTCTATATCGAATTGTCTCATTAAAATGTTGTCCCCAGTGTGGATAAGCTATTTTCCCCCAGCATCAAGGAGTGGCTGGTTGCCTTTCTCGTGCTATCTACTTAGCTTGAACTTAGAAAGCCTGCCAGATCGTAACAGATATTTGTCATGACTCTGCTTATGGCCATTAGAAGAGAAGAAATACTGGCTGTGACTTGCTAAGACCATTGAGGTTGTTTCTCCAGGGACAATGTGTCGTTTCTTCTTGAGTGGCTTCGGCTTCTTTGCTTCATTAACCTTGCCTAGAAGGGCCTTTAGCAAAGGGCTATTATATGCAGGAAGATGTTGCTTCTTTAACTCCATTTGGCATCAGTCTTGCTTCTGCTCTCCAGCCTGCCTTAGCTACTAATTGTCTTGTGGTTTTTTGCAGGAATTATTTTGCCTGGAGTTTATGTATATCATTTAACAGTGTGCATGCCTCAGCTACAATACCTTATTTACTGCTTGTCTTACCATTCCACTCTCCAAAGCCTTCATGAGCCACACTTTTCTGTAGGAAATCCTCTTCCTGTTGGTCTTTATCACAAAGCACTCAACAATCTCTCTTCAACGAGTTAGGCCAAACATGATTCCCATTGCAATGTTTTAGAAACATATTTATACATATTCAAAGTCATTGGAAAGACTGGACTGCATGTCATTAAAAATATTAAAGTTCATACAATTGCTCCATATGCATTTTTATATACATTGCCTGGGGATCAATAGCTGATGTGTGTCTCACCCCTTCTTAAACAGCAGCATTTTAACGTACTTGATCTAGACCTTTCTCAAATGATATTGAATACTACTGATTGCTCATGTCACTCATCTGAATCCAATAAGACATGGAAGGACACAATGTCATGAGCTGCAATTTATGAACCATTTAGCATAGGTCAGACTTATCTACATAACATCAAGAAATAAATGCTCTGATATGCTGTTCCTCAAATGAAACATTTTTCTCGAAGCAACATGGATAGTACTGTTCAAGCAAACACTCACTACTTTGCTTTATGCAGAAGTACTATGATTGGTGTCCTGTGCATACTTGCTCAGGAGTAAGCACATTAAAGCAATGTGGGATCCACCAGATGAGACCCACATACGAGCACAACAATATCAACATGGATTTGCAACGACTTAACATTGTTCATCTGGTCCCTAATAACTTGACCTCTTGAATGCAGATATTGTTCCACTTACATATGAGGTGTTCAGGAGAGCCTGGAGTAGCCCACTCAGTCACCCCATACTGACTCCACCTCACCCAGATCCAGGCTGCAGGCACTTCCCTTTGCCAATGCACAGGGTCTGGTTGAGCTCATCTGTAGGGCAAGCACCACCACTTAGCCAATCTATTCAGCAGCAAATGGTCTGGGTGTCTAAGCAATTAGACTCTTCCAGCACTGATCTCAGAGCTGGGGATCAGTCATTGCTGGACTGCTACCACATTTCGGGGTCATGCCTTTCTGTGGCAACACCCCTAAATAGAGGTGGGCTGCAAAGAAGCCCAACAGAAAGTTCCCCAGTGAGATCCTTAGTTAATTGCCCCAAGGGATCTAAGGTGTTTGGGGACTGAGGAGCTAAGGACTGTTGGTACGGGAAGGCAGCACCTCTGCTCCTGCTGCACCAGACCTTGTCAAACAGGGTTGCCTGCAGCTACCAGGTTACCACAGGAAGACCACTAGTTTTCCCAATGAGAGGTGCATCAAGGACAGTAAGGCCATATTTCCAAGTAAATAATGATTGTGTAAATGTATTAAATGGAAGCATGTAATGGTGAGGCCTGAAACTTTTTTGAACCCATAAGCACAAACGGAAATTTGAGGACACCATCACAAAATGCCTAATCAGTGGATTGCTGCTTTGGCATCTACCTGTCTTGTCCATGGATTTTAGTCTATTGTCTTTAATAGGTTTTAGTCTATTGTCAGCAAAGCCTTTTTTCATGTCTGTTGGACACCACAAAGTCCCTTTAATAAGGGCTCGTCTGATTCAGCTATTTGCCAATGGTGAGTTACAGCTAATGCTTCTTTTAAACAAATGCTTTGGCAATGTTCAGTAGTTACTTCTTTTCAGGAGGAAGTTATTACATGGATCATTTTTTTCCTGGAACAGTCTTTAATATTCATTGATGCACACACTCTTTTAAATTATCTGCTTGATGGAAATTAACACATTGAAGGGGAAATGGATTATCAGCTAAAAGACGGATCTTTCAGCACTGGAAGGATAAATGCTCACCTCCTATAATACAGTGAACTGAGGGCCTTGCAAGGCTTTCAGTATATATACAAACAGACAAACAGATGTATACTATATATATATATGCATGCATATAAACACCACCTTCAAATAGTTACTTATTTGGATATTTGTTCCAGTTTTGTTAATGCCTATGTATAATTGCTAGAAGGTTACAATTATCAGAAATGCATCTCAGACAGAGTACCATGTACATATATTTAAACTATGGAATTAAAAATAATATTTCTGGTATCCATGGGCACCATGTTGGGAACCCTTGTACTAACACTTCTAAACAGCCATTCCACAGGGCAAGCAAACAAAATAGGCACTTTGTAAGAGCCCAGCTACAGGAAAACACGGGTAAAATTGGCGTGTGAGGGCAAACAAATTCAGGACATAACCATGAAGAAAACCAATGTGCTTTACTCTAAATTATTGTGTTTCAGAACAAACTTTCATAGTGATATCTTGTGTGATCTAATAAAGAAATCACTGCTGAATGAGCTGCATCTTGACACTGTGCTCTTTGGTTAAATAGTCCGTTTTTAGAGCAGTGATGGGGAATAGAGCAGCTCCCGCTCTGCCGCTGTTCAGCTCTTTCCCAATCAGCCAAACAGCATGGGGGAGAGACTGCCAGACCTGCAATCTGCACTCCCTTGCCACCCCGCCCTTGCTCAGCGGGTTGGGAGGCTGCTGAGCGGCAGCAAGGAGGGGGTTAGCCTCCTATCTGCATATGCAGAGCCGCACACGTCCCATTTTCTTGGTGCACAGAGAGGAAATATCACAGATTGGCAAGGCAGGAAACCAGTGTTTGGGTTCTTCTCTGTGCAGTGAGAAAAGTGAGTGGAAGGTGGAGGAAATCAGTTTGAAAGAGTGCATGGACAGGGAAAGGGAAGAGAACTGCAGGCAGAGAAACAAGGGGCAGGAGAGAGAGCGCATGCTGCTTTTTTGCCCACTCCCCACTGGCTTGCCATGTCCACAAGGCTACACAGAAACCGATGAACGTCGTTACTTTACCTGGTAAGTGCAACAGCCCCAGCTTTTGTATAAAATCCCATTCATTAGTCACACTTCACAGTCCCACCCGATACACGATTCAACATCAGGAGGCCACACAAAATGGCAGTGAAACAATCAAAGCGCTCTTCTCTGGAGAAAGTATTCATCCTCGCCCTGTCCTGTGTTCTTCTATCTGCCCACCTTTTGGAGCTGATTCTTGTCTGCCACTTCCACAGTGTCAGGTATTGGGGATTGTTCGAGACACCAGAACTGTTACGATTGATGGATCACTGCTCTGAACTGTGATGGCAGGTCTGATGTTCTTAAGGTTATATTTTCCATTGCACAACTTCTAAGCAAGCTGCCCAGGAAAATCAGCTATCAGCGCTGAATTAAACAGACAGGACGCTGCCAACCAAAGACAGAAAGATGTTCTAACAATGATACCCATGCTTAATCTGCCAAATTTGGGTTAAGCAAAAGGGTTTTGAAAAACAAAAAAGAATATAAATGGAAGAAGATAGTATGTGACATCCCTGTTAAGACAGTTTCCTTTTATTTGGCCAATTATACCAGTGCCTTTTGTTGGGAGGCAAAATGAAGAGTGGAATTTAGGAGTAATTAGAACAGTAGGTAGTGTTCTATTTGACACAGCCCTACTTTGGGCCATGCTGCCTCCAAATCACATGCACCAACTAAAATTAAACATATACAGACACAGACTGAATCTCCATCAAAGACCGGCTTTGTGCCAAAGCTGAAAGCAACTCTAAATGCCACGTTGAAGTTGGTTTGTACTTTGTACCTTCCCTGCTAGGATTGTTATCCTGGGCCCAGAGGCATTCTGCAAAAAAGACCACAGCAGGGGGCTGCAGTGTTGGCTGGTGCTTCACTTAGCAGATAACAAACGGCCCTAATTAAAATGTAAAGATGAAAGAAGCAGGAATCTCTGCCCACTACCTAATAAGTTTACCTGGGGTGCCACCAAAGTGGTGATGGGAAGGCACCTCGCTGAGGGCCTCTTCTAGCCCTTTCCCTGCATGGAGGATGAGGACTTCCAAGCAGCCTGTCTATTAATGGAAATAAGTTTCCCATCTGGAAACGTGGGTCTTCTAAAAGAGGTACCCCACTAAGCAGGAATGAATTAAAGCATCCTTCAATACAGATACAGGTTTCCAATCCCCAGTGGTGCTTCTTTGAATCCTTTCTGAGTCTCTATAAATAACTCAATGCTTGTTAGGAGGGATGAGGTGGGGAGAGGAGCTAAGAGGCGTTGGACTGCCCCCTCTCTTTTAACTCATACTTGGAGTCACATGTTCTGAGAAGTCTGAGTATTACACAGCTTCATCATTCGCATTACAGCAATTGAAAAGAGCAAAAAACAAACAAACAAACCTTACAATTTCCCAACTAGCCTGCTAAAATCAGAACTGGATCAGCAGGTGCTCGTCTCTCAACTTATTTCAAAATGTGCAGACCCTTTTGTGACATGAAAAGGAGTAAACATTTTAGACTGCACCTGAAAGATGCCATTTAATGACCTCTCCCACCAAACTTCCAGCAAGTAAACATGAACACAAAACAAGCATCTCATATGAGGGAGGGGTTGTGCCTAGTCCACTTCCTACTATGCTATTTCTGCTCACAAGGAGGGTGCTTTTTCACAATGGGAGACACCTGAAAATGTGGTCCCTCACCCACAAATTGACATAGGGGAGTCCACCCTGGTCTGCAGTTCCCAGGTTCTTCTTTTTTTCCTTTCTTGAAAATGGGGAGAATGTTAGCCTGTCTCCAGTCATCTGGCACTTCCCTGTCACCCATGATTTCTCGAAGATAATCAACAGAGGTTCTGAGAGCTCTTCCGCCACCTCCTTTATGACTCCAGGACAGAGTTCATCGAGCCCTGGAGATTTGAACTTGTTCAACCCAATTAGATGATCCTTGACCTACCAATCCTGAGCTCCCATCCTGCTCCTGCAGCTTGTACTTCCCCTTCATCAGAAAGGTCATAGATCTTCTTTTGGGAGAGGACTGAGCCAAAAGGAATTGAGCCCTTCTGCCTTTTCTTTATCATTTATCATTTCGCTATCATTAGCATTTTGCCAGCCACCTTGATCAACTGAACCCCCATTTCTTTCCTCTGTCTTTTACTTTGGATGTATCTGAAGAAGGCTTTTTTGTTGCTTTTAGCTTCCTTCACTAGCCTCAATTCATTCCCAGCTTCAGCCTTCCTGACACCTTCCTTGCAATTCCATGTGACATTCCTGTCCTCTTTGCAGCCTGGCCTTTCTTCCACTTCCTATACATTTTTTTATTATTTTGAGATAATCTCTAAGCTTTTTGTGAAGTCTCATGGGCTTCCTTTGTTGTCTTCTACCCTTCTTCCTTGGTGTAGTTATTTGTAATTGTGCCTTTAGAATTTCCTTTTTAAAAAATTCCCATCCTGGACTCCTTTTCTCATTAGAATCAATTGCCATGGGACTTTATTTATCATTGTTCTGAGTATATTAAAATTGGCTTTCTGGGTACCTGTTTGGCTACATTTGGCTTTTGCTTCCTTTCAGATCAAGAATCTTCACTAGTGCAGCTCTGCTAAAGTCAGTAGAATTCTACTGCCACATCGGAGAGCAGCGTTTTCAAACAGAAAGCCAGTGCTGGTACTGCAAGCACCTATGCATGCGTACTTACACATCTGAGAGACAATGATGAAGTAATTATCACTGTCCCTGCTTTTTTGCCTTCTTCTGCTGAAAGGGATTGTTTCCATATAATTGGCTTTCTTAAAGGCTTCACGTCCTACAGCACTTTTTCTTGATCCCCACACACAGAACTTCACACAAGGTTGTATAATTTGCACACACGTAAGCACACACACTGTGCAGTGACTTTTTAATTTTATGAAGAAGTATAATTGTGACTGCTCTTTAGAAGGCCAGGTACTAAAGCTGACTGAAGGGCCTGATCATACCTTATCTTGGAAGCTAAGCAGGGTCAGGCCTGGTTGGAATCTGGATGGGGGACTTCAATGTTGTGAACCACCCAGAGAGCTTTGGCTATGGGTGGTACAGAAATATAATTAATGATAATGATAATGAATGAAGCTCAAATACTTTGGCCACCTAATGAGAAGGAAGGACTCACTGGAGAAGACCCTAATGTTGGGAACAATTGATGGCAAAAGAAAAAGGGGATGGCAGAGGATGAGGTGGCTGGATGGAGTCACTGAAATAGTCGGCTTGAGCTTAAGTGGACTCCGGGGGATGGTGGAGGACAGGAAGGCCTGGAGGAATGATGTCCATGGGGTCGTGATGGGTCGGGTATGACTTTGCGACTGAAGAACACATTTATGAGTGAGTCCACCCGGATAAAAAATGGTTTAGAAATATTTTTAAACAGATAAATAACCAAGCAATGCAGAGCCCCGAGATACTTCCAACCCTCTCCCTTCTTTTAGTTACGTCTGTCACAGGCAGCATCACAATTCCAAACAGAGCAGAATAATACTGGGAGGTGATGGTGCAGGATGTAATATTTTATTGAGTCAATATTATTCTGTAAAAACACAAAAGCATTTCAAGCTGAAATAGCTCTTCATCGAGAGAGTCCTTGATTGAAAATCTCTTAAATGCCGTCATAAGAGCTCTATACATTGTTTCTTTTTTCGTCTTCTTTTGTGCACAAAGTGGTCCCAATAATTCTTTAAAAGGCAGCGTGAGCGCTTCTCTGCTTGTGTGACCTAGCATGGAAATGCAAGTGCTCAGTCTTTCTAAAGAAGTAGAGCAAAAACAAAGCCCTGAAGTAGGGAGCCCCAGCAAGGATAAAGGGCGCCCCACTTAGCAATTTCACATACACTTCCTTTCCTTTCTTGTCTTTTTCAAGTGCTTCTTTGAAGACTGGCTGGCCTTTGAATATGTCTCTCCTTATATTTGTTTTAATTCTGCAAACAGTCATGTGCCAGTTACTTCTTCAGCACAGCCATGTTTCATAACATGGAGATGAGAAACCATGTGATGGGTGCTAGAAGCAAGTAGCCTCTGTATAGTGCTGAGAGTAAGGTTTGTGCATGGCTGGAAAGGTTTGTCCATGGTAAAGCTAGTGCAGAAGATAATTCTCAACATGCTTTTTCAAGGATGCAGCAGAAATTATGCAGAATCCCAGTGAGATCATTTCTGCCCCATCTAGCACAGAGATAATCACCAACAAGACTTGTGTATTTTTTCTGTTACTATTATTCAGCCCTGACATACACAGCAGTACAGCAGGCATGTAATTGCATGAGAGTTGAAATAAAATGAAAATAATTTGGCTGGAAGCATCTGAATTGTGATGGAATCATGGTGCTCATGTTCAAGAAATGGAAAAAAAGGTATTCAGTAGGAATTCCAACCCAGAGCGAAGAATGAGATGAATCATTAGGTCTGCTCACTGGCAGCTTCATGCAGTGACTATGACTCACAGCACAGGGCTGGATCCAGGTTCCCTCATGCTTAGAGGAGAAGTTATTCCTAACTAAATTGAAGTTATTCCTAACTAATTTGCCCCATGTATTTCATCTATCCATAACCAAGTCTGGATTGAAGCCATGCACGTTTTGGTTGCTCAGAGGCTTTCTGACCATCAGAAATATATGGTGCTGGCTTGTAGGCTCTCCGTTTGACTGAAGACAATCCAGCTCGAGTAGATCTCAGGGACTGGCACCACTGTGTGACAGTGATTCCAGTGTCTTCTGGGTAATAAGGTATGAAGTAAACCTCACTGTTCTGTTTTGGAATGAGTTCTGCAGACTCAAAGGGGATTTTACTCAGGGTCAGCCTTCCTTTTCACATTCTAGAATCCATCTTGGATTCTGGAAGCCTAGTCATTGTCTCCGAGGGTACTGGAAAGCAGTTGATTGCAGCTGATGTCAGTGGCTCCAAAAGCCTCCCTGTGTCATGTTGAGCATATTCTCTTCTCTGATATGTCTGCAACACAATCATAGCATGTCCATTCAGGATTCCTCTGTGCATGTGCCACAACTGACGGTGCTTGTTGGATTTACAGCAGAACACTCTAGATTCTGCTTTAGGATAAAAAAAAAAGTGATGTTGCTTGCAAAGGAGACCTGGGCCTGCCACTGTTGTTGTTGGAATTTAGGAGCCTGCACAATGGACCATTCCAGTGGTAATACTGAGAGACCTCGATATCCTGTTGTGCAGCTCCTCCTCCTCCTCCTCCTTCACCCTTCTCTCATAGCTACTATTTCCCCAATCCCCTGTTTTTCTAACTCATTTATATGTTCCCAGTATGTGCAAATAAGGTTCATTATCTTTGAAAACCTGAATATGGAAAGCAGAAATAAATTGTGAAAAAAGAAAAGAAAAAAAAAGAAAAGAAGATGAGCACAAGTCTAATCTGTACATTTCATTTGTTAAATGAAGTGAATAGGAAGAGAAGACAGAGTAATGCTGCTTGCCTGTCACTAATAAAGACAGTTACCCATAATGCTCTTGTGACCATACTCCCTATAGCAGACAGCATTGCAAAACGGGGATCTAAACAAGGAGTGGGCAACTTCAGGGGGTCCAGGGGCCACTGAGCACCCCACAGCCCACAAAATTCAGTGGTGCAACAAACACAGAACACCTCGGCAGATTGCTACAGAATGCTGGTGGCAAGGCAGGCTGAGAAGAGACACATTTTGCCTGTTTTCAAGCAACACGTGTCCTTCTGAAGCCTCCATTGCATTTAGTACTGTTGCCACTGAGCTTCACTGCCACAGGGGCCACACTATAGGCTGAGGGGACCTCGAGGCCTGTTGGTGATGCCTTTCCAAGTTGTGATCGACAAGTTGAGGAATGCAGAGGGGCAGCAGTGGTGAAGCTCTTCTGCCCCCTCACCACAGTGACACCTAGCCATTTCACCTCCATTGCAAATCCCCCAAAGCCTGCAGCCCCCCTTCGGCTGTCTCCAAGAACCCCATCAGAAGTCCCTGAGGAGCCTCGCCAGCTCGAAGGAGTGGCCAGGGCAGTTCTGCAGAGAGCTGCCCTAACTCATATGCCTGCCTCTCAGGGGGACCCTCCTCAGAGCGAGGGTGTCAGACTGCACAGGGCAGTGGCCCAGGAGTCTCCTGTGCTGCAGGCAATCCTCCAAGACACCTCACCTTCACAGCATCCACCTGTCTGAGGGCCAGGTGGCTCCTCTGAAGGTGTCATGTCCCAGGAGGTCACTGCACCACAGGCACTCTCTTGGACACCTCTCCGGCCAAGCACTGAATATCTCGGAGGAAAAAATCTCTGAATCTAGGTGGTGCTCTGAAGAACCTGGGCATTTGCTTCTGTGGAGGGTATTTCTATTGGACTGCCCTTCCCTTTTATCTATCACAGCAGAGGTGCAGAACCTCAGGCCCAAATTCAGCCCTCCTGGGGCCCCATTCTGGCCTTCTGAGTTGCTTTGATACCCATCTACCCTTCTTCCCATCCACCATTGCTTGGTGATTGCCCAGTTTTTGTGCAACTTCCCCCCCCACACACACACACACACCATTTTGAAAGGTCGCCACTCTAATATTAAGTTACTGGCAGAAAGAGCTTTAGACTAGAATATGCCAGCAATTTGGTCTTGCCCCTTTTGGCTTTGGCCCCACCCACTGCCAGCACATGGCTCCCAAAACTTTCTCCAAAATGGAATTTGCCCCTTGGACAGAAAGAAGTTCTTTGTCCCTGTTTTAGAAACTGAACATGTGAATGTTTGCTTTGCTTACTCTTCACTCACTCTTCCTCTTCTGTATAAAATGAGAACTAAGATTTATTTGATACATTGCTCATTTATTTCATACCACCACCACCACCACCATCACCACCACCACCACCACCCCATTTCATGGAAAGGGGCTCTGGATGGGCTAGAGACACTGAATCTGCATTTTTTTCCTCTACTCATTCCATCACTATATAAGTCCAGGGGCTATGGCTTCTGCTATCCCACAAGGCTGCTGGTAAGGAAAGTAGGGTTATATTGCATTTCCAAAAGCAGGATATGTAGCATGAGGAGCACAATCCTGCTGCATTAAGCATGAATGATACAGACAAGATAACTACTGGGTCACACCATGAATTTTGGCAGGTAGGTACGCAGGTTTGCAATCATGTTGAAGTCTCTATGGACACAAAACTGATTTACGCCTACCCTGAAATACAAGGGGAAAATATTAGCGATGTGTTTTGATTTTGCTACAAGAGAAAAAAATGTGCCACATTAAAGAAATCTTAGTTCAAATAATTTCATCTCAAGGGCTCTCTGGAGCTGGTTTCTTTTCACAGACAAACTGGCCTGCCATCAGTATAAAGCAGCCAAGGTGTATATTTCCTGTAATTCTGCTATTTTAAATGAAGACTTCAGGAATAACTTTGCCCAGAATGAGCAGATCAATAATTCCAAATTGGAAGAAGATTATAGCCCACAAGCTAAAGTGTACAACTCTTTTCAGTCACTTTAAACACTTTACACATCATAATTTTATGTCCACATACCAGATCCATCATGCAACGCACAACAATTTGTATTAGAAAAACACTAAGGCAGAACTAGTGGCAGCTGGATGAAGGGAAGTCATTTTTCTTGATCTCTAGACCCAGGGTGGTGCAGTCGACGAGGTGGTGAGTGGCCTTTGGTTCACTTAGCCCTGCTTGGATCTGCAGTTTCTTGGCCATGGCTAAGTTGACCTCTCAGCATAACCTATCCTGTGTTTTGCAAAATAAATGAAGACAAAGGAAGTTTCCAAAACATGGCAGTCCTATATGCATTAAATTGTGAGCAAGCCCCAGTGAAAACAATGGGACCTTCTTCCATGTGAACATGCATCAGGGCAGACATGGTTGAGCACTTGCCCAGGCAGCGGTGGCAGAAGAAAGAGCGGTAGATGTGACCACATGTCATCGATTCACTGGCTCTCTGCCTCCCAGCAAGCAAGCGGAAGCGGGGATGGCGCAGAAGGAGGAGCCATGACAGCTGGCAACACTGGCAGTGAGGAAGGAAACTCGGGGATAGATGGGCACCCTCTGAGGACATCTTGCCCAAAGGTGTTAAAAAGCCAGAAGATGATACTTTATAGGACGGTGCCTTGTTAAGTTCTTTACATGTAACGTTTAAGTTTAAAGTTTAAGCTTAAACATTTGGACACTGTCCCCTGAAAACTAGACTTCTTGCTTTAAAAACAAAATGCATGTGCCTTGAGAAGAAAGAATATGAAGAAATACATATCTCTGGCTGGCATCACGTAATTTCTGAAAGGCTTTATGGCACGACACTGTGCATCAGCAGACTTAGCTGCTGCTTTTTATCTCCATATGCTAAATAGGCCTGCCACAACAAGAGGCAGCAAATATTTAATCACAATCTAAAATAGCATATTTTATGGCATAAAATCTGGAGAGATGCTTATCTATAGATATATTAAGTTTACACATAACATTTGCTTTTTTTAAAACAAGGGAAGCTTTTAAATTTTATATGAATATCAAGGAATTTAACAAGCTAGGCACTGCAACTATACTGAATTGTCAGCGGATGCATGCCTATGGTTATAAATGCCTTAACTGTCTTCAATGAAAAATGGTCACTTGGCCTGCTGCAGCATGCATAAAAGCAGAGAGCGATTGCTCCTTCGTCAGATAGAATGAATTACCCACAAAACTAATATTCTCCAAAGAGGGAGGTGGAAGCACTGGATAAGAGAAGTCCTCTTGTTTTAGCAACAGCTCTCTATAGCATAAATTTAGAATGGGGATGTGGAACTGATAAAAGGGAGATTGTGCTGATCATTTAAATGTCTGTTACATTTTCTGACTGTTAAGATTACAGAGCCTCAAGTGGCAAACCAAAAAAAGGGGAAAGTTATAGTTTTCAGCTGTCAAATTCCCTCCTCGGCTCAAAGATGTTTGGTGACTATGCTTTGAAATCTACTGCAGGTAACATGTCAGCAAACCCCATAAGAAATCTATTTTCCTAGATAAGAAGCTGAATGTTCTTCAAAGATTATTAATGGGCAAAGTAAAGAGAATCTTTTCCAGTGACTTTAGGGTACAGATGGAGGAAATCAACAAGCGAGAGAGATTTCAGTATCCTACACATTTGTGCTACTATCACCAATTATCACTATCACCTGAGATGTTTAGAGCTGTATTATTTACACATATGAATCTGCCTTATACTGATTCAGAACAGTGATTCATTGTACCAAGCAGGAGGCTCACTGTTCAGAGGTCTTCCCCAGCACCTGTTTCCCAAGATCTGTTTTAACCAGAAATGCCAGAACTTGTTCCTGAGACTTTCTGCATGCTTTTAGGACATAAGGATGCCAGGGGAACAAGTCTTCTCTCTGCTATTTCCATTTCCAGATATAGGGATGTGATCATCTTCAATGAAAAACATTTTACAGCTCTCTACCAAAGAGACAAAATCCTAGATAAAATCTTGCAACATACAGAGGCAATTAGAGAATATGTAGAACTGGAAATTGTAGCCCAGGTCGGCCTGAAAAGAGAGCAACTTATCTCATTGGCAGGTCAGAACAGACCATAAAAGAAATGACTGATAGTGCTTTTAACATGGCTGCTGGCTTGCAAAGAAAGTGGACAAATTGAAATGAGTGGGAAATTGATTTCAAATTAAACAGTGATCTGGAGAAAAGATTTTGCAAAAAGGATCCAAAGTTCAGGGATTTCCTGAATAGACAAAGAATACTAGCCCAGAGCATTTGTGCTGGGCTGGTATATTATTATTATTATTATTATTATTATTATTATTATTATTATTATTATTAGAACATTTGTATGCCGCCCCTTACCGAAGCCTCGGGGCGGGAAGGGCTTCATGGAGATCCCTCTAGGCTTTATTCAGCTGTGTTTAATCTATAAAGGGAACAAAGCATGATGGCAAAAGACTTCCCTGCTGTTGGTTCCAGCAATTGATTCAGATGAGCAAACTTCCTTGGAATATGGCCTGCCCTATCAATTCAGCTTCACCACGCCTGAATCGGATTAGCTTGTATTAAGAGAGGTCATCCTTACACCCAAAATTGGAAATGGAATACCTCTGTACAAAAGTGGAATGATGAAGATCTATGAGCCTCAGTCTAGAGTGGGATCCCGGCAGAGGCGAGCCACCCCCGCCACCCCCTCCTCAACCTCTGTGAGACCCCAAACACCCTCAGTGCTCTGCACAGGCCTTCTCTCTCAGCCACTCCTGTAGACTGTAACTGGCAAGCTGCTCTTTCTTCTCACCCAATTGCTTGGCTTCTCCTAGATCAGGAGCAAGCTAGGGAAGGAAGGGCAAGGGAAGGGGGTTCTCCCTCTACGCGGAGCAACAGGGGCCACGGGGAGATGCGGGAGACTCTCCTCCCTTCTTTTTCCATCCCGTTTGCTGACACCTGGCTGGCAGTTGGTGCCAGGTAAATGAGGAAGGGGAGATGTTTGGAGGGCTGTGAATGAGCTGGGTTTGCGTAGGCGAAGGGAAGTCCTCAAATCTCCTTCTTGCGTTACAATGAGTCTCAAAGATGGGTGTGGAGGCTGTACTTGAGCAGGAAACGAAGTTCTGGGACTAACTTGGTTCAGCAGGAAGCACTTCCAACACATACACACATCCTGCCTTTCATGCCACATGGAGTTGACTAGGACCCCCCAGATTATTGTTCTATTTTGCTAACCAGCCCCTGTATCAAATTTAGGGCATAACCTGGTCAAAGCGAAGTAGTTTTAGCTCACAGCCTTAGGCATATGTACCTGGCACTAAGTCCCACTGAACTCAATTGGTGTTGCTTCTTTTAGAACTGCATTGTTAGCCACCTTTGAATTCAGTGCAAAATATAAGCACGCAGTTAACTCTTTCCTACTAAAAGAAACGACAGACTGGAAGGTCTAATGTGCCATTGCTTTCCAAACTGGCAATTTTCACAAGAAATGTCAATACGTGGGAACTATCTGCCTAAGCCAGAACTTGTCCTGGAAGCAAGAGTGACAGAACTGAAGTTGCCTTACCTGGGGCACATCACAAGGCACAACTCCCTAGAGAAGGCACTAACGCTAGGGAATGTCAAAGGCGGAAGAAGAAGGGGAAGACCAGAAATGCAATTGATCCATTCCATAAAGGGAGCCAAGTCCTGGGTTGGCAAGAGCTGATCAGGGCATCCTGGAGGCACTTATTCATAAAGTCACCATAAATCCAAGGCAACTTGACAGCGTATGACAACATACATCTCTATTTCCACTAAACACTCTATTAAGGCCAGTATTAAGTTGCTTGGCAGCATTTTTTTTTACAGGAAAGCACAGTAAAAACTAACAAAATTCTTTTGTGCTAAATAAGTATATCTAAATGTACAGTGGCATTACAGAAGTATCCCAAATGCCTAATAAAGTTGTGTATTTGCTACTAACACAGTCTGAATGACTGGTCTTCCTTCGTTCCATATTAGCAGGAATTGCAGCTGGAAGAAGAGCTTTCTTTTCTGAAACTCTAAAGTATAAAATCCAAGTGCTGACAATGACCAGGCACATAATCTCTGTGTCCTAAAATGAACCCACGTACACAGGTACAAACGATCCTGCATCTTCACTCCTTGCTACTAATGCCACACCTAGATCAGCCTTCCAAGAGGCATGATAGATCCACTGCCCTTTTTTTCTCTAAGCTTTGTTCCTACGGAATGTACTTCACATTGAATGCTCAATCGCTTTTCAATTCACAAGTGATCCAGGGTGAACAGATAACATTAAGAGAGGCGTTTAGGAAGTCCTCCTGTGCTTTTGTTGTTAGGACCTAAAATGGATGGACTGCACATCATGATCACTGGAAACTTTTAAATCCCACTGGTTTCTGTGGAAAAGATAACCATCTGATGCCTACCCAGAGGTAAGTCCCAGTGAGTTCAGTGGAACTTGATTCTGGGTAAATATGCACATTTTATTACAGCCTTCACCATATTTCTACATTAGACTATTTATGCTGGGGCTGGATGGTTGCAAGGAGTTGGATGAGATGTCATTTGAGGTAGATTTGACCCTATAATTCTATTTTTCTTTCTTTAAAATCTATATTCCACTTATGGGTTTTCTAAGGAACTCCCTGTCAATATAACACAGAGTTCCACAAACTGAGCATTTCCACTGCTGAGATATTCTAAAATATTTCTTCAGAATATTTTGAATTCTCCTAGTAGCTTGGAATAAATGGCTTAGGCGCCAACACTAGAGACAAGGTGAGTCATTAAACAAGCTAATGTATTAAAGCAACATTTTGTACATGAAGGAATACTGCTATTTATTTGGAGAAAGCTCAAACTAATGGTGATTGACAAGTCTTAAGAATTCAAGAGGCAATGCTGCTAACATCCTAATGACTTTTTCTGTCTCAGGACATATCCCGACTCCTCCAGGTCGGCCCTTTTTAGCCACACTCAGAACCAGGACTTGGGTTCTGCATTCCTCTAACACCAAAGCTCCACCTGTCTTACCACTGACTGCTTGGACATTTGATCTGGTGTTCAGTGCCTGCTTCTGCAACCATTTTCTGATAAGATTTCAGGGCAAGCCTCCCAGCATACGACAGCCACATGCTCTCTGCTCCAGATTTCATCAGCCGTATATCACGCAGAGAAGGAATAGCTTAATATTCAGGTCTTAGTTATTCACTTTCACCTCAGCTTTCTCCTAGTCTTTCTGTCACACAATCCACACTACACACGTTTCTTCCTCAGAACTGTCACCAAGCAGCTCCTACCACCACAGACATTTGACATACTGACAAAGCTAGACCTTGGGCCTGCGGAGATACGTTATAACCTCTCAGAGGCCACAAAAGTATTTGATCTTTACAGAGCAAGAGCAGCTATTTACATACACAACATTTCTTCACAAAAGTGTTCTGTTTTGCTTTGATTGTGCCCACTGTTCTTTTGTTTGCTAAACTACGAAGCAGAGCAAATCCTTTAGTGCCTGTGAATACTTAAGGCAGCAAACTGACAAAAACAAGCAGCTGGAATTCTAAGCATCCTTCTTTAATGTTTCTTACTTTTCTCTAATATTACCAAATTGAAATGCAGTTGTACATAATAGACAGTTTCTGTCTGGATGACTGACGGATCCTGGGATGAAGCCAGATACAACTGCATTGCCATAAAAGACCTGCCTCAATCTTGTTTGCTTGCCCAACCTTGGTTAGCCTGGTTGAATTATGTTCTGAGTTTCCTGAAAAACTGGAAATTCTACTGAAATTTGAAATTCTACTTTCAATCCAGATACATGAATTCAATGTAGCTGTACATGGTGGTTGCATTGGAATGTAACTTGACTCTATAAATCACCAGCTTTTGATGTGACCATTTGAGAAACTGGCATATACTTCAACAGAACAGACTTCCTAAAAGACCTATTTTTCCCCCTCTCTCATTGTCAAGTAACTCTGCAGCATAACTCCCTGTTACAAGGAACATCTTAATACACCAATATTACTTGTTTAATTAAAGTTTATCAGACTTTTGCTCATGCTTTGTATGCACTGGAGATAGATTACATTGCAATGGCTTCCGACAGGACAGTCTGAATTACGGACCACTAGCGGTATTTGGAAGATGCTTAGAAACTCTTTGTGATTTATACCTGTCTGATGCATATTGATTTATCTGTGCCAACTTGGCTCTTGGCCAGTGCAATGCAGACTCTTCTCCTGTTGGGGGCACTAGCAAAGCTCCAGCAAGGTCCTCCAATTTCAAAGTAGCCAAGTGCTCTTGCTATGTTAGAATGTGCCTCTTAGCATACAATTGCAATCATGCCCTGCTGTGAAATGCAACTATTAATGTTTAATATTTATTTATTAAAAGTTTCTGTATGCCGTCCTATTATTCAAAATCTCAGGATGGCTTACAATATTTAAGGACAATACTTAATAGAGACACAATGGCAATGAATAGTGGGCAGTAGGGTGACCGAGTTACTGATGACATTGAATTGTTTGGGTGGGCAATATTGTAACATAAACTAGCCCAAGTCTCAACCTGCTGGGGAAGGGTTAACTAACCTCTCAGGGAAAAGGCTGCAGATGCCAGGTGTTGATTCAAGGGGACCCAGGCGCCAAGGCTGAGGGAGGGCCAGAGAGGGCTTGGAAATGCAAAAGGAGAGGTACTGTAAATTATAACCAAGGACAGGACGATTTGCATGCTCCAAGAAAGCAGGCGACTGGGGCAATAAGGACACATACTCCTCTCCTGGAATATGGCAGGTGATGCCACTCCAGGAGTCATTGTATGAGTAAAGAAGGGAGCAGAGAAATCTCGGGGTTCCTCTTCAAGGAGACATTCCCTTTTGCTGCTGGAGGCTCTGACAAAAACGCTGTGCAACCTTGTATCTTGGAAGACTACGTCTGGTATTGTATTCCGTGTTCTAACCAAGCTAGAGAAGCTTTGTTGTGTCCAAGGAGGCCAACAGGGCCTGGGGTCTTGGAAGGCTTGGATCATTCGTTCATCGTGTCTGTGCTGCTCCCCAATTCCCCTTTTCCTTCCCCTCCTTCCTTGCATGTGACTGTGCCTTGTGCATCTTAGTGGTGTTTGACCCTCCACCCCTATTGTGTTAGCCTTTTAAATAAAAATCATTTCCCCGCAACGCTTGGGTTGTTGTGTGCTGAATTCAGTGCCTGGTCCAGAAGTGGGACCAGGGATTCTCTGGGTGGAGGTTACAGCCTAGTGGGCCACGGGGAGGTGGGGACTCCAGGGCAGCTGACCACTACAAGTATGAGAAAGGGGTTTGAGGAATTCCCAAAGGATCTCTCCAAACTAGGAGCCTGAACATCAGGATTTCAAATGTGGTTCAATGTAAGCAAGGGTACCGTGATGCACATTGGGCGAAAAAATCCCTACTTCATGTACGGATCTGGGCTGGTGGCGAAAGACTAAAAGAGAGATCTTGGGGTTGTGATGGGCAACTTAATGAAAAGGTCAACCCAGTGTGCAGCTGCTGTGAAAAGGGCAAATATCATGTTGGAAAAGAATCAACTAGGAAAAGAATCAACTAACAATATCATGCCCCTTTCAGAAACCTGTGGTGTGACTGTACTTGGAGAATCGTAAACAGTTCTGGATAAGCCTGCTGAAAAAAAGGATGTTGTAGGGCCAAGAAAGATACAGAAAAGAACAATGAAAATGATCAAGGGGCTGGAGCAACTCTCCAGTGAGGAAAAAGTTACACCATCTGATACTGTTTCAATAATAAGAAAAGGCCTCATAGCAGGAGATGACAGAGGTGTACAAAACTGTACATGGTTGGAGAAAGTAGATAGGGAGGCATTTATTTCTCTCTCAAAATACAAGAACCTGGAGTCATCCCATGAAGCTGGTTGGTGCATGGAGAAACTAGTCACTGCAGCAAAATATGGCGTGCACAGCAATCTGGCTGGCTTTAAAAGTGGATAAGATACATTCATAAGGGGAAAGGCTATCAAAGGCTACTTGTCCTGATGGCTGTGTGCTCTTCCAACTTCAGAGGCAAGATGCCTTTGTACATTCGTTGCTGGGCAACCTAAACAAGAGGATGCTCTTGTACTCGTGGCCAGCTTCTGCATTTCCACCAGCAGCCAGTTGGCTACTCTGTGAACAGAGCACAGGATCACGCGTTCTCTTGGCCTAAACCAGCACAAGGTGATGTGTTCTTCAGCAGAACATCCTTTCCCCCTGTTAAAACTGGCAGCCAAATGTCAAAGGGAGCAATGGTTCCCCCCCACATCAGGGTCTCCCCAGCTGCAGCTGCCCACTTTGCTCCCACAGAATGAATGGCTGCCATTAACACGTAACAGGAAGAAAGGTACAATTCATCCAATGTGACAGGACTTTCACTAGTAATTAGTTAAGCCCTCTAGCTGTTTTTTCCCCCTGTTAAAAATGGATGTTTCATTGTTTCTGGTCATCTGCTAAACATTTTAAAAACGGTGTGCAACCAACCAACTATGAGAATGCCTGAGATGTCTGAGAGTGTTGAGTGTAAAAAACAAAACAACAACAACCCCTCCAGGACGATTCAGTCCTCAAAACTTTAACATCCTTCTCCCTGAGTGTGTATTTGAAACAATCTTCTCCTGAAGTCTTTTCCTATCAGGCATTTGTGTGTGACACACGTGTTAATAGGATTTCTAAAATACTATTGCCCTTCCATGAATAGCCTTCAATGTTAATGCCTTCTGTGAAGTGCCAGCTGTTATTACAGTTTCAAATTATTCCAGGGCTGCCTTCCCTTCCCCACACAGCTTCTGGATGTTTGCTTATTAAAGCAAAACAAGGTGACTCTCCCTTGCTGTTATTACCATATCAGAATGGGCACTGGGGCCGAGCGATATCAGCAAGATGAAATGAGGTGGGCTTCAGTCCAATGCACATCCTGAGGGGATGCCTCTCCCATCGAAATCCACCCGCGTTGTCAAGGCCCTCCTCCAAGGGCAGCTCGGCAGGCAGCAACGTACAGAGCACCCTCCAGTGGCAGCCTCCTGTTATGAAATGAACTCTCCAGCAATGCACCAGGGCAGTTATTGCTTTGGCCCCGCCTAAGCTATTTTGGCAGCACACGAGAGGGCTTTAACCAAGTCATCGGGCAGTGTTTGGATGCTTGTGTGCATCGGTGTGTCTGCTGTCTGTCTATTCATTTCTAGATAACAGCACACTCCTAAAGCCACTAGGCATTGTCGTGGGACTTTCCAGACACCCAGCTATGAGATCAGAAAACCACTTGGAGGTCCCCCCTGCCCTTGGAAGCAATGCAGCAAGAATTGTGCCAGCTACATCTCTGAGGTCACACAAGGAACCCAGATGCAATAAATTCACATCCAGCTTTCTATGTGTTTTCCCATCTCAAGCATCACAGCCCAAATTCATAGGTCATTCACTGACCACTTTAGCCATGTATAAATTCTAGTTTCTTCTATATGTGTTTCTACTGTGGAACAGGCCGATACCCTTCCAAAAGCAGAATAAACTGAAACATAAAGTTAATATATGTGGACTTGCAGGTATACATTCAGCCTAATTGTTTAGGAGGTGCAAAAAGCAGGGGGCAGTTCATCTGTTTGGCCAGGTTTTGAATAACAAAATTGTAAATGGCTTTTAAATGATTTGTTTGTAAAAAAGAAAAAGAAAAAAGAAAAGTTAGGTGGTTTTTATCTGGTCAATGAGAGACTTTCAGATATGCATGGCTTGGCAGGGCAATGAAACAAAGAACAGCCATTTCTGCCCCTGTCGGGAACCCAAATGAAGGTAAGGCATGAAAAATACCAAAGGAAAGATAGACTAAGGCAAGGTGTGCTGGCATATGGATATTGACTCCTCATCACTTCTTCTAGTGCCTTGTCTCTTCCCAAAAGGCCACTTCCCTCTCAATCATCGATGATTTTTAAGGCCTCCAGTAGATCACCCAGCGATAAAGTGGCAATTTTGTTCCTAGCTGTAAGAGATCATTCCCACCGTAGCCTTCATCTCCCCTCTCTCTGCCCCTCTTGCCCATGCCCCCAGTCCCACAACTCCATTAGGGTTAGAATAGCTCTCATCATTCAGGCCAGCAATAAAACATCATTAAACCTACAGTTTGAGTGAAAGCGCCATTTTACTGTCACCTTTCCAAGCTATAAAAGATTCCCTTATGATTGAAAGGGCTTCATCTGCCGCACAGTTAAGAGTTGTGTTGCCCTCCACAAGCTGCTCCAAGGCTGAAATGATATTTCGCATCATGATAAGTCTGGATAGCTGATGGCCCCTGCTTATTACCCAAGGTAGCAAATACTTTTTATGCCACAGCATCTGTCCTCCAAGTGTTGTCCTCAGACGGGCAAACGCACAGGCTGCTACAGCCCTCTATAGGCAGCACGTGGCAGACTGCAGTGCACCTGAGAGGCTGCTGGAGAAGAAGGTCCAGGTCAAGCGGCGCTGCGATAGTGCGGGAGAAGCAATGAGCACACTGAATCAAGTGGGAGTATTCAAAGGCATGTGTGGGACCTTGGATCGTGAAACAGGTCCACATCATAAACATTTCTGCTTCTGGGTTGATGAGCTTTGTCTGATTAAAAGAAGGCACCGAGCACGGCAAATTGTGCTTAGAAAATTTCACACCTCCTAAACAGTAGGAGATTAGACTCTGAGCACCGTCGAGATGCTGACGGGTGCTTTTTCCTGGCTTCAAGGCAGCCTAATGAGATCTTACACCAAAGGACAAAGGCAAGCTCTTGAGTCAAGAAATATTGTAAAATATTGACCCAGCTAAGGATTATTGACAGCAAAATGCATATCTGGTCTAATTCATTCAGGTTTGAAAGGAACAGCCCTAGAGGTACAGAATCTGGAGCATTTTACACAGTAATTCAGTCAATGGATGGAAAAAACACCAGTGCTTGTTTCCATCTCTTGAATGCATTCAAGAGACGAGAATGTGGTTGCGCCACCTTTCCTTCAGCGTTCATTCTCATTCGTAGACAGACAGAACCCCACTGCCAAGCTTTTCTTCTCTAAACTTTGGCCCATTTAAGCTTTGGCAAAGCTTGCAGCCCACTGGCTGCACACAGGGAGCCCTCAAAATCAAACTGCATCCGCAGCATTTATGAGGCCGTTACAGGAAGGAAAGTGGGAATGCAGAGATTAGGGAGCCTAAGAAAAGTGTCCTAGGGGAGGAGCCCTCTGCGCCTTGGGCACCACCACGGAGCCATGCAGTGATTACAGCATAGGGTGTGATTTATGCCATCCAGCACATTGCAGCAAGTGACCAATTAATTTAACAATTAATTGGTATTATCCTTGTTTTTATTATTATTATTATTTATCAGATGCAGTGTGTTGCGAGTTGTTGTTATGGTTTGCTTTGTTCTTTGTAAGCTGTCCAGAGACTTTTAGTAATGGAATGGCATATAAAAACTTTAAATGAAATAAATAAGTTTGTTTTATTTAAAAATATAAAGAGCAATACAACAGTGGAACCAGCTTCCTAGAGGGGTGGTGGGCTCTCCCACACTGGAGACATTCAAGAAGAAACCGGATAGCCATCTGAGTGGGATGGTGTAACATGGTGTCCTGCAACAGCAGGGGGTGGGACCCAATGGCCTTCATGGCCCCTTCCAACTCTTCTATTCTATGATTCTATGAAATAAATGAATAAATCAACAGAACCTGAAATGGCTAGAGACTGAATTTCTTTAAAGAAGATTCTCTAGAGAGGCTGCCAATCGAAATGTCTCAGTTTGAATCTTGCCTCTGCCATGAACTCATCGTGTGAACACAGGAGGCGATACCAACAAAGACCAGACCAGACCAGACCAGACCAGAGCTCCACTGAGCTCCGTCTTGCCCACTGAGCAGCAGTGGCACTGCAGGGTTCCGGAACGGAGCGCTTCCCAGGCCTACCTGGAAATGCGTGAGGAATCCATTTCGGGGTGGGAATCTGTCGGATCCCCGGGGCTCAGCTCCCTGAGCTCCAGCCCATTCTGTCATGGCCGGGGGCCCGAGTTCCTCGTGAGCATGCACAAACCCCTCCCTTTGTTGGGGGAACACATGCCACAGCACAGAGTGTGGGAGAAGCTTGCTGCTTGTGCGAGCATCATTCTGCGAGCCTTTGTGTACCACCTCTCAGCTCAGCTCACTTCCTGAGCCAGAGCCAGAGCCGAGCAAGAGAGGAAATCTGCAAAAGGCAGAACAAGGGGCTCTGTGGCGCTTCATCACAACCTACCTGCAAAGGCCAGGGACCGAACCAGAGTAGGCACGTGGCGCTCAGTTGCAGCCCATGCTTTGGTGGCCTTTGGCAAGCCATTCTCTCAGCCTTACTCCCAACCCAGCTGTAATATGGGGCATAATCTTGATCTCTTACAAGCTGTTTGGGAGAGAGAAGGGCTGCAGATAGATAATCCAGGTGAAGTTATCGTGGAAACAAACATGAAGGGTTTTTTCTTCCCATCCAATGAGAATAAAAAACTTTTCACTTTTACTCTCCACTAGATGCCCAAAGTATTTTTATATCTTAATATCTGTGTTCTGGGCAATCTCCTGTTTCACAAGGCCGAAGAATCCTATGTGAAATGACATCATGAGTCTATCCCACCTGGGGGATAATGCCTTTGCAAAAGAAGGCAAATTACAATTGTCTTCTTGGCATTTCTTCCACATACACAGTTAAAACCCAGTATAACATCTGACCACACACACAAGCAGGCGCTATTTAGCAAAACAAACATAGGTTTGTTCCCTCAAAGGACACTGCCTTTAGCAAAGGCCTCAGACATGATTATAGCATATTAAAAAATGAGCTGCAAATGGGTTTGAGGAGATTTTTAATGAAAGCTGGCCTAACTTTTCAGCTGCTCTGAAGCCATAGTTGCTATTTTAATTTTTTACATGGCTTTGTGCTAAATGCAAGATACATGAACACTGGCTATTACATTTTATCAAATTGTGCCCAGTGCTCCTTATTGGGCTTAGATGAAGACTACATTATAATTTATAAAACACATTCCATTTGAATAATCTAATATGCTTTAGCCAAAATGGGGAATTATATCTGTGCCCCAAAGGTCTTCCTCTGAGTCTCTCATCTTATTTTCCATATCCCTGGTCTCTGCTTTCCCTTCCCCTGAGCTTTCATAATACACTTACAGCTATTATCCTTTCACCTAAATAATCCCTCATTTTCCCGTTCTGGGAAGCAATGATGGCTGAAAGACTAACCCAGGCTGTAGCCTCTAATGTCTTCCTAGAATGGGTAATCAGCAGTGATATTTGGCATTCAGTTATGTTGACCTTATTAGAATTGTCAGAGGGCATTCTGGTCCTTCACTTCCTCCTCTTCTCACATGAAAAGGTGCCTTTGAAATGCATTATCAGACTTCAGAGCCTGTTAAATAACACCCTTCCTCAAAGCATGGACCTTTAATTCCCATTTATTTCTGCAAAGGAGAGTTAAGCATATGCTTAACTTCCCTGCTGAAATCCAAGAGACTTAAGGAGAGATCATGTGCCTGGATGCAGCCGCACCAACAGAATTGGCCTCCTCATCTCCTGTGTGATCAGCTTGGGAGGCTGGGGAAGAACCAGGTGGAAGCTATATCAAGGCAAGAATATGGCAGATATGCCCAGGGGGACTCTGGAGGCATCACCTGCCCCATATCAGGAAAGGTGCATCTTGCCATTTCAATTTTTTCAAGACTCATTTCCCTCCTAGATACGAAGAACTTTACCTTTTTTTTTTTTTTTTAATCAAAAATGAGCACTGTTCCAAAAGGGAAGGAAGGAAACTCCACACAGTGAAGCACCCACACAGGCCCTGGGCCAGTCCTGGGACAAATGTTAAAGACCCCCTAGGGAGAAAGAGAGACCCTTTGCCAAGCAGCCTGACAGCCAACACAGACACCATCCAACAGGAGCTGCCTAAGGGGGCTCACTCGATAAGCCACAGGTTTGAGGAGCTTCCTCCAGAGCCAGTAACAATTACTTGGAGGGTCAGGCAAAGTGGGAGACTGCAGCTATGCGGGGGGTGGGGGGCTTCCTGGTTTAATCATGGCTCATGCAAATTGAAGAAGAGTGACCATGTGCTCAGGTGAAAAAGGCTTATACAATTTTCAACTTAAGGCAAGACATGGCACCAATTGTGCCATGATATAAAGTGCTGGATTCCATTGATCGCTTCCACTTTCTAAACATTGAAACAAATAGCAGTGAGCAGATTGGAATCAGGGCTTCAGTGCCCGAGAAACTGCCCCCATCCTTTCCCCCAGCATAGATCTTGCTCCCTCCACCCACTACTCTAGAAAGCTGGCGCTCCCTGCACCAGGAGTTCGTCTGTTCCTTATCAGACAGTGCCTGGAGTGAAAAGCCTTTGGACCAGGGCATGGGTGAGGAGCATGGGGAACCCTCTTCCCTGTGCAATGCAGTGGGAAGTTGCAGGCACATTGGGGAGGTTTTGAAATGATGGCATCTTGCCTGACTAAGGAGCTGGATTCCACGCACTGGGGTGTCTTCTTAATCTGCGACTCTGCATCAAGCAATCTGCTTGAGCCCATGGAACTGACAGGGCTGGTTCCTCCATGCAAAATCTCCCAGTGACTCCTGGGAGGAAGTCATGCAGAAGAAGTAACATGGTACATTTTTCAGCTAGAACATTCCCAGGAAAATGGGCAACTAGAACTGCTGCTGCTATTTCTCCATGCAGCTTTTTCTCCAGGGCTGCCCTACATGAAGAAATGAGAAAATATGCCAGCTTCCTTTAGCAGTCACAATTTCCTGCATTGGGGTCTTAATGCACTGACTGTTCTGTTTGCATGCAGTGTTTACGATTGTCATTAACAACCATTCAGAGATATCACTGGGCTCAGAAGTAACATGTTAGCTATCTCAGTATGCCAAGGTCTGTTCAACTCAATCATTCTAAGACAATAATTCTCAAGCATGATGCAAAGCAGGGATGGAGAGGAGGTAGGCCTATATCTACTTTCAGATAGGCACAGGTAAGAAGTATGTGTTCCTTTAATGAAATTCTGCATTCTGCATTTCTGTGCTTCCGATGCCTCCCACAAAGGGAATAATGCATGCAGCAAGTGGCACACATCTGAAAAATATGTGGAAAACCACAGTGTACATTTCTAAAACAGATATCAATACATTTTAGTCAATGGGGACTGGTGTTCATTAACTCATCCATTTGAAAAATGCACAGAAAAATCCATATGGATTTTTCCCATTAATAAAGAATCCACATGGAATGAACACAGAAGTGGGGTAATTAGGAAGCCTGTGAAAACACACCTGAGAGATTCATTCATCCCTACTGGCAGGTCTCTGGGCAATATGCAGGTCAGCAAAGGTTTCTGACTCCCAATTATTTAACAATAGCAGCAACTAAATGTTACAACAGACCTCTGTAAATTATAGTGCTGGAATGAAGGAAGTGATTTTTATATGTGGAAGGGCTATGATCTCCATTCAATTCTGGTATGCAAAACATATTACCAAGGCCAGAATTCTTTACTTCTAAGGGTATGTTTGCCCCAAGTTCTGACTGCAGATCCCAAAGTACTTGTAAAAAATTAAGATACATTCTACAAGTCTGAAGTTTACCCACCCCTGCTCAAAGGCAAGGAAGATGGTGTGGCTAATGAATCTGGAATGGCCTTCAGTTGCAAATGTCTTCCTTCTTTTGACCCAGTGATCTTAGAGAAGTTACTAGTGGGTACCTCAGGGCTCGGTCCTGGGACCAGCACTCTTCAACATCTTTTTTAATGATCTTGATGAGGAAATCCAGGAAATGAAAATTAAATTTGCAGATGATACTAAACAGGGTGGAATAGCTAACATCCTGGAAGACAAAAAGAAGATCCAGGGAGACTTAGACAAGCCTGAATGCTGGGTGGAAAACAACAGAATGAAATTCAACAGGGACAAATGCCAAGTTCTTTACTTCGGCAAGAAAAATCAGTTGCATCAATACAAAATGGGGAACACTTAGTGCAAGAGTACTGGGAATAAAAGGGACCTTGGAGTTGCTGCAGACAACAAACTAAACATGGGTCAGGAGTGTGATGCAGCCACAAAAAAACACTATTTTGGAATCCATAAACAGAGGCATCACTTCCAGAAATGGAGAAGTACTCATTCTCCTCTGCTCTGCACTAGTCAGACCTCACCTGGAATACAGTGTTCAGTTTTGGACACCCAGGTTTAAAAAGAATGCTGATAATCTGGAGAGGGTTCAAAGGAGAGAAACAAAGGTGATTCAGGACCTGGAAAATCAGTCTTATGATGAGAGGCTGAAAGAACGGCCTGTTCAGCCTTGAGGAAAGAAGGCTATGAGGTGGTGTGATAGCACTCTACAGGTACCTTAAAAGCTGTCACAAAGAAGAAGGAAAAGACCTCTTCTCACTCATCCTTGATTGTAGGACACAGAACAATGAACTCAAGCTCCAGTACACCAGGTGCAGACTAGACACAAGGAAGAATTTCCTGACTGTGAGAGCAGTACAACAGTGAAACCAGTTGCCAAATGAGGCTGTGTGTTCTTCTACACTAGAGTCTTTTAAGAAGCAATTGGACAGTTATCTGATCAGAACAGTCTAACTGGTATCCTACATTAGCAAGGGGTCAGACTCAATGGCCTTCTTGACCCCTTTTGACCCAACTATTCTGTGATTCTGTGATCTGATGCTGCTATCAACTGGCACCACCATCAACAGTTCATTTTTAATATCTTCTGTGACAATGACAGAGATAGTCTACAGTCCCAACTATTTCTTATCCATGGTCTTTATTGAATCTTTTTGAACATTTGGTTTTATTCATTTTATCTGTTGTAACTGTTCTTTAACCATGGTAAATAAATAAATAGATATCCTGAAAATGAGAAGAAGTACTCCTATCCTTTCTCAATCTACTACAATAACTTTGACTATTCTCATTTCACCCTGATAACTTGTATTAACCACAATAAGATTGCCTCTTCCGTTCTCTCTCACCCTTCTTTTTTGCTGATTTATAGCATTCAGCAAATGAATGGGTTGCCTTCACTATGAAGTGTATTTATTTTTGACAGTCAACATTATATCAACTTTGACATCTAATGTATTTTATCGGGTGAAATCTCTCCATAATATGTGCAATGAATCTGATTCCAGCTTGATCCAATTTAGGCAAGCAATGCTTACAGTTGCAATTCAGCATCCGAAAGATTGATCAGATGGGTAATCTGTCCCTTTGAAGCAGGCATAAGGCTAAGAGAGATGTGCATATGAAAACCTGACAGCAACGGAGCAATCCACACACAAAAAACCCTAGCCCAGCATATTGTTTAAAGGCTGCTAATGCCAGCTGGAAACATTGCATCCATTCAGACCAGTCCATGCTTTAAGAGCATACATTAAAATCATGGTTGCATCAAGAGAAAATGGATATCTTTTCTTATTTTTCCATGTGAATCAGTCTTGGGGGGATACCATTTGTATGGAAGAAGTAACTGCTGACCTTGTACATCCCTGATTCACAGGTCCTCCTTTCCTGCAGTGTATAGTCTGAAGTGCCTGATCCTGCCTAATCCTGGAAGCTAAGCAAGGTCAGGTCTGGTCAAAATCTGGATGGGAGACTTGAGTCCTGAATTGACCAGGTGGTTGGACGTGATGGCCTGCTAGGCCCTGTTCAACTGTATGTGATACTCCTAAGTGTTCCAGCTGAACACTGTGTACGTATTGGTATTTCTTTTATATGAGGGTTTCACAACTGTTTGGGCACAAGATACATTTGGTAAGTTCCTCTGGGCCTGACCACAAAATGGCAGCTGCAGGGAGCATGGCAAAGGCCAAGTCTGAGAAAGGAGAGAAATGAAATCTGAGCCCAACACTCTAAACAACTCCTTTGAATCCACACTTCTCAGGACCAACAGAAACCTATTTCACTGTAATCCCAGCCACTGGTAAGAAAATGTATTACTGTTTTTAAAAAGTGCAAGGGTTTGGAGACCTTGTTGGGCTCCAAGAATGGTGTCTGGGTGTGTATTAGTGCCCTTAGGCAACAATGTTGCCTACCATTGTTGTATATGGCTTTATTCCCAGATGGTGTGAAGTGTTTTGCATAGAGGAACCAAACATCTGAAACCACCGTCGTCATTTCCTTCACTCAAACAGACTGCTTCAGAAGATACCATAAGGATCATGAAATCCTGCCTTTTGATCTGACAAGCTAGCATAACTTCAAAGTTTCTCCAGAGGGAAAACATCCAACTTCATATCAACATCTCCTTGAAATACCAGGCTATCCACAGCCTTTCCAGGCAATCCATTCCACTGGGAAACTATGCGGATATGCAACTTTGCTGAACTTGACTCTGTTCCTTTTCATCTTTCCCACATGGTCTTGGTAAACACATTTTTCTTACTACGTTTTGGGGGAAAGTTAATTTGTTAAAGTTCACTGAGTGTTCACAAGTGCCCTAGTTCTGGAATTGACACACCTGCCTTCTAGGGATGAGTGAGGACTCTGATGGGGGGTGAAAATCAGACAGATTTTCATGATCTACCCCACTCCCTAGAATCCAGTTTGTTGGCCTTGTGCTGGTGCCAACTCACTAGGACACATGTTGACCCAACTCACAAGTTTGCCTCTAAGATGGGCCGCAAAGAGCATATTTTTAAAAGCGCTAAGAAAATTGTTTAAATGCATGTGTTTTATGCAAATCAGCACCCCAGAAATACATGGATGCAGTACAGATTGTGCAAATGTGGCTGGCTCATGCGAACGGGCACCTCAAAAGAGCATGGTCCTCACATGACTTGTACAAACTGCACGAGGGCCATTTGCATGTAAGACACTGATTTGTGCAAAATGGCTGATTTTATACAAACTGTGCTATATTCATATGCTTTTTGGGTGCCAATTTACAAAATATTAAGTCAGTGAAGGAAGCCCTTATGGGGAACCTCTCAACCTTCCTGGCTCTGGGATGCTTCAATTGCTATGGCATCAAGAAAGAAATACAGGTCTCTGACAGGGGAAAAGGAAATGTGGAAGGCTGCCTGCTCACCCTCCCTATTTAATTTTTCTGGAAACAAACACTGAACTAACCAGAAAAGGCAGAAGCACCTGATGACTCAGGCTTCTAAAATGTTCTTGTAACCTCCTAAGAGCTTGAATATATCTTCAGCCTGCACAGCACTAACTCCAAGGAATTTAATATCTTTTCCCAGTCATGAAATCTAGTATGTCCCACCCGCATTGAAGTAAATAATAGGCCTCAAATATAAGACCAATTCCAAAGGTTTATTTGTTTCCCAGTACATAGACACAAATATCAGTGATCATTCAGTGAAATGAACCCCCTGAATTCTATTTCTCTTATTGTGTCAGTAATCACACTTCGTGGTCAGCTTTACAGCACTTGTATAGGTGGAGGGGAGAGAGCTGCTTGTTGAGACTCTTCCTTGTGAAAAGGAGATGCCACTGGGAAGGCAATGCACAACCCCAGAGGTCATGTGCTCACTTACAAGTACATCCCATGGTCACTTGGCCTTTCTCCTCACTAAAGGAGCATAGAATTGCAGGCCTAACGTCCTGTTCTTTCCTATTTCCTCATTTCTTGCTGCAGTTCAGTGAAATACTCCATAACTGAACAGGCATGGCTCCTCCTCATTTTAGCCAAGCTTGACAGACATCCGGCTTGGTTGTGCCCTGCCTGTTTAGGCTGGCCACCCTTTTCAGGGATGGGTGAATCAGCAAAACTCCAGCCGGCCAAAGTTCTCCGAATTCCTTCTCATTCCAGCTCAAGTCTGTATCAGGCTGTGAGCCTTGTTGATTTGCTTTTCCTTTTTCATGAAAAGTTGTGCGTGTTTCTCCGGATGTGTTTATCAGGTATGGAGTCTCTGAAATGTACGCATTCTTTTCAAATGTACACATTCTGTTGGAGGTCCACAAGTTACATTGTAAGATCAGACTATGTTAGTCTAGCTGCATTTTAAAAAGTTTCATTGGCTCAAATTGTTTTAGATTCTGTTTTAACTCTTTTTTTATTGGAATGTTTTGTTATTTTATGGTATTGTGATCTGGACTTTTTACAAATTGCTGTGAACTACACAGAGAGTTTCAGCTGTTGTGTGATAGAAACCATGGTGATGTTAATAGTAAGTACATAATGAAAGTAGGAATGACTTTTGAATAAACTTGCACACGATCAGATTGAAAGGCTGCAGTTCAATGCACACCTACCTGGGGCTTCTTGCCAAGTACACATACACTTGATAAGAATGCACATGAAGGAAAAGTAAGAAAAAATAGTAGGGGGGGAGAACTAATGATGAAACTGAGGCATACAGTGAAATCTTTTTATTTAGACGTCTACTATGCATCTAAGCACATACCATTCTCAATTTATATACGATAGATGAGATAGGAGAATGGTAAGATTTCTAAGCTCCCATATTGAAACTAACCTTTCCCCAAAAGAACTAGGTTGGGGAAATTTCCCATATGGTGGGGATTGCTCATTAGTTGTTGATTTGGGGGTTTCTTACAACTTTCTCCAAAGCATCTGGTACTGGCCATTGGCCAAGATAGTTTCAGACCAGATGGATTGCTCGTCTGATCCATTATGGTAATTACTATGTTCCTGAACGTAATAGGTTTTTTCTTGTGTTAAGAACATTTGGTGGTAAAAGAAAGACAAAAATATCACAGATGTTTTGCTTGTACAAATGCAGAGTGATAGTAATTAACTGCAGACCTGTGACAAAGAGCCTTGGCACCAGTCACATGTGCATTCATTTCCCTTTGATCCACGCTGATGAGCACACATCCATCGTGTGGGAAGTGGCACGCTGGCACCTCCCCCAGTGTATCTCTTTCACCATCTCCCCCAAACCTGAAAGGACTAGCGAGGGAAAAGGGCAGGCGCCATGAAGGAGCGGGCCAGGGAGTCGAAGCAGCAGAGAATGGTGGGCCTTCATTAAGCAGCAGTTCATTCCCAATTCACTCAGCTTTGGTTTTAATCTCCACGGTTTCCAAGTATTAAAGTTAAATGGGCAGAGTGCTAATGTGCATTTATTGGAGGAGAGAATATGAAACGTTTACAGGGTTTCACTCCTGCCTCTGTTGGGAGATGTTAAAATAAAAGCTCCTTTATGGGATTTCCCCAGAGTTAATGAGAACTGGACTGACAGTCTATTGGCTTTATTCACAGTTCTTATTTTAGCAATCTCTGGCTTACATGGCTGACTTGACTTTGTACTGCAAGGCTGGAAATATCAGGAGTCCTGCTGACATATTTTAATGTATTAATAACTAGGGTAGCCAGATGCAAAGGAAGGCACCGCACCTGCGGCATTAAGTTGGTGCAGAAAAAGAAATGTCATCAGGTGCTGATTTCTCTCCCTCTCGGCCCTGTATTAGAAAGTGCACTTACCAAAGTTCCTTGTTCACATAACTATTCCAAGTAGAAAGGCATTTGCCTCCTCCTTGGGCATCTGGGCACCCAAATCAATGCTCAAGTGGTCCAAAGTATTTTATGCTGGCAGTGCCATGGGCAGATCTGGGCTGAACTGATCCCATGCTGGAATGTTAAGGTCAATGTGCCAGCAGAGGCCATCTCAAAGTTGATGGGTCCACTGCTCCATGTGGGCATTTGCTACCCCATGTTTTCACACACCCCAGTCACTCATTCTTTCTTTTACACCCACATATTCACACCCACACCCTATTCATTCATGCACACACACAAATACACTGCTCAGCCCTTCCCAGTCCTGCTTCCTCAACTGATCCATGCAGATGTCTGGAATAGATCATAGGGACTAGTGACTTGGGAGACCTTGGACAAATTGGACAATTACTGGAGTGGCCAGATGGAAGCAAATTTCATGCACCTTTCATAGTTACATAAAAAAGGGAATTTCAGTAGGTGTCACTTGGCATACAAGCTATAGCAGATGAAATTCCTTCTTCTGTTTAACCATTAAAGGTGCAGGAGCTACAATTCACTACTTCTGAATCTTTAAATATCACATTGGGCTCTTGCAAAGATACATGAGGGGAAAAAGAAATTAAGTATTTTGCACAGCTGACAGGTGCTTGTGAAATTCCTACCATAGTCTGGCACTATCAAATGCTCATCCATTACCCAATGGCACTTCCAATATTTTTCCTAGGAGTAGCAATTCCTTGGGTGGTCACTTTTTCTTTTCACTAGTCTTACTTCTGTGCTTTTATCAAAAATCTGACATGTGCCACTGAGGTTTTAACCACAGAAGCTTTGCCCGCAAAATTTCTGTGTACCCAGTTTGCTCTTAAAGACATAGGAGCAGGATGATTTTGAAATGCTACCCCAAGTTTTCACAGCAGTTTACCATGCAGTGCTGGGGGGAGGGGGGTGCTATTCTAAGAAATATGTCTGAAGCACCCCTAGTATGTGAAGTTAGTGGTGTAACCACCTATTTTTCAACCACTCTTCAAGCTTGCCAACGTAAAACATGAACATCAGCTCTGTACCTTTAAAAACAGAGCACTTTCTAATGTAGCATACTAATTATGGAGGTCCATAGAGAGCTGCAACTGATTACCTCCATTTTAAGTGGACTGCTCAGGCCTTTTTATTCCACTGAATATTTAATACAGTTTGAAGTTTTGATCTCTCTGCTTTTGAACACACCTTAACTTGAGCAATATTATGCAATATTATTTTGTTCCTTTTGGTAATTTTGCATGGTTGTTATGATTATATGTATGGTTTAGTAATTTTGCAAGCAGCTTTGGATTTCCTTATTTTTTGAAAAGAGGGCAGGCATATTTAAATAAATCATCATCACACCCCCCCCCCCCAAAACTCTTGCTGTATTGTGTAGTATCTGGTAAGGGGAATGACAAATTGGAGAAGCCATGGCTATCTCATGCCCTGGGACTTGAAGGAACTGGGCAGATGTCCCAGTTGTAAACCAGCAATTGTACCAGCCTCTCTATGCCAATAGCACTGTCAGTATATCATACAGTTTGGACTGTCATCTTCTTCCTGAGCCTGCTCCAATCTGACAGAAGCTCTGTGTCTTGAATAGCTGCATGATAGACAGAAGTTCAATTAGTGCAGCCTCTCTCAGTGTGGACACGGTGACAATGGCATTTTTGCTTGTCGCACAGCTGCTGAGGGGCAGCTATTGCAGGATGACAAAGGCTTTGTCAGAAAAAGGATCTTATTGGCAATCTTGCTGATAACCTGTACCCTTCACCTTGGAGTTAAATTACACCAAGATAAGGATGTCCAAATTACAAACACCCTGCGTTACACAGATGTACAAACAGAAAAATGTATTGCACATGGAAGTGGTCCTTTCAGCATGTTGTTATGGTTGGCTCACCCAGGTGCAAGGGAAAGACACCTCCCATTTGCAATCAGTTGCAGGCCTCTGCTAAAACTAAAGGTCACCTCACCTGGATAGTGGCGCAGCAATGCAGATGCCCTGGCTGACGGTATCTCAAGGCCAGTTGCCTCCATTTAGCAAACATATTGACCAGTAAACTGCCCAGGTGCCTAAATAACATGAAATTGTCTCGACTCCATCCCAGAGCTGGGGATGAGCAGTTGCTGGACAGTCAACAGACAAAGCACAAGAGATTCTTCAGGTGTCTCCAGCCAGGCAAGTGGGACGGGACCAAAGGAGATAGACTATCTCAGCAGCAGTGCTAAGAGGAACTCTGCCTGGATGTAAGGGAGACTGATGCAGGCATCAGAGCAGATTACTACAAGGCTCTCTGGTGGTGCAGGTGCTACAGTATCCATTTGCCCAAATGAGAGGGAAGACCTAAGTTAGGAGCCCGTGGAACATATGGAGCAAATCCAATGGCCTAGCAGTGCTCTGCCAAGGACACAAGAGGGCTGCAAAGAAGCCCAGCACAAGAGATCCTAGAGGGATCCTTGCCCAGTTATTTTCAAGGGAGCGAGATCGCTGGGGGCGCCGAGGAGGCTGGGTTTGTTTTCCCCTGAATGCTGGCAGCTGGTTCCAGTGGTGGTGCTGCACCAGGCCTAGCTCCCACAGTGGGGCTGCCCTCAGTCCGGGAATGCCCCATGTGGAAGGGGTGCGCTCTTTTATTTTGGCACCCTAAAACAGAATTTTAGAAGAATTTTGAAGAAGCAAGTTACAAGTGGAGATGAAGCAGTCCATTTCTACTATGAAACTGTCCTTTAGCACACAGAAATTGAGACAGTGCATCCCGTATAAATTGTTCACTAGATACCAAATTATCACCTCAACAAATCATTACACAGAAAGTGGTTTGTGTAAGCAAAGATAAAAGCATGTGCTGGAGGGAGCATTATTCACAGTCAAAGGTGGGAAAAATAAGTAGACAACGCAAGCCAGTGGCAGAGGGAGGATCTTCAGGCATCCAGGCTGGTGCTCTGTTCCCTTTTATTATTTATTTATTTATTTATTTAGGAGACTTCTATGCTGCCCCATTTGCTGAAGCCTCAGGGCGGTTCACATCCATAAATAAAGTTCCTTAAAATAATATAAATTAACAGTATAAATTTTGGGAAGTGTCTTTGAAATATTTTGCACAACAACCTGTTGGTCTTCTGGAGCTGAAGTCAAATGATGGAGTTTCTCCAGTTAAACAGCACAATACAGAATAACGGGCGCGTTGCTCCGTCTGCCCAGTACTGTGCAACCTGCTGCATAGCAACTCTCCAAGGTCCTGAAATCTATTTCAAATGGAAGATGCCAAGGGCATGATGGCAGAGCTTAGAAAATACGCCTTTCCTGTTTATTCCTGCTATTTGCCCTGTGGCGCGCAAAGAGAATAATTAGACTGGTAAATTGGAGGTATCAGGAATTCAGTAATAATCCTTGAATAGGGATTGTGGGGATTTGTTCCCCATAGAAATAATTTAGCGCTCCAATAATCAGAGTGTGTTACATAATCTTCTAACATTTTGACTTGGTTTTCAAGCCATGAGAACATATACCTAACTGCATCTCAGGTCACTACTTGAGATGATTCTTGTGATAGTCCATGCCATAATATGTAAGTTAAGAATGGTTCCCACATGCATGCTCATCACTGGCCATGACTGCATGTGTGAATAAGCAATCGCATATCGAGCACACACATCCCCTCACATGCAATGTTTTTCTATACAACCAGTTCACACATTTACTTCTGATGGTCATCCAATGTATTGAAGAAACATACGTATGTGCCCATGTGAACCATCTTTTAGTCTCTATGGCAGCCTTTCCAATGTGGCATTCTCCAGAATTCTTGAACTTCAACATCCCTCATCCTTGACAATCAGTAATGTTGACTGGGGATGATGCAAGTTGTCATTTTAAATTTTTGATACCATCATATCAGGCTACCTTTGAGCAACAATCCTAACCATACTGACTTGGTGGTAAGTCTAAGCAGACTTATCAGCCCTTGCTTCGGGATGCACATCCTTAGGATCAGGCTGCTTATCCTTTTTGTTTGTCTTTTTATTTTGCCCTCTTTTTTCCTTTTTCACAGGTACAAGCTAGCCTGGCTAAATCTTTTGGAAAGGAATACAGGGTGGGTGAAAAGTAGGTATACAGTACTGATCAGGTGATGGAGGACTTCACGCACTTGATAAAACGATGGGGTTCATCTCACAAGTATATATAGACATTGGTGCTAACTGGAATTTGTGCCACAGTGCTGGGGACAGGGTCCAGGAGTGTGGCTATGCTGATGGAGGACATTTTGAGCAACCAAGAGACTAAACAGGACCCAATCCGTGCTGTATACCTATTTTTGGCCCAGCATGTATGCTGCAATTGGTCATGAGAGCTGGGCAGGCAGGCATCAAAAAGTATTACCCACAGAAGCTGGGCTGGTTGCTCGATGGAACAAGGAAAGTGCAGCAGCTGGATGGAGTGGTTCTCCAAGAGAATTAAACAACTGCTTTGGCTTCTAATTTCCCGTTCATTTAAATGAAAGGAACCAGCCATTTTAAATATGGATGAATACCTTTAATGTATGTCGCTCTCTAATGTGAGTGATCTGAAGGGTCTGTATTTCCATGAGACTCTGAACATGTGCCTAGAGTGATCTTGACTTCTCAGAGAGCAACTTTAGCACCTCGGCAATCTCACCGGGTGTGGCTTCTCTGGCAATAGAGAAAGCAAAAGTAGTAGGAGCACTTGAGCATGGTATGATGTGATGACATTACGGAGACATCTAAAATCCAAACAAAGTTTGAAAGATGCTTTCGAGCATCTCCTCTTAAGTTGTACAAGCAACTGTGGTGGACAAGAATATTCATGGTCTCCACAGCAAAATGCACTTCAAGGGTACAATCTTAGGTGGTGGCAGGGAGGATTGGATTATTCAGAGCCCCAGTTCTGAGGTCCTTTTATTCAGGCATCTGAAGACTGAGCCCATCCTCCACCCCTCTCACAGGCATTGAGGACAGAACCACCCCAGCTACCTGGCCAAGGTTGCAAGTTCTTGGGAAGTAGGTTCCTGCCCCACGAGGAATGGGCAGTTCTCTGGCAAAAGCTCCAGTGCATATCCAGCGAGCTACAGCCAGCAACGTCCACCTCCCCACACAGAACAAGTTGAAGGACTTGCCTCTGGCTGATGGTCACTCTGGGCACTTCACAAGAATTTAAAACATAAAATACAGTATTAAAATGTATAATGCATTAAAATATATTAAAATTTAAATAGTTAAAACAGTATAAAAGTGAAAAGTAGCATGAAACCTAGCAGCAGTGCAGAGATTTAAAGAACAATATAGAATTCCTGGGATAATAACATTTTCCCCTGGCACTGGAAAGAGAACAATGGAAGTGCCAGGCAAGCTTCCCTGGGAAGTTCATTCCATAATCAGGGTGCCAAAGCAGAAAGGGCCTTCCTCCTTCTTAGTAGTCATCCTCCTGACTTCCCTTGGCAGAGAATCCTTCCGAAGGACTACTGCAGATAGCTAGGCTATCTCTGCCCAGATAAGGACATGGCTGGTATATCAGTCTAAGCTGATAATAAGTGCTCTGGGCCACCGAGTCTGCCTGTGCGTCTCTTGACAGTGCTGGATCCAGGAGCCCAACTCCAGATTATGAACCTGATCCTTTAGGAGGAGTGCAACCTCCTCCAGAGCTGGTTGAATTTCATTCATCAGGGCAGGTGAGCCATCCATGAACAGCACCTCCATCTGTCTATTAAGCCCTGATGGAGCCTCCAACGTACGAAGATAAGTTTGTATTGCTGGGGGACACAGGGAAGATGGCAGCATGGGTCCTGAAATATAGGTAGACCATGGAATTTAGCTCAGATGGATACCAGAGGGCATCAGACACATTAATGGGGGGAAAGGCTACAAATCTTGGAGTGAGGACGAAAGAGACCGAGAGATTTCTTCCACCTTCCCGGGCAGTATGTACATATCAATTACTGAGAGACACAAGTGGGAAGGTGCTTCGGCACTCATGTCTTGCTTGTGGATTTACCATAGGCAGCTGGTCAGCCATTGTGTGAACAGAGGCTCAGAAAAGCTCCTCTACTGTTCTTGTGTCAGAGGAAAGAAGAAAGAGCTCCCAATCCCAGGAGGGAAAGTACTGCTTGACCAGCCTTCCATTCCATGTACGTGAACATCTCTCTCCAGCTGTTTAGCATATGTTTGAAGACCAAAGGAGGGAGGGAGGGAAGAATGGACAGAGGTGGGCTAGTAAACCATAAATCATAAAGAAACTAGATTTAAAAAAACCTGGATTTCAAGTTGGTGCAGATCCAACATAGAATAGGCTTTGAATCCTATATGTCCTCACTTTAAGCACCTAAACCCTGCTGTACATAGAAATTTACTTCTGAGTCAACATTCCTAGGATTGGGCTGTAAACCCAGGTCTGGTGCACCCTTTCAATGCAAACTAATTACACTTTCTACATTGAAATGGATAAATGTGTTTCCCTGAACTAGCAGCATCACAAAGAAGGAGGGGAGAGGCAGGGAGAGAGATAAAACCTGCTGTCGGTTTTTGTAAATAGATTGTTTCTGGGTGCTCCCAAGTGATGTCTGTTGCTGAATAACTTTTGGGATGGACCTCTCAGGTTAATTAACAAGAGATCCACCTGACGATGCTGTCTTCCCCTGGACCCATAGAAAGTTTCACAGTCTTTTCCTCTAAGCTATTCATTTTGCTCCCATGCAAGAGAACATAAATATGGAGAGACAGCTTCTGAAGCCAATACCAAGTCAGCACAATTTCCTAATTTTGCTGTGAAAAGCACTAGCTGAAGCTCTCTGTATTGCTGATTTGTCTTTTGGGGCAAGCTCCTACAGTTAATCCTTTTGATGCTGGACTAATGTTTGCATTTTTCTGCTGACACTTTTAAAAGACTTGGGGCCAAAGATTCCCTGGGTATATCCAGGCAGAGCTCCAAAACATCTCAACCTATCCATGCTGGTTGAAGAAGTTGGCTTATGATTCCTTGAAACATGGAACAGACTAGTACTGGACAATCTGGTTATATAAAAAGCCAGAACTGGAATGGGAAGGCAAGGCAGGGACTGGGTCAGATTAAATAAATACCTGCAATTGTATGGAGAAGGTCCCTTGCAAGTGTAATAATTAGGCACAGCAGACTAATAAGACTTGGGCATTGGGCACTGACCAGGCCTGGACATGGTTTTGTGTTTGCACTTCAATGCGATGGATGGAACACACAGAAAGAGGGAGGACAACGTAGCTACTGTACAGGGGAGTTCATTGGCTGTAAATACCCTTTTGCAACTGGCAGGCTATGAAAGTCATGGACATATTCCTGTTTCTACCAGGATAATCTGCCTGATAAATGAAATACTGCAAGCTCGTCGTGTCCAACCAATCCAGAACAGCATAACAATGATCAGAAATCCATCGATTGTGAGGGCTACAAAGATGTGTTGATGATATTTTTAACTGAATCAGGGTTCCCCTGCTGATATAGCATTCAGGGGAGACAGTGCATGGATGCTCTCTTTCCACTATCCATGACTGAAAGGGCAGGATGACTCATTAACTGAGGAGGTGGTGCTTTTGTTGTTTTTCAAAGACCCTGACAGGTATCCTTAAGCAGCAGGTGAAGGAAGACAGGTAATGCAAGGTGCACTTTGACAGGTCCCGACTGCATTCTCTATTCAGACATGTTTGCCGAGTAATTGTCCTCCCACAGTATAATTGCCAGCCTGATGCTGCTGCCAGAGAAAGAGCTTTGCCGGCTATAGCGGAGGCAAGGGGGGTTTTGCTTCAATTGTGGCACCTCAGCAAGCCACCTCCAATTTCACCCGGGAGCGATGCTACAATCAAGCAGCAAGGCAGAGGAAAGTGCTCTTGGACCCCACGCTGGAGCCAGAAATTGTCTCCCTCCAGCTTCTAATGGGCCGTTCTCTCACTGTTCTGTGATTGCCAGGAATGGCACAACTTGTGGGATGCTTGGAATATTTGCAACATTGTTTCTCCACCACTTCCCTGTTACTATTATGTTCAACATATAGACAACTTTCTTCAAAGGAAATTATGTTTCCTTTTTAAAATTCAGCCCACTTCTGTTCCTTGAGTCCCCTCTGATTGGTCTCCCCTTGGGTTCTGTATATAATTCAAACGTTGTAATAATATAACCCAGTACAATGAAAGTAATCCATTCAGTAATGTGTCCTGCCCCATAAGGGTCATAATGCCAGACCGCTAGGCTCGCACAAAGGAACAAAGGCAGCAGCTGTCTATGAAGTCCTCCTACGAGCTTGTCTCCAACCTAAGGTATTAATATGGTGAGACCCATTCCCCTCCGTGTGTGTACGGCTTGAACCCCCAGCGTGGCATCAGGACCAAAAGGGAGAGAGTGCGGTGGGGAGACACACTGCTCCAACCCACAGGTAATGAAACTGACCCAGTAATTTAATGAGCAATTGTTCTGTGAAAAGCTTCCTCCCCCAGCTGTGTTTCTCCAAGCCTTTTCACTAAACCTTCAGCATGCTTATTTGGGAGCGAGTCCAGTGACTCGCAGGGGCATCCTTCTGATCGCTGTACTGCTAATCCCTGACTGCCCCGTCCCTCCCTTCCCCAGACACTGGGGGCGACCCCCGGGGCTTTCCTGCGGACCCATCTTCTATGGAGGCTCATGGCTCTCCTGGGTGTCCTCTCCCTCTTCCATGGATCCAGGGGCCAAGGCACTGGAACATGACGAATGGAGCGCTGCTGCTTCTACAGCCCCCGGCATGGATGCCACCTCTGCCTCGGAGTTTTAGAGATCCCCAGAGCAGATTTGGGTGCAGGGGAAGAGAGGCAAGCAGAAGCCTGGTTCCCAGATGTTGGGCGGAGTCCTGCATTATTATTATTATTATTATTATTATTATTATTAATTATAACATTTCTATGCCGCCCCTTGCCGAAACCTCGGGGCGGCTTACAACATGATAAAATACATTGAAATACAATAGTACATAATAAATTACCATTAAATATAACAATACATTCCCCCCTACCACCCACCGTTACCGCCCTTCTTTAAGGAAAGCACAGGAGGCGAGCAAGGAAAACTCAGGCAACTGTACTGCAACGAAGAGAGAAATGCCTTTTACATCTAGGTCATGCTAGAAATAATTTAAACTGGCTTTCATATTTAATTTGCACATACATAAAATTCTCACACATCCTTGGGTTACATATTCTGCATGAAGAGGGTACAGGAAATGCAAAGTTGCTGTTTAATTTCATTTTCCAGAGGAAGACTGGCTCAAATGGCCTCTTTTGCCCTGGATTTATTGTACTGTGAGTGAATGTTGACGCTCATAGGATTTCCACTGGTGCATTTTGGTTACAGCTTCTGCTCCTCCCACCCAGTTACTCATGTTTTCAGTTTAAAACAGCAATACTGTAGAAATTCTGGGGTGTTGGGAGTAAGAAGGACGGTGGTCTTGGGCAATCGTTCCCATGGACTGCTGCCTGCATTCCAGATGATGGTTTGGAATCAGAAAGCGAAACATATTTCAGTGGGACTGGGGAACATGGGTTAGGCCATGATTCTGAGATGCAGCAGGCAGAGGTGATTATCCCATTGCCAGGCATTTTGCCAAGCCAGGCAGTTCCTGGGAACAGCCAAGATGCACAGCCAGTGGGAGACATCCCTGAGGATGAGGAATTTTTAAACATGGACCTGGCTCTCCCTTCCATCAGCTCCTCAACGAGGCGTCGGCAGAGATGGGAAACCCAACCGAATGAGCAGCATGCAGGGAGAAGGCATGGTGACTTTCAGAGACCTCCTCGTAAGGGGTTGGGGCCCAGGAATGTTCATAAGGAGAGTTCCTGGAAGTAAACACTAGATTGGTCTGGGTAAGCTCTGAGATATGTTCTGTGTGATTTGTACTAGGGAGCAATAAAGAAAATTGCAAGGAAAATGGTCTCTGGCTGATGACTGTTTGGAGGAGCAACTTTGGCTTGCAACATTGGGTCATGATCAAGCTACCACCATTTTTACTGGTCCTCCACTTTTGCCTTTGACATCAGTTTGAGTCCCACCTGACACATGCCTACTTTCTAGCTAATGCTTACTCTTGTCCATATGTAGGAGAGATGTATGGGAAAGAGATCCCATGACATGGGATTGATGCTCTTAAGGGTTGTCATAATCACTGCCATTCAGTCTAACTTGCACAGGAAAGCCCAGTGTGAATCTCTTGCACATTCAGGCAAAAGCCCACATTTCCATTGCTTTTTGAGTTGGAAAGCAATTGGCATATTTCGGTGCATACAAATTATTCCTCATTGTTATTCCCTGCCACTGTAATATGTACTTGGAGAAAAGTAATGTGTTCAAAGTAGCCCTTCTGTAGAACTCCAGTTCTACCTGAAACCAGGAACAATAGGAGCCACTCCAAACTCAAACTCAAAAGAGAGGAGGACATTACTTTTTAGAAAGGTTTGTCATTTGTCTTTTTAGTTTGAGGATGGTGACAGAAAAAGTGAGACAGTACAGCAGTACCTCAGCTCACAAACACCTCAGTTCACAACCAAATCAGGTCACGAACAAAAATTTCATAAAAATTTTGACTCAGGTCATGAACTCCGCATTGGGTGGTGACTGCAATCGCAGCTGTCTCCTCCCCCTCTGAGTGGGGAGATAGCCACGATCGTGCTGTGGGCGAGGGGGAGATGGCCGAGATCGCACCCATCTTTCCTGCACGAGCGCGCCCGTGATTGTTCCCGTCTTTCCTGCACAAGCGCAACTGCGATCTCAGCCATCTCCCCCCCCCCCGGGGTGTGCCCACTTTCACGCCCGTCTCTCCCCCCAAGCACACCTGCATTTGCACCCGTCTCTCCCCCTCTCCCAGCGTGCCAGGATGACAGACACGTGCAGGGATGATGGGTGCGATCATGGTCATGCTGGGGGTGGGCAGCGAGATGGCTATGCTCGTGCTGGGGGTGGGGGAGATGGCCGCGATCTTTGTTGTTCTTTGCCACTTTGCTTCACATTTTTCTGATTAAAAAAATAGTTACTGAATGGATTAACCTTACTTACATTGAACCTCATGGGGAAATTTAACTTGGCTCATGACCAATTTGGGTCATGACCAGAGTCCTGGAACGGATTAAATTCATGAGCCAAGGCACCATATACTTTGTTCTCTGTTGTCTCGGTTTTGAACTGATCACTCAGACAGAAGTTATTTGCAAGTAGGCAGAGGGGGAGGAGACATAGCCCTCCATCCACATTTTGTTTTGTGTTTGAGGCATCTGAAAGTGTGCGTGTGTTTAACCTAAGCCATTTCATTTTATACCCACCTTCTGTTTAGACATACACTAGCAGCTGCATAATCAGGAAAATAACACCTCCACAGAGAACTCTGTGTGAAGTCAATGGACTGAGTTCGTTAGTCACTTTCTTCAGCTCACACCCACTGGTACATGCGGCCACCTTGAAGCTCCGCTGTGATGCACTAATAGCTCACTTGTAACACCAGAGCGCTTTCCCTGCAATCACTGGAAGAGGATATATTATTAGCATTTTCAAAATGTTCTTCAGTCTAGGTTTTGGCACACAAAAACCCTCTGAGTCTCAGGGAGATTTCATTAGTTTTACTGGCAATTGTATAATAAGGACACATTTAGCTGTTGCAAAATTCTCAAAAGGATCAGTGCAAATACAGGATAAGATAAAGGATAAGGATAAGGTATAAATCTCTTTGGACGCAATACAGGCAAAGCCAAGTTCTTTTCACAGTGCAACCCTAAATATGCTCATACGTTCCTGAGACGCTACCATTGAAGAAAAGGGGAAGGCAATTTTCACACAGTCCTCTTTCCCCCACACCCCCTGCCCATGACAATCTGGTTGGGAGACCCTTCAGAAAAGCATGGGAAGTTGCATAAATGGAAGGAACTTACCTCCAAGTCTGCATCCAACCTGAAGCAGGGATGGTACTTAAAAGAACTTACCCATGAAATTGCAACAATGGCAAGTCCTAACTCAAGATCTTAGGCTCAGTATATACTGTTGCCCTCAGAAAAGAAGACACAGAAGGAACAGGGGAGTCTAGTTGCAGACACAACAAACAGTCACTCTTACACATGTATATGAGTGTATTATATTTTAATTGATGTTTTGTGAGCCGCCCCGAGGCTTCAGCTAATGGGGCGGCATAGAAATTTTCTAAATAAATAAATAAATATGCATTCTCTCTTGTTTAACCTCAAGCTTCCCAACCCTCTCTGACAGCCATGGACACATACTTGTGAGTGAGCCTTTCAGAAATCAGTGGCATGTCCAAAGACTGGGCTGAGCATCTATCCCACCGAGGCAGCCAGAATTAAGTAAACATAGGCTGTACCCCGAACAACTATAAAGTTTCATTAGCATATTCATTTCATGTTCATTAGTTGCATTGGAAGCCTCCAGAACACTACATTTCTGTTCTTTCCTATGTTGTTCTTTCCTCTGACACAAACATACTTTGTCCCTTGACTTTATTAGAACAGCTAATTAAAAGAAATTGAATTCAAAATCATCTGCAATGACTCAGAGCTGTACAAAATGCACCAATATTTAGGGACAAACTAGATCAGATGCAAAAAAAATCCAAGATCAGGTTTACCAGTATCTTTGTTATTACTTTAGGAGCAGCTGTGGAGCTGCTAATTTGATCAGGGAAGCAGCGTGGAAGAAAGGAGATGAAACAACTCTTTCCTATCCTACATCACTTTTCTGATCAATATTACCCTGCAGCTGGCTAGTAGCTCCAATGGGTGGGAAAGGCAGTACCTGTCTTAGCCTCTCTGCACCCCCCCCCCCCCCCCCCCGCCAAAGGTTCTATAGAAGATTCACATGGGAAACTAGCAGTTTTGACTGTGGAAATTTCAGGGGTGGGGGGAGAGTCAACCTCCCCTGTCCAAAAATCACTTTCCCAATCCAACAAGCATCTGCTTGTTGATGCTCTGAATAGTCCAGTAAATGTCAAATCTGACCATAAACTAAACCCACCAAAACATCTTCCTCCCCCTTTTTTATTTTTGAGAATTTCCATCTGTGCAAAGGCTAATAATAATAATAATAATAATAATAATAATATCTAGAGTTTTCTTCCTGGGAAAAGGCTGTTTTTCCTATGCGTTCTCTTTTCTATATTAAGACTACCTGTTCTGCCGTTCTGTGTTATGTAACTTAAGACGCACTATGCTGTTGATGAACTGATGGCCCCAGTGCAGTTATCGTTAGAAAGATTCAGACAAGCAGGAAAGGGTTCAGGGAGGACAACAAGGATGATCCAGGACTGGAAACAAAGCCCTGTGAAGAGAGATTGAAAGAACTGGGCATGTTTAGCCTCAAGAAGAGAAGACTGGGGGAAGATATGATAGCACTCTACAAGCACTTGAAAGGCTATCACAGAAAGGAGGACTGCGATAACTTTTTGGCCATCCCAGAGTGCAGGACATGGAATCCTGGGCTCAAGTTACAGAGAGCCATGTTCTCTGACTATTAGAGCAATACAGCAATGGAACCAATGGAACCAGCAGTACAGCAATGGAACCAATGGAACCAGCAGTACAGCAATGGAACCAATGGAACCAGCAATACTGCAATGGAACCAGTGGAACTCCCAATGGGGTGGTTGTGGGCTGTCCCACCCCAGAGGCATTCAAGATGCAGCTGGACAGCCATCTGAGAGGGATGGATTAACTGGGAGTCCTACAATTAGCAAGGGAGTGGTCCCAACGGCCTTCCAATTCTACTGTTCTGTGGCTCTATGATTTTCCCTTTAGTGTTTTAATCCATTTCACAGCCAAGGATGTTGAACACTGTTTTATTTGTGACAGTGTTCTTGCAGATGATGAAAGTTGTGTCGTTATTCAAGAAGAAGGCATGAGGGGCATAACTGAAGCAGTGAAGGAAAGATGTGACCATTTGTGTGAGAGTCCTGCGCAAGCTCCTCAAAGGGGACTGAAGGTCTGTAAAGCAAACCTTATTATTTGTGCCAACAAAAACTACAGAGAGAGTTATTTGAGAGAGAGAGAGAGAGAGAGAGAGAGAGAGAGAGAGAGAGAGCTGTCATGTGTTCAAATGCTCCATTCAGAAGTCCCATGGTTCATTTTTAATAATAGCCAAAGAATTTAATGATAAGTGGAAATTGTATTTTACATAACTTTTGAATAGGGAAAATAACAACAAAAAATATACATATAAATGGAATACAATTTCTGAGAATATTTTATTTATTTATTATTTATGTTAGAGAATATGTTAGAGATTAATGTTTATATTAATGTGTTGTTTGGTATAGTAATTTGAGTTAATGTAAATAGGGAATAAGTTAATGTATCACAATTCAGAAGAAATTTCCAGTGAATTTTAAGTGAATTTCAAAAAATGTGAAAGGATAGTAACTACTGACTTGCAGTGAAAACTTTTATATTTGATATAAAATACTTGTTTAAGATCCCTTGGTGTTTCTTTGCTCTTTTTTCTTATTCTTTTTGCTTTTATTCCTATTCTCCCTTTTTTTTTTTCTTCACTTCAAATGTTACTGTTATCAAATGATAAAAAATATAATAGAATAAGAAGTCCCATGGTTCATTTTTGAGGAAAACTATTATGTTGCAAATTTATCATGGACAAAGAACAGAAGAAGTGGGGCCACTTGTTGGCAAGTCAGAACCAAGCAAAACGGGGGGGGGGGGGACACCCAAACAAATTTGTAGCACGTGGTGCAGGGCGGATGCAAAGCCCTTTTCTGGACAGCTTGCCTGCCCCAGCAGGAGGGCAGGCCTGGCAAGCCCTGCAGAGTGCCGGCTGCAGCGCCACTGGGCAAGGGGCGGCTCTGGAGAGCCCGCCAGTCCCACTCCCTTGCCGTGGCCAATGCAAAAGGAGGCGGCGGCCGGCAGGGCTCCTTCACGCAGGGCGATGCTGAGGGGCTCCTAGTGCAGGGGACGCCCTGCGCAGTTTGCCGCTCCTCCCGCTTTGCCACCTGGGAGGGGAGTTCTGCCGGCTCACGGGAGGGCTAGGCCAGCCCCCACGGGTTGCAAACAGACTGCAAAGACAATCAGGTCCCAGATGATCAGGATATGTAGGCTGCCCCCCAGCCAGACATGCGTTCCATGCTGATCCTCCAGCTGCTTTACCAAAACCACTAATCTCCACTGCATGAGAGTAGACGAGTGCAGAATTTCAGAGACTGGGTGTGGATGTGGCTCTTTCAGTCAGAGTCTATGGACAGAGACAAGTTCCAATTTACAGAATTTAAGACGGTTATTATGTGCCTTGTGTGAGTCTGTACTTTAATGCTAGATTTGGGAGGCACAATCTGATGAGTGGATCCAGTCCTGGGGAAGTCCTGGAGCTGGTGTGTGAGCAACGAAGAGAGTCCCGTAATGACGACCAAAGTGCATGCACACGCTGCTCTTGGCCACTTACTCATACCAAGAGCAGCAGGTGCTTTACTAACAGTGGAAGCGCGCTGCAATACAAATTGCTTGGGAGCATACATTGTGTTCACCCTCACGCATCAATCAACAAGCCACGAGAAAGACTATAGAAACAGTCCCCTGAACCCAGTGATGCAAAGGAGATTGACAACCCAGCAAGCAAAGAATGTTGCTTACTTTTTGAGAAATCCATTCCTAAAGAAATAGCAGTGAAGCAGTTAAATTCTGCAACAGTTCTATAATTTTATCCAAAAGGCCTGGAAAGATTAAAGAAACCCTGAGAAAGTATAGAAGAACACTATACCTTTGAATGATGTAATTTCACATGGTTGATATAGCAAAGGGATTTATATGGAAAGAAATGCCCAGGAAACTGGAAATTGCATTTGCAGAGCGTTGAGCGAATGCTTCCTTTTTTCAAGGGCTGGACACAATAATTATGCCAAATGTGCCAGGCTGTACATTCAGTAAATGAAAGAACTTGAAGACAAGTATCTGGAAGTAGTCAAAGCATTTCAGGAAAGTAATTTCACATTAAGCAATCAGACATAATGTGGGCTGATGTACAGACCTGGATGTTCATACAACACATTTTATTAGATCATCAAAAAACTGAAGAAGCTTGATTCACGTGGGGGAGGAGTTCAAAAGTCAAGGTGTTCCATAGATTCTAAGGAAATAAATTCAGAACATAAAGGAGCCATCCCAGCACCCCCTCCCTCAGTGCCTGCAAGCATCAGAACTCTTGCAGCCTGTGCCCCAGTCTCCGCCACCAGCGCACCTTGCACCCAGTTGGGTTTGCATGTCTCCCCGGCATGCCCCCTTTTCTCTCCTCTGAGGTGCATTGGCCACCCTGGAGGAGGTCACCAGGACAGGTCTTTCCACACTGGCTCTGCGTGTGCGCGCGTGTGTGAGGGGGCGGGGAGTGTCTTGGCTTTCAGAATCCCAGGTCTGAGATCAGTGAATCACATTGTGAGGCCATAAATTGTACCCTAATAAATTTTCTGCAGAAAGCTTAACACTGCACATCTTCCTCCAACTGTTGATGCTGCTACTTGCCACCTGTACAAGGCTCACTTCCTGTGCTGGGTATTTTTTCATAAGAATGGGCATGTGGATAAAGCGAGAGAGAGAGAGAGAGAGAGAGAGAGAGAGAGAGAGAGAGAGAGAGAGAGAGAGCGAGCCAGCCAGCCAGCCAGCCAGCCAGCGAAATAACTAAAGGCCATTTGCTGCACCTGCCACTTCCCAGAGCAGTGGATGATATTCCTGCCAGCTTTACGGTCTTGTTTGGCCTGTGCTTCGTGAGCATTGTGGTGGTAGCAACTGCACAAGCGCATTACCAGTTCTTACTAATGAGGAAGAGAACAGAACAGAAATCCTGGTAATGAAAAAGCAAAGTGTATGTATAGTCTTGACAATTGCTTCCAGTCAAGATTTGCATATAATAGGTTATAATGACCATTTTATAGCAGGACGTATCACTAGCATCTGCTTATATTCGGATGTGATTAAACGTTAGAGATACAGTAGAGAGCTTGATGTTTGCATTGGGATTTCAATCTGGCATGACAAAAAGAGATGCCAATTTTTAGGCCTGCTTGATTGATTCTACTGTTTGGATATTGAGGACATAATCCAATTGTGCCCTAAATAGCCATCAGCTTTTGGAAGAGGAGGGAAAGAAACTTCAGAGGACAAAAGTAAGGCATGTGATGCCCTGGCTTCTGCAGTCTCCTGCCTGCTTTTTCTCCCCAAACCCCCTTTTACTCCCTCTCTGAGGTCAAGTTCTGATCCCGGAGAGGCAGCCTGGGTGCTTCTTTCTACAACAGCTGCAAGGAAGGTGGGACTCCAAAGCTTCATATACCCCCACCCAGCCACAGGATCCCTCCCGTAGCATGGAACACTGTGCTGAACAAGGTGCAAGTGCAATTGTTTTGGATGAAAATTGTTTATGGTTAGGCCTTATCTACGCAGTGTGCCTACTAGGCTATAAGGAAATTGATGTTGTGCAGTTCTCCTGGCAGCACTTCGTTCGTTCAATCTATTTCTATACTGCCCATTAGCCAAAGCTCTCTGGGTCGTTTACACGGCAAAGCTTAAAACCATGAAATATAATACTACAGTAAAACAGAGTAACTCCAAAGTAGTTGGGCCCACTTTTGAGCCTCTTTCCATTAGCCCCTTCTTCTGCCTACAGTCCCTTCCCTGCACAACCAACTCCCGTAGTTGTGAGTGGAGCTGTTGCAAGAGAAACTTGCGGGGAAACGGGAAATGCCTCACTGCCAGGCCCGACTTTCTGGCATGCTCTGGCAACCCCACCGTGCACACATGGTGGGAGGAAGCTTTATCGCAGCAAATCAAGGGATCTGGGACACCTTTCCAGAGCTTGCAACAAAGCTCACAGCACATACAGACCATAATAAATCACAGACTACGCAAAGGCTATTGGGACATTGCTTTGTTCAAAAGAAAGCTCCAAGGCTTGTAGCCACAAGAGCCACAGTCAGCGCTGAAGTCCAGCAATACATTCGAAGTCTTACCAGGACAAGATTCATGACAGACATGGGTTCGAAATCCCAAAAAATTCCAGGCAAGAAAGTATTTGAGGCAGCTAAGATGCTGTTCCTCACAAAGGCTCTTTGGCCGCTGCACAATCTATCCCGAGAAGGGAATCTGGCTCATACCAGAATGGGTTCTCAATCATCCTGATCCGAATCAGACTCTGGCTCCAAAGTCGCTGGACCCTCCATGCTTGTTCCAGGCTGGAAATCAACAGAGGGATTTTCCACGTTAGCAAACCCCACATCAAATCATCCATCACTATACAGACACAGTATGACTGATCTGTTCTATGTTTCTTGTTTTATTGTTGCCTTTTGCATTATTAATATATTCTCATCAACTCCCACAAAAACCATCCTGAACATAACAGCTAAGGAAGGGTGACATGCCAAGTCTGGGGATTCAGAGGGGAGAGCTGCTGGTAAGAAGAAGAAATAATTCTGGTGCAAGGAGCTCTGCCATGCCTTCTGGTGAGTCTAGACCATCAGCATGAAATCTTGGAGCACTGGGGATATAGTTGCCACTTCCTCGGACCTCCTTGCCTGGCCTGATCTGCTTGGCAAGACTGGGAGTTTCTCAGGGTCTGGCTGGACCTTGTAGGGCTTATCAAAGCATTTCCCTCACACATTTTATCCTGCGGTCCTTACAATCTCACTTCAAAGCCAACTGCAAAAAATCCAGTCCACATATAACAGATGCCAGAGGGGGAGTTTTGTTGGGTGAGGGGGCTTGAATAGCTGGGCAGCCCGCCTGCTCTCCCTTTATCATTTTCTTTATTAATTGCTTATTAGATAATACAACCTATAAGACCCCCCCTCGACCTCATTTCCTCCCTTCTAGATTTTGTCCTCCCTTCTTTATGTCATCCTCTGTATGGCAAATAAACTCATTAAGCTAGAAATTGATAAATAGAAAATATAAACCCAAATAAACTAAAATTGTGCTGCATGAACGGGAAGAAGCATTCCATCTGACATAAGAGACCGGGGTCTTTATGTCTTGAGCATGTTTTTTGCTTTGAACATACCCAGTAGGTTTATTTCAAATGACTATGCATGCCAGATACATGTGTTTCCTGGTTTCTGTTGGGTTAATTTAAACAGAGGCATTTTTATATATATACAGATGGCATTAGTGACGGCATTTCTCTGGGTGCGTGTGTGCCTGCCTTGAGAACATCTGCACCAAGTTAAATTTTATATGCTTTGTTGGCGCTCTCATTTTGCCTACATTATTAAGATGCTAATGCAATATACATGATCCCTTTGGGTCTGTGCTGCATCAGTTTACACTGCACTTGACACATTGGTTAACTGCATTATCATAACTACTGGGGCTTCCCATAGCACTTTTTGCCACGAAATCTCAGTGCATTTTACAAAGAATGACAAGTGTCATTATCTCAGTTTCAGGTCTTAATTCTGGTACATTAGCTACAGGCTAGATGTATGATGGGAGCTCTGTAGCTGTGCCCTGCTAATTTTATTTTTTCTTTTTACACCTGGGAGCATGGCTTCAGCACGTGAAAGAGGAGATGCGATATGCAGAAAGTATGGCTTCTACCCAGAACTGCCTTTATCTATGGAAATAATACTTACGTAAATAGATGTTTTAACCCAAGAGGCTCTGATGGTGGCCTTCCTAAGTATCAGGATGAGGTAGGATCACCAGGCCAGAAGGCTGCATAGTGAGATCTAGATCTGCATCAAACTCTGGGAAGGAATCACCGCAGGAGATTGGGATATGGGGAAGAATGAACAGACTTGGGATCTGGGAGCAGACGCTCAAAGGTCACTGAGCAGCCTGCCACAAAAGCGAAAGGCACTTACGGAGCCTGTGCCACAGTCCCACAGTGCCTGGCTTCAAGCCCTGTTACGTTCTTTGCAACCCAGCTGCAGGCACGGGGCACTGGAGATAAAATTATTCCATTGATCTCTGGACTGTGAGATCAATCTCTGCTTTCACTGGGGGAGTTCCCAAGTTTTACAGTACCTGATTATGATTAGCAGCCTGCAAACTGTTCCATTTCTTGCTGCAGTGCCCCACTGGTTGTTCTGTCATCCGAGTCTCTTCTCGTCAGGTCTGGGCCAGCAGCCTGAAAGCTCTCAGACTGAATGGGACAGGTGAGCTCCCTTTTATTAAAGGGTGTGTGAGCGCACACACACACACATGCACATGAGGCAACGTCACAGCCAGTGAAGCTTTCATATTGCAGTCTGTTCTCATTATCTGCATTCTGCAAAAAGGGAAAATGGAGCCGACAGGCAAAATGGACAAATGCCAGAAAAGTGGCAGGGATGGAAATAGAATCCATGCTCTCTGACCCTCTGTTCAATGTCACACATCTTTGCTCTGCTTGGATTTCTATTGTTTATTCTAGCTTTTTAATACTACAAGTATACATGGATTTAAAAAAAATCCCAGTGCATTAAAGTATTTATTATACTGTCCTAACACCTTACAGTGCCATCCTATAGAACTTCAGACATTAGTCCCACTGAAAGCAATGGGGTTTGCACCTGCACGGGTGGGTATGGGATTGTAGCTTCTCTGTACCACCTTATGCATGCTTACTCTGACGCAAGTCTCACGATGGTTGATGGTGCCACACAGGGCGCACGTGCGCTTGTAGCCTTGGTCTCCCATACATAAAATACGAACAACCACTTCATGACTCACTCGTGCTTTCTTGTTCACTGCTGCTTTATACTGTGAGAAGGGACTCGTATTAATCTCAAGTTTGAAAATTCTATTTTCCTTTAATATTCATGAATATATGAGGGATAATAAAATGATGAGATGCCTCTGAGGCAATGCTTAACTAACTTGACAGATGCTAACATAAACAGAGCAAGAACCGAGAGTTATCCCCTGCTGCCCATTTGTTTAATAATAAAAACAGACTAGTTGAAGGCAGAATACAAGCGGAACTTAACTACATCGTCTGATATTCTTTTTAAAGAGCAATATTTTGGTAGAGATGGGTAAAATGGTTCATTCTAGTCCATATAGCACAGGCCCTAGATTTCCTTATTTCTTTCTTGTTCCCTGGGCACCTGCTTGATTTCTGGTTTGCTAACCTGGAGGCCTTTTTTTCCTTTTCAGATGAGTGCCACCCCTGTACCCACCAAAATAAATCTAGGCCTGCCAGGCCAAGGTCCTTCAGCTCATCAGCAGGGGCAGCTGTCATCAGAATGATCATCAAGCCATGGCATGATTATATCCATTACACCATACCAGTACGGATCATTTCTAGATATCTGTGGAAGTCAGAAGAGAGATTACAAAATAGCTTCCCCAGATACCTGCTGATAAGATTAAGGAAGGGAATGCCAGCTAATTAAGATGCTGACTTTATTGTTACTTGCCCCTTAGAACCAATTTAGCCGAACAACAATAAAAGGCAAGTACTGCACTTTAATTAGACCAATATAGAGGTCACAACTTGCATAAGGAAAGGGGAGAAATATGCATTTCACAGCACAATTCTACGCCACTTGCCTGTGGGGATGCTCTCCAAGCGAGGTGGGGCCTGCCTCTGCACAAACGTACACAGCAGTGTGCTGTGCGAGTCACCAGTTACTTTTTTGTTCAGGTCCTGAACCTGCAGCTGAAAGGCTACAAATGAAGCAACAGAAGCATTATAAGCAAGAGATGCATGCTAAGGAAGCAAAAGGCCCACGTCTGAAGAGATGGCGGTCACTTTGCTGGGATGTGGCCGTCGCTGAGAGGACGACTCTCTGTTTTCTTTAGGGGAAAACTTGCACTCACACTGTAGACCCTGCTTGAAGGAATTTACGCAACTTCATTCCCCTTTATTTATGGAGTGGCAAGCTCGGTTATGAACAGATTTGGTGTGAACCTCCTCTTTGGAATGGGTGCACTCCTTGCATGAGGTTCAACACCATAAATGGCTCTTTTAAAGTTCAGGCTAAAACACTGAGTGGATGCACCATCCACTGACTCGGAAGAAGGGAATGCTGGGAGGCAGGGCTGACACCCGGGTGGGAGGAGGGAATAACATGGAATGGCTGCAAGAGGATGCTAGAAAGGCATTGATACATCTTAGGTGCCGAGAGAAGCATCTAGTTGTCTCCCTGGGTCCCTTCCTGGCTCACACCAGGCAACCATTTCACAATTCCCCAAGGATGAAATGGAGATTTCAGCAAAGAAATCATATAACTATTTGTGTCTACCACTGGGCCCAAGGGTGTCCACCACATGCATCCAAATGTCCTTGTGTAATGGCGTGGGGAGAAAACTAGATTGGAAGAGACTAGGATGAAGAGGCTGGCATCCTGAATAGAGACAGTCCATGCCCAACAATTTTGCTGTAAGGCCTTATCGGTTCTGTATGACCAGTTCTTTGCATTATTCTATACTAGTCACAACTTCATTATCCACATAAGCATCCTTACATAGCCCAAATGGCAACATGCACACAAAAAGGGAAGCGTGAGCATGTTTAGGGGCTCCCCAAGGATGGGTGAAGTGCAGAACCCCTTGTGGTGGGGGAATTCAAGGGACCACTACAGCCAGAGAAGATTCAGCACGCTTGGCGGTCACCGAAAGCGTGTGCACTGGCCGAGCTGGGGGAAGAGGAATGGGATGTTCTTAATTAATCCAAAGCTTAATGAGCACGAAGCTATGGTAGAACAGGCGCATTCTGCCTTTTGTTCCAGGCCCCATTTGGCAACTTCCATTCCAAAATGTTGCCCTAGCCATGGGATGCTCTGGGCTGCTGCCTGGCTAGGCGAGAGAGCGGAAGAGGCAAGGCCAGGGCCTCATGACCCGCATCAGGGAAGGACCAGGGCAGGCGGTGGAAGGCGGCTGCAGAATGGGACCGACTCTGGCAACACACGGTCGCAAGAAGACAGAAGTGCAGGCTTGGATATGAAATGGATGCCAGGAGATGGAGGGGAAGGGAGAAAAAGAGAAGGGGAAGAAAGAGGGGAAGCCACAGAAGGCCAGGAGAAAGAAGCCGCAGAGGTGGAAGGAAGGAAATGGCTGCCATGAAGAGCAGAAGCTGAGGCTCCAGGGCTGGGCAGCTGCTTCAGGTGTCCGAGGGAGAGGGCGGGTAGCTCTGGAAAGATGACAGATGGCAGAGCTGTGTGTACCACATGGCCTGTCCTGCACCCCTTAAGTCAGGCCGCTGCCCTCAGGTGTGGCAGAGGACACGGCCATCTTATCCACGCCCAACATAGCTGTGAGTGCCAGCTTCTGTCCATGGAAGTGGGGGAGGCCTCCTGTTCCTCACCTCAGGCAGCAGCACATTTCAAGCCAGCCTTGCTAGTGAGGCACAAGGTAAGAGCACACAATGGAAAGAGGAGGAGAGAGCGAGGAAGTAGCCTACATGGAGGGGTGCGGAGCAAAGGGAGGCAGGTGAGCCAGTGGAGAGCACTTGGCCTTAGAAAGAGCCCTTGGTCAGGTGCCAGCCAACACATGGGCAGGAATACAGGTGACAGTAGCAGCCACCAGTACGCTTGTGCCTAAAATAGTTAGAGACATAGAAACCTCCATTGCTGGGGAGACTGTTCTCTCTAGAGCGGCTGTAAAAAATACAGCATCGCCTCTTAATGTTGAGCTATTCCAGGCGGATCTTGAAAAGAGGCTGCTGTGTGCTCAGGGCCTGTCTAGATGGCCTTCCAAGGGTCCCTTGTACCCTGCTTCTCCCCTCCTGTGCCCCTTGGGAGCTCTTCGATTGGAGCTTGCATTCTACTAGCCTGAGGGGTAGCAGGAAATCCAGATGGAGAACAGAGGAGAGAGACAAGAGCTGAGCTGGGACTGCAGGGTGGGAGGAAGGGGAGAATCCAAGGCAGCTGAGATGGAGCCAGAAGTCTCTCAGACTGGAAGCTTTATGCTTGAGGTGAAAGAAACTCCACCTGCCTCCAGCAGCCTCCTTCTCAGGTAGCCCTGAAGCTCCTCATCTCTCACAGACAGGACACAGGAACTCAACAATGCCACCCCTGACTGTAGCTTACAGAGATGTCTAACAAAAGGAGATTGCCTGGTCAACATTGCACAATTGTAGGAAATGTTTATTGGACAAAAGATCTTGCAGTCATCCTTCGTTGTCATCCAAGAACATTTCAGAGCCTCTTTGTATGCAGACCTCATGTGTTTACAATGCAGAATCTGCTACACATAACAAGCATTTCAGAAAGGAACCATTTTTAATTTGCGGCACACTACATTTAAAATGGTGGAAAGGCCCCAGGAAGGCTCCTCAGTTGGTTGAGGGGGCAGGTGCCTGGCGTGACAAAACACACCCTTAGTACCAAACATCGACACAAGAGATTGCTTCAGATGGACTGTTAGGTTCATAGAGAGTCCTACTTGAATGTCTCTTGGGATGGGCTATGTGAGCCAGGCAGCACTAAAGGTTTCATTCTTCTTCTTTATGATTCTCATGCAGAAAAATGGACTGCCGTCTACAAAACAGATGCACTGGCCCTTAAATCCTACATTTCTTCAAAGATGTGTAACCTGCTATTAATGTAAGAAATTATTTTCTCGAAGCAGAATGCATACTTAACCAGAGGAAGTAATTTTTATCTCACTTCAGAAACCCCGCAAATGGAAGGCAGCCAGAATGCAAACTGGCTGTCAAAGATATTCCAAAACAAAACTCATCTGTGCCTGTAATCATGATTTTTCCCCTCTGCAAGTCATTGAAACGATGCCCCAAATTCCTAGGGTGTTTCTAAGAAACTGCATACATTTGCTATCATTATACCTGACTCTGCACGTCCATGTACTGGAGCCCGTGATTTGTGACCAACTGCATTGCCAAGGTGGACTTAATGAGGAATTTTGCATACAGAATTTGATTCCAGTTAATATGGGCTGGAGATTTCTAATTTGTTTGTGTGTTGGTGAGATGGCACAACTGATTGTTATTGTGGCATATGAATTTTTAACTGTTACTGCTAACGGTACAAAAGAAACTTGCATTTATTATTGTATCAACTATCCCTCTTCCACTAAAAGCATCCTACAATTCCAGGAAAAAATTGAATGGTTATGTGAAGCATTCTAATTTTAGCAAACAGAGTCCAGTTCAGCATAAGCAACTATAGGGGGCTTGTGGGCCACCTTTGTCCCCCAGACCCTTGCCAGGGGCTGCAGATCGTAGGGTGCTTTGGAGCACATGAAAAACGCTATTGTTAAAATGCTGAATTACATTAGGACTATTGAATGCTAAATGGGTTAAATTAGCTTGCTTTATAGCTAGATACTACAGATACTACACAGATACTACAGAAAGCTAAATGGGTCTACAGAAAGCTAAATTCCACAGATACTACAGAAAGCTAAATGGGTCAAATAGAGCTACCACAACCTTGGGGAGGGATCATAACGGGGTGAATCTGGCAGAGGGGGCCACATATTGCCTACAACTGTTGTAGTTAGCCAACCAAGGGTACACAGTTCTAATCACTCTGATGACCACTCTTCGTTTCATTATTTAGATGGGTGGATTGCCATGTTCACTGTGGGAATGCATTTATATTACCATTTTAACTGAGTGTAATTTATTGGACTGATTCTCTCTTAAACCTGGAAGGTAATTAATTTTCTCTTGGAGCTTCCATAGTAGTCTGTCTTGCTTCTGTCAGCAGCACATGTTTCTCTGAACACCTTCCTTCCTTCCTTCCTTCCTTCCTTCCTTCCTTCCTTCCTTCTTTTTCTATACTGCCCTCTACCTGATGCTTATCTGGGTAATTCACAACAATCTCTCAAAATAAGAAAGAGCTACCCTCCCTCCTTCTCTCCCTTCACCCTAAAACACAGCTCTTTCTCTTTGCATCTCCATCTCTCCTATCACTGTAATACACACTTCTTTTTTCTCTCTCCAAACTCTACTAAACCTTCTATTGCATTTGCCAACAGAGGCCTTTTCAATGTATGTCACCCCATTTCTCCCCATTTCCCATCCATTTCCCAACCTCCACCTCTCTATTCTAAAGGCTTTCATTTCCCCAGTAATTCACACACTGAGTTATCAGCCAAGGAACATGTCTGGTTATCAACAATAGGCTGGAAAAACTAATGCCAACTCACAGCTGAATTTAGGAAGAGGAGCAATGCAGGCACCAGCCATTTCCACATTGTCTTCCAATCGCAGACAATTAAAATATGTAAGGTTTGCAGAATCACGTGCAAATCCCCACTGCTGACCTCTGCATAGTGACCCCTTTTGCCTGGCCACATCCCATAGTCAACATCTGAGACACACTCCAAGGAATGGCCCCTCCTGACACACGGCCAAGATAAGCAGATGGTTGCAGGAAAACCGGTTTCTGTTTTCTGATCCTAAGGATCTGTAGGTTTTGTGTTTTTTTAATATTATTCTAGCTGATTTGCAATGATTTCCAAACATGCTGAATTCCTTCAGAATTGCTCTGACTTGTTCTTTCAGAATTGCAATTAGAATTGCAGATAATCACGCCAGGACATTCTAATAACAACAAACTCTGCCCTGTGTGTTGCTGCTTCATGAAATCTGGTACAAAAAGTTTGCATGGGGACAACCTTTGAACTTAACTAAATTAGACTCGAATTAGTGCGAATGAAACCAATGACATCTGAGGTGAAAGAGTAGCCTGTACTAATAGAAAAATAATGTGATGAAATACTTTTGTATTTATTAAAATCACACCCTGTTGCTAGCCATGATTATAGTGATTATCTTTCAGTTAATGCTCCTTTTAATGTGATCACTAGGTCATGGTTTGTTTAGGCTATAGGTAAATAGAAGGGGCTTGCAGATGTTTTAAAAAGCTTTGTTGCTGCTTTTTTTTTTTTTTTTTTTTTTTGTTGCAGAACAACAGAACAGTCATACTTTGGCGGAGTGGAGACTGGGAAACGAACGTGCAGAGGTCCATACCTGTGCAAAAGAATAGTTCTTACAAACTGTCTAAGTACATATCATTTCCTTTCTCCTCTGACGTGGTGCAGAGAACCTGATGAATATTTTCACCAAGCTGAAAGGCACCTGAAAATCATGACTATGGGGCAGGAGGGGTCCTTCCTGTGGAACATGCTTCAAATAGTGCCTCTTGGGATGCTGCAAGGTCCTAACTTCATCACCGGTGAACAAGGTGATGCTGCTCTCGCTCCTGCCCTTTTCTCTGCAGCTGCTAGTTTAATTACACTGTACTCCTATGGCCCTTCAGAATGTCTGTTTATTGTGGCCATACGGCTTGAGGGAGACGTTCCTATGCAGTGTGCCTCCAATCCTGACTATGGGAGATTTAACAGAACTATTTATTTAGCATATGGTGATGGAACAATTAGCCAGAAGTCTCCAAGGCTATTACAGAGTAGATGTTTGGCTGCCTACAATAGCTACCTCATCCTGCTCGTGCCCGCATGCTTATCCAGGGTGCACTCAGCGGGTGAACCTGCTCCACACACAGGCAGACCAGCTGGCATTCGGGTAGCTGGCTCATCCGGGCTTCTTCCATCAATTGTACCTCGTGTCCAAGCAGGTCCATTACGGGTGTCCCCTCTCCTCACGCAGCTAGCTTTTCCCACCAGAGTGGTACCCATTTATCTACAGGCAGCATTATATGCTTTTGAACTGCTGGGTGGGCAGCAGCTAGAGGCAAAATGGTCGGAGATCACTCCATCACCTAGTGATGGGCCCAAACCACCGCAGTGTTGGCCATTGCTGGTCCGCACATCCAGCGTCATGGAGCAACCGTGCCTCCTTGGCAGCACTAACTCCTCCCTTTAGCACAACCTGTTCCCACCTTCCTCCTGCTGTATGACAGGGCACTTCAGTTCAGCCCAGGGCCGTCTTAACAGCATTGTGGGCCACGGGCAAAGCAGCGTACTGGGGCCCCTATGACAACTACAGCTACTGTTAATTTTGGAAGTTTTCCATTTTTCCAAGGGTTAACATACACAGATTAGTATGGGGCCCACGGGCAAGTGCCCATCAGGCCCATGCGTTAAGACGGCCCTGGTTCAGCCCACATATGTGCTTTGGTATAATTCTCACTTGCACACAGAGCAGGGCCAGGCTACATATTACACGGAACAAGCTTTTTAAAACATGCATTTAGGGTGCTCCCTCTTTTTCTTTTCTTTCTTCTTTTTTCTTTTTGAAAGAAAGTAACATGGACTCCAAATCTCGTCAGGTCTGTTTCCTGCTCCAACTCCCCCTGCTGGCTGCTATTTGCCCCCGAAAGTGCTGATTTCTGCAAGCTTCGCTTGAGAGGCGAACAGTCAGGAACACGCAAATTTGTTGGGAAAAAAGCCTGGGCCCTGATCCAGCCTGAGAGCATAATCTAGCTTTGAGCCCCAGGTGGCTGTTTTTCCTTCTGAACAAAAGCATATGCTTTTAAAAATGTGTTTATCATAATCTGTAGGTTGGATGAAAAGTTGTAGAAACACAGATTAATGTATGTTTTTTCCCCCATCATAGTTTCCCTTTCTCAGCTAGATATGGACAGAATTGCCACTCCACAGTGGTGGGGGCGGGAAGCAAAGCATGGCTTTTGTCTGGGCTTCTGCCAAAGTTCTGGCACTAGTTTTAGAATCTATTTTAGATTCCTAATTTTCCTATTTCAGGTTCTAAATCAGAATACTTAATGGCATTATTGCAGCTTCAGATGTCAGTAATGTATCTGCTTACATAAAAACATGGCTTCTTCTAGACCACATTTTCTTTCATACTTTATTAGTAAAACTTAACAAAATAAAAACTCTGCTATGAAAAGTTAAATGCTACATCCCTTTCTGCTTTCTGGAGTGTCTCTTGTGCATTATAATAGCAGCACTCTGCCTCTTTTCTTCCTGCTTCTTTGTTTCCCTTTGTCACGGCTAATAATACCCCTTAAAGAAAGGAATGCTTAATAGTTCAAGTGGCCCCGCCTTTGTCACAGTTGTGTGGCGCTTCTGCACTTTGGACAGGTGGATGGCACTGGTGACCTGCACCAAGCACAGAAGGCCTATCATTTGCCAGAGAAACACTTGCCAGAGTCAAATCCACCCCGACTCCAGTTCTGCCAAGGAGTCTGTCACCGAATGCTGATCGAAGCTGCGGCTGAGACAACTATCAACTCCTTCAAATCAAAATCCTTCAAATTCTGCTTTATGAATTGTGAACTCTGATATCCCCAGATGTTCCCTAACAGCTTCAATATCAGTCATACATTCTCCCAACATTTTATATATTTTTTAAAGTGTTTGTTGCAACACAATAGTAACAACAAAGAAGCAAACAAAAAAGTGGCATTGCTCTTTGACACCCAATAATATGTTATTTTAGCATGAAATACCAACTGTTGATGTTTGTCAGTATTTGGTAGTTGACATGCAGTGTCTTCCAGTAGTTAAAAAGGTACAGTATTGATCACTTGTGTGCAATGTTGTTGTTAGTCATGAAGTTGTGTCCGACCCATGGCGACCCCATGGACAACATTCCTCCAGGCCTTCATGTCCTCCACTATCCCCCGGAGTCCACCTAAGCTCACACCAACTTCAGTGACTCCATCCAGCCACCTCATCCTCTGCCGTCCCCTTCTTCTTTTTGCCATCTATTGTGCCCAGCATTAGGGTCTTCTCCAGGGTGTCCTTCCTTCTCATTAGGTGGCCAATGTATTTGAGTTTCATCTTCAGTATCTGGCCTTCTAAAGAGCAGTCAGGGTTGATCTCTTCTAAGACTGACTGGTTTGACCTCCTTGCAGTCCCAGGGACTCGCAGGAGTCTCCTCTAGCACCACAATTCAAAGGCCTCAATTCTTCGGCGCTCAGCCTTCCTTATGGTCCAGCTTTCACAGCCATACATTGCAACTGGGAAAACCATAGCCTTGACTATACGCACTTTTGTTGACAGGGGGATGTCTCTGCTTTTTAGTATGCTGTCTAGATTTGCCATAGCTCTCCTCCCCAGGAGCAAGCGTCTTCTAATTTCTTGGTTGCAGTCCCCGTCTGCGGTGATCTTGGAGCCCAGGAAAATAAAATCTGTCACTACCTCCATTTCTTCCCATCTATTTGCCAGGAAGTGAGAGGACCGGATGCCATGATCTTAGATGTGTGCATTTGTGTTTGTATAGAACATTTCTGCATTGGCTCTGCTACAAGATGTAAGATCATAAGAGAGCCCTGCTCAGCTGGGCCAAGGCCATATCTGCTCCGGCATCCTGTTCCCCCAGTGGCCCACCAGATGCCACAAGCAGGACACCTGTGTCTCCCACCGGTGCTCCCCAGCAACTGAGCTTTGGAGGCACAAAACCCACAGCACTGCAAAGGATTGTGAGCATTCATGGATTTCCCTGCCAAGCACTGTGAGATCAATCAACCTGTACCAAGGATAGGAATCAGAAATGTGTGGCCCTATAGGCGTTTTATTTATTTATTTTTATTTTATTAAAACATTTTTATGCCGCCCCATTCGCCGAAGCCTCGGGGCGGCTTACAACATAGATAAAACAATAAGTTAAAATATCCATATAAAGCAATCTTAATTAAAACACACATTATAAAATAAGCCGCCCTGGCCAGATAAAATTCAATTGTATTTAGCATTTAAAATGTTGCTTAAATAAAAAGGTCTTAGCCTGGCGCCGAAAAACAAATAACGACGGCGCCAGGCGGACCTCTCTGGGGAGCACATTCCATAACTTAGGCGCCTCCGCTGAGAAAGCCCTTCTCCGAGTAGCCACCCTCCTAATTTCTCTCACGGAGGGCTCCCGGAGAAGGGCCTCTCCCGCCGATCTCAGGGGGCGACAGGGCAAATATGGATGTAAGCGCTCCTTCAGGTAACCAGGACCCAAGCCGTTTAGGGCTTTATAGGTCATTACCAACACCTTGAATTGGGCCCGGACTTCAATGGGGAGCCAGTGAAACTGACGGAGAACTGGAGTCATGTGAACATAACGTCCAGTCCCCGTCAGCAGCCTGGCAGCTCTATTCTGAACCAATTGAAGTATCCGGACCGTCTTCAAGGGTAGCCCCACGTAGAGCACGTTACAGAAGTCAAGACGGGAAGTCACCAGCGCATGAGTCACTGTTGCAAGGCAGTCGTACTCCAGGTAGGGGCGCAGCTGATGAATCAGCCGAAGCTGGAGGAAAGCGCTCCTCGCCGCTGTTGTCACCTGAGCTTCAAGTGAAAGCTCCGGGTCGAGGAGCACTCCCAAGCTGCAGACCTTGTCCCTAGGAGGGAGTGCAACCCCATTCAGGACAAGGTTCAGGTCACCTTCTCCGAAGCCCGATCCGCCAACCAACAGGACCTCCGTCTTGTCTGGATTGAGCTTCAGTTTATTGGCCCTCATCCAGCCCATTACCTCGGCCAGGCACCGGTTCAGTACAGCCACTGCCTCACCTGGATTGGTGGAAAACGAGAGGTAGAGCTGGGTATCATCAGCATACTGATGGGTCCGCAGCCCACACCTCCTGATGACCTCTCCCAGCGGTTTCATGTAGATATTGAACAGTAAAGGGGACAAAATGGAACCCTGCGGTACCCCATGGCAAAGCTGCCATGGCGCAGAGCCATAGTCCCCCAACACCACCTTCTGGAATCGGTCGTTGAGATAGGAGCGGAACCACCGCAAAGCGGTGCCTCCGACCCCCAATCCCGCCAGCCTATCCAGAAGGATACCATGGTCGATGGTATCGAAAGCCGCTGAGAGGTCCAGGAGAACCAACAGGGACGCACTCCCCCTGTCCTTCTCCCTGCACAGGTCATCGTACAGGGCAACCAAGGCAGATTCAGTACCATACCCGGGTCTGAAGCCGGACTGAAATGGGTCCAGATAATCAGTTTCATCCAAGAGTGCTTGGAGTTGTCCCGCCACCACTCGCTCTAACACCTTGCCCAGAAACGGGATGTTGGCCACTGGTCTATAGTTAGCGGCCATCCCTGGATCCAGTGACGCCTTCTTCAGGACCGGTCGGACTACCGCCTCCTTTAAAGGGGCAGGCACCCGACCCTCCCTCAGAGAAGCGTTAACCACTTCCAAGATCCAGGTTCCAATCCCGTGCTTGGAATCCTTTATTAACCAAGACGGGCAAGGGTCCAAAAGGCAAGTGGTAGGACGTACTTGTCCAAGCACCTTGTCCACATCATCGGGCCGCAATAACTGAAATTCATCCAATAATTCTGGACCAGACGGCAGCGTTGGTGTCTCCCCTAAAACCTCTGAATCAATAGTGGAATCCAGCTCGTGACGAATCTGAGCGATTTTCTCCCTAAAATGCTCGGCAAAGTCGTCACAGCGGGCCTTTGAGCGTGGAATCAGATCTTCCTTTGGCCCTGGGTGAACCAGGCCTTGCACCACTCGAAAGAGCTCCGCCGGACGGCATTGTGAGGAGGCAATGGAAGCGGAGAAGTGTCTCTTTTTCGCCGCCCTCACCGCCACAGCATAGGCCCGATAGTGGGCTCTTAAGTGTGTTCGGTCAGATTCATCACGTGATTTCCTCCACCTACGCTCTAGCCGTCTCCCAACCTGCTTCATTGCCCTCAATTCTGGAGTGTACCAAGGGGAAGAGCGGGCTCTGCCCGGTGGGAGAGGGCGCTTAGGAGCGATCGTGTCTACAGCCCTGGTCATCTCCCCATTCCACAGTTCAACCAGAGCCTCGACAGGAGCACCCGTCTTGTCAGCCGGAAACTCCCCCAGAGCCTTCAGGAATCCATCCGGATCCATCCGGCTCTGGGGGCAGACCCACACAATCGGGTCTGCACCCTTACAGAGGGAGATGTCACTCTCGAGCACAAACCTCACTAGGAAGTGATCTGACCATGACAGGGGAGTCAAGCATAAATTCCTCACCCTCAGACCACCCTCTTCCTGCCCCGTCGAGAAAACCAGGTCCAGAGTGTGTCCACGTTCATGGGTTGGGCCGGTGACATGTTGAGACAGCCCCATGGCCGTCATGGAAGCCATGAAGTCCTGAGCCGCCCCGGTCAGACTGGCCTTGGCATGGATATTGAAGTCCCCCAGGACCAGCATCCTGGGGGTCCTCAACACCAGGTCCGAGACAGTTTCCGTCAGCTCAGGCAGGGAGACTGTTGGGCAGAAGGGTTGTTGGATTACAACTCCCATCATCCTCATCACTGGCCATGCTGCTGATGCAAGTCAGAGTCCAGAAAAATCTGAATAGCCACAATTCCCCCACCACTGGCTTAGATCAAATACAAGCAATTGTCTTCTCTGACTATTGACTGTGGGGAGGTATCAGCAGGGGTGAGCTGCTCGTCTCTGGGAGGACTTAGGGTCAAGTTTGCACCACAAGGCAACCCACCCAGCAAATCAGCTGCACAGTCCAGATGCAGTGTGGTTTCCTTGTGGAACAATCCCCTTTCTGTCTGGCTCTGACAAGGAAGTGGGCTTACTGGCAGCTGTTCTCCCCTCACCCCCCCCACTCCAATCCAGCCATCATCCCAGGGTCCTGCGTGATAGAACGCACCTTGTTCCCCCCATCCTGCTCTGAACAGACCCCCATGTTTGTTCACAGTTCTTTTTTTCTAGTGCCCCACACGACCCCCGGTGACCAATGCTTCACTGTCATCCAGGCAGCACTTTGTAGCAACCATCCCTGGCCCCTTACCTTTTATTTAAAGATAAAAATGTAAGCAGGACAATTATACACAACTCCATTCGTGTTTTTAATTGCTAGTTCACAGATGCACCCTTGCAACTGCCCAGATGGTGTCCCAGTACGGATCTGCTGGCAGAGAGCAGCAGGAAACATCTGTGGGCTCTGACCAAGCAAGGCAGCATATAGATTGCTTTGCGCTCATTTGACAACTGCCAATTGTCAATTGTAAAGGAAAGCCATGGATGGAAAACCAAGGGTGTATATTTCCCTGACCCCCAATATGCTAGGTAACTTGAAAGAAAAGTCTTTCTTTCCACAACTTTTTTTTTAAGTGAGAAAAGGAGGTGGGAAGTAATTTTCCCCTTTCTGAACTTCCCAGAGGCTCAGAAGAAAGGTGAAGGTCACTGAGAACAGTCAGGTCAGTTCTACAAAACTAGAAGATCACAACTGAAAGGAAGAGATATACTTGCCACTATCTTTCAAGGGAAAAACACACCTCTTTACCACTTTGATAGTAAAGTATGCACAAATTAACCTTTATGTAAGAATTGCAAGGAGTTGGAAGGGCTGCTGTTTCTAGCAGGCAACTCACTCTCGGTTTCCTTCTGCCCACAGTAAGGTGAATCTCCCAAGTTTGGACCACAGGACAGCCCTCCATGAGTTCAGTAAACCCCAGCACAGGCCATGTGTTTCCAGGGTAGCTTGTGACACAGAAACAAGCCACCTTACAGGAAGTGTTCAGGGTTCAGACCTCATGGTAATCCACTGTGGCTTGTTACCCATACAGAATCCTGCAAACATTTCAAAGTACCCAGTGGACAGTTTGAAAACAAGTGATATGTTTAAAAAAGTAGTTGTATGTCTGCATGCAATAGTATCTCATCCTTGTTAGCACTATGACTAGTGCCGTGATGAAAAATTTGTCCATATACTTTTCATCCTTCTCATTTAATTGGATAGAAAAGAAATTGCTTTCAAAAAGAAGTTGAGAGAAGGAGAAAATTTCAGAGAAATTATTTTGGGTTGTGTTCAGGGTACTTGCATTTACCTTACTTAGGAGGTAGCCGAGAACTGTTTGTGGGTACCTTGCCTTTCATTGTTCAGTTGTCCTGTAGCTTCCTTGGCTTCCCACACTTCAGTTAATGACTGGGGAAAGACCTAACGAAGTAATTCTTTCCCTAGGGCTTTTTCAGATCAGGAAATGCAGGCAGCCTGGGAGGCTGCAGAAAAACAGAGAGATGCATAATTTAAGAATAACACACATGGTGCCCTTGGCCACCTCACAGTAATTGGTTGAGTTCAAAAACACAGTCAAAATAACATATAAAACTCATTGAGAAGGAGACATTAAAAATGGAAGCCTCTTTCATGGGAGAAGAAAACTTGCAGGAAATTGATGGCCAGACTTAAGTTCGGTATTTGCTTCAGCTCTTACCTGGAGCCTGACACAACAGAGCTCTCATCACACCTGAACTGTGAAGCACAAATGGGCCAACAGTTGTGGCTGTTGCCTCCTGCAGTGGCATTACAAAAACCCAAAAATCACCCTTAAAAAAAAGAAAAAAAGAAGCTGTGTTGCAGTGCTTGCCCATGGAGAAACCAACCTGAAACAAACTGTTGGAGAATTTCTCTTCCTGGAGAATCCTGCTCTTGGTCTCTCTGTTCATACAGTGGAAAATTTCAAGAAGGCTTTTGTGCACATCACTAATTGTGACTGTCTGAGGCTGCAACATTTTTGAAGCCAAGCTAGTGTGGACTTTATCCAGAGACCACTAAGTGTTACATGTCCATTTTGATAATTGACAGTATTTGATCGTTGACATGTAATTGCATTTTTTCCTTAGAGCATTTGATAGCTGATCTATAATGGTATTTTATGCCTGTCAGAATTTGACAGAGTATATGTAATGGCAATTAGTATTTGACAGGATAAGATTTTATATTTGAAACTTGTCACGGTGAAGTCTGCCATGCCATTCCCACTCATTTACCTGGGAGAGTAAAGCCATGGAGGAATAAATAGGGAGCAACCCCGTGGTCCCCAGTGGGCATCCCAGGACAAAGGGACTGTGCAGCGTCCACCTTGTATGCGGTCAAGTTGGAAGGGGAAGCTTGTCAAGCAAGATTGGAAGGGAGAACTGGAGCTCTGACACCCCACAGTTTGTGCAGAAAGACGGGCATCCACTGCCAAGGCAGAGATGGCCTCTGCTACTCTTCCCACCCTGCACTGGATGATTGGTCACCCCGTTTGGGGAGCTTCTGATCACTGAGGGTGCAAGCGATAGGCTTAATTAGAACAGGGCTGCACACTTAATTAAACAGGACTTGCCTCTGAGGGTTGCACAGAGAAATATGCTCAATTTAAGGAAAGTATTTCATACTAAAAATGTAATCTTTGAATTCAAACTCTCTCATTCAATATCTGAATTTAGTGAAAGGAACATTCACAAAACCTAACATTTGTAATTGATTTAGTTCTATTAGAAGGGGGTTGATGGAATTGCTTTTTCTTAATATATCCAGAATTGGAAAGTTCAATTGTATTGCCACTATTTATTATTTCTATGGCATGTGTAATTGCTTTAGTGTGTGTGTGTGTGATTACAATGTTTTAAAAGGTAGAACCTTTGATGGGAATGTGTGAAAAAGAAAGACCTAGACATTTCCAAAGCTATGTGCACAGCGGCCGTGTGAGCAAGACAAATCTCACAGATCTGCACCTTCTATCAGTTCCTGTAATTGTCAGTTGTCATACACAACTTCCCTCACCCCTTTGCCCAGCTCCTGTGCTTTAATTGCTGCCTAGCAATAAAAAATAAGCATTTTCTGTTTTTTCCATCACTTTAATGCAGTGCCAGGAAAACGACTTAATCTTAATCATGCTTACTCAGAAATAAACCCTGTTTTGTTCAATGGGTTTACCCAATATGTGTCTAAGCCTACAATCTTTATTTCTGTGTACTGTGGTCTTCTTAAAAGCACACACAAAGGGGCAATAAAATAAGATAATGATCACATGGCTTTTATCAACTCCCTAAAGCCTGTGTACATTTTACTTACTGAAACAAATTTTCAAAGAGGGAAGGTGACTTTCCACTTCTCAGTTTCATAAATGACTTCAGGTGTAAATCCTTTTATTTTAAATGTGCCATTTTGTCAACCCACTATGTTTCTCTGCCAGTATGCTGGTCTCCAGATCCAAAATTGTCCTCTTCATTTTGTTCATAGATAAAGGAAAATCTCCTTGACGTTTGGGACAATTTTACCCTTCTACTTTAAAGGAAGAAATGTACACTCAAGGCATAGGCGTTCACAAAAGCAAACTCAAAGGGGCTAGAAAGTAGGCTATTTGAACACAAGAACCACCTTTCAGAAAATCTACAAAGAGTTCCTGTTCACCTTCAAAAGTAATCTTTTGGTTCTTAAAAAAAATACCCAAGCAACTCCGCTTATCCATTTCATTATATCCTATCAGGATAGTCCAACCAGCATGAAAAGAGTGCTGCATAGCACAAATTGAAAAAGCTGACCCTGAAGAACTGATGCGCATTTGTGTTTGTTTTTGGTAGCGTGGCATAAGCCATGACTGCCTTCCACAGTTGAACTCCAGCTATGTAGGTTTTCAGAGCAGGGAGATGGAGATAAGCATCATCCAGCAAAATGGAGCCGACTGCCGCAGCAAACCTCTCGTCCTTATTTTATTAAATTCCCATCAGACTTCTGAAAATCCTGTTTGCAGTGGAGCAGATAATCAGAGATGTTCTGAGTACTGTAGTTGCCTAAATTGTATTTCTACAGATTATAACATTTATGTAATTTCTTCTGTTCAGGATGACAAATATACCCAAGGAAACGATCTGCTTATTCTATGGCTATTAAGTTTTTCTCTTCTTTTTTAAGAGAAATAAAATGCACACAGAACCTCTACTGTGGGCTGCAATATACAAACATACCTGGAAAAACCTCCTGCTAAACACAATTAGACTTACTTCTGAGTAGACATGTATGGGATTGTCAAATATGAAGAACAATCTCCTAACATTTGAGATGTTTAGTGAAAGAAGGGATAAAATGTTTTATTAAATTAAAATTAAATTAAATTAACATTTCCTCAGTGGTGAATTCCACTGTGTTCCCAAGTCATTTTATACAGGCTTGTGCCCTAATTTAAGTTTTCTTTACTCACAAGGTGACACCTGAAGCCTCTTGAAATTATCACAGCACTCTCTTCCTTATCCCTCTTTTCACAGGAAATAATTTTATTGATTAAGTGTGGGTCCTCCTGATTCCCTGCACGATAAACAAACTGCCTGGAGATGTTCTTATAAGAAGTTGATTAGGCTGTGTTTAGATGATAAAACATTGACCTTACATTTATTTAATTTAAAGAACTAAGAGATGTCTTTTACTGAGATTTAATTCCCTCTGTTATCAAAGTCTCTACATAACATTTTAATGAGGAAGTAGATAAAAGGACATTTCATGTCAGACACTTGGTATAAAACCAGTGAAGTGCCTGGCACTGGAGCAAGGGGGTGCAGAGGTGGCTCTAACATCTGGGCAGAAGCTTGACCTGCCACCCCACAGCTTGGCCAGCTGTTGAGCCAGAAGCCCTGCAGTGGATTGGGCATGGGTCAGCCCTTTCCTCCTCTTTTTCACTGCTCTGAGGGTTGGACCAGAACTAATGGAAACTGCATGGAAGCTCAGTGTTAGGAAAAGCTTTCTCATGACCCAAGCCCTTGCACAGCATCCCAGCCTTACATAAGAATCATAGAATGGTAGAGTTGGAAGGGGCCATGAAGGCTCCTTGGGCTGCTCTTCACTGGACGGACTGAAGCTGGGCTGCGCGGCCATGTCAGGGCTGCTATAGTCTCACCCTGCGATGCAGGTTCTCCACTGAACGGAGGCTCCACAAGATGAGCCTTTCGATCCTATGACTTCATGCCCTGCCATCTCTATTGCCCCCTCACAGTTTGGCCTCCAAGATAATGGCTCTACCACTGGATCTGCGAGGTTGCAGGAGAAGCAATACTGCTGTTTTGCTCACCTGACTGATTCCAAAGTGCTAAAGGATCTTGTGAAGATGCAGGACCGTGGCTACCTGGACTCCAGAAGACTAATTACTAGAACCATCATCAACCAAGAATTGTCATGGTGGATCAAAACCAATGCCCAGTGGCTTCTTTTGCCTCTCTGATCCTGGGCAGTACCCAGGACTTCAGACCAGGTGTTAAAACATTGAGGTAGGAATACACAACTCATAATTGTAGCCATCTTACCTGCAAGCCACTTTTCTGTGTCCCCAGTGCTTGAGGCCATTCACCTGAACGCATTACAAATCAGCAAACGAAATAGGAGACATCAATAGTACTTTGCTCTCCAGAGTATCTCCATATAAAAGACAATTCAAAACTTTCCATTCAAAAGTCAGCTGAACCCCTTATTATATCATATCACACCGGCTCGATGAAACAAACATATAGCAGCCCAAAACAGTACAGATCAACATTTCCAGTCACTGCTAGTTTTCTTCTGACACTCTGCATCCCTTGTTGCCTAGGCATTTACCGAGTTGCACTTTGAAAAATCTAGAAGACAAATGTTTTGTTATTGCTTGCTTCATTTCATTTAAAAACTATGAGGCTAAAGGCAGCCTTTTCTTCTTCCTTAATGTGAATTTGGGGTGCAGGGATTTGTGTGTGTGTGTGTGCTTTTGCTTTCTGAAAGTACATTAAATCTAAAATTACATCTATAAATGTTCTCTGCTGACCTAGATGGTATAAGAATGGGGTAGAGGAATTCAGATATCTCAAAAGCAATGCTTAAAAGAAAACATGTAAAAGCATGGTAAAACCTTTCATGTTATTTAGTTTTGAGTGTATGACTCTCTACCTCCCAAAGTAGTAGGAAATGCCAGGCTCAAAGGAAGCTACCTTACACTGAGCCAGCCTCTTCATTGGTCAGACTCAATATTTTCTATGTGACTTGCAGCCACCCCAAAAAGTTGCTGGATCATAGCTCCCACCATCCCTCACCATTGGCTATGCTGACTAGGGCTGATGGGAGTTGCAGTCAAACAACATTTGGAGGTCCAGAGGAGTTGCTTCTATGTGTGCAGGTAATTAGCGCTTGAGTTTCCTTTTCCCCTCTTCCCTCCCTATCGCTTTCCCCTTGTATGTGGGCAGGAACTGCCTTATTAATTCCACATAAGCCACTCTAGGAGTTTTTTGGCTGGAGATGGGGGTATGAATGTAATTTTAAAAACCATTCATGCCATTGTTTTCCTCCTCATCTTGCATTCATTACTCAACAGAAATTCAGACAAAGTGACAAAGCTCATTTTTATTTTATTGTATAATCATAGGTTGAATAATCTTGGAAGCAGGTACAGTTTGGAGCATGTGGCTTTAATGGCTTTGAGGTGTGCCTCTGACTATCATGAAGGAATTCCTATTGCTAAATTTGCCACTGTGCCGCTTGAGTGCAGGCTGACATTGAACCATGGGTTGTTGCTGAAATGTGGTTTATTGTATTATCTGAATCTAACAAAGATTACAAACCATACTGAACAAACTGCAGCTCACAACCAAACAAAATTCATGGATTCTCTTCATGGGTTTTTTGTGGTTAACAAACCATGATTTGCTAACACAGTTGGGTTAAGAGAACATGATAAGCCATGGCCCAACAGCAAGCCATGCTCAACCCATGGGAGAAAATGCAAGATAAGGATGCTATTGCAGCTCTTCAGTTGGATCACTGCTTGCATGCTCAGAAAGCTTGCATGCTTCTGCGTCAACAAGGAGGAGTGATGGAGACAGGAGCTCCAAGGAGTCAGCAGTGGGCCCCAGGCAGGATGTAGGCTCAGAGATATAGACTCCTGAGCCATCTTTACTTACGTAACCACCCCTATCATGGGTCATTCCAGTACTGGATATCAGCTCTGCTTGTAATACTTAAGTGTGAGTGTACTTACACCACATTCTATGACGTTGTTCCTTTCCCTATGCAGGTACTGAGAAGGAACTCCTGCGTGTATTTGCAGTCTGAATTAGAAGCCACTAGACAGCTTTCCTCAAAAGCAGGAATGAGGTTGAGTCTGTCTATAAAAGTACATCCTTATATACAAGTTATTCAAGGAAGCACACTGGCACAACACTTAATCGTGCCAGAGATGTGGCAATGGAGCAGAAGTAGTAAACAGTATTACATTGGCATTTTAATCTGTTCCTGATACATTGAGGGCCTCATGCCCTCAAAACACCCTTATGGCAGTACAGGAATGACAGTACAACTCATGTCAGCTACATTTGATCTGACTGAAATTCAATCTTGCTAGAGGTCAGGCAAAATTTTTCTGAATACATTTTCCTGAGAAAAAGCCTGAGATTTCTCTTTTTCACACCCCACTAGGGAAAAAATGCCACTTTGCAGAACTGTCTTCAGATATTCTCTGTCATCTATTTTAGTGTGGCAGCTACCATTTTTCTCCCACAATGCCCCAGAACAACATTAGTTCCAGGATATTGTGGCAGATACAACATGGTGGCCAGGATGCAGTTGCCACTGCTACTGTTACATGCGCTGATAGTAAAAACAAATCCTGAAGGAAAAAATAAACTGCTCCTATCAGAGCTATGGTGAATTTCACTGCCAATAAACTACTGGAGAAATTTTGGAGAAATTTTGTGAAGCACCTTCCTGAACCCCCAACAGCTCCTCTGCCTACAAGCAGGGTAGAGACTTTCAAGAGACTGTCTGTGCCCAGCTCTATATTCTGATTAAACCCCCAAATAAATTATGTGTGACTCCCCCCACACACACAAATCCACTCAGCTGGTTCCATCAATCTAAGATGGCTTTAAAAACCAGTCTTCTCTGACACACAGCCAGTTGTTTCATTACTGAGAATTTCAAAGAAATTGTGACATATGGTATAGGAGCCTGTTGTTCAAAGAGAAAGTTAAAAAATCACACTGAGTTCTAAAGCCCTTGGATGACCCTAAAGTAGCTATTCAGATTCCAGCCTGGATTTTTAATTGATTCAGAAAGCTTTTGCATGGCAATGCATCTCTTGACAATCAAGGATATTTGGTTCTCTTCTACCAGTACATTTATAAAGGGAAACATAATGCCCGGTTGGTAAAGTTGTGCATGAAATGTTAAAAAGAAGCCATTCCTTTCATACCAACAATGACTTAAATGAAGCTTCAGCAAGCAAAGGTGTGAAATGAGCAGAGAAAAAAAGACATGACAAGCAATTGTCTTTCATCTTTCTCTTCCCCACTTTTTACATTATAGCATACCATTGCTAGTTGTTTTGTAAAAGCCTTTCCTTGAATACCTTTGACTAATTAAGCTGTTTCATCTCTCTTCTCTCTTTGTACTGCAAATCTTTTTTGGCAAGGCAAGCATGATTGGTACCTCCTGAAAGGCTAAGGTGTACGGGAGTGTGATAGACTCTTCATTTGTTCTAACTGACTCACATGTTATATCCCTTCTGGATTTATCTGTTTTTTGCTGAGTCCTAAATGGATAAGAATGAGTACAAGCAATAAACTGCCTTCATTAAATCAACTGAGTTATAACACAGAAAGCTTGATTTAACATAATTTGTTTTCTTTGCTAATGTTTATTAGAAAAAGAAAGCTTTGAAAATTAAAATACTGCTCTGACATTGAAAAATGGAAACATGTTGACTGTAAAGGGTTTGGACTGAAAAATAAGCTTTTATGAAAAATTATGATAGCAAACACACTCTCATTATTGATGCAATATGGAGTAGTCCAACATTTCATTCATGTAACACACAGAGGAGGGAGGAAAGCCGGCAAAGCCCGATAGTGGAATTGCTGGAGGTCCTATTTTTCAAGTCCATGAAGCAACACAGAACTTGATGCAAAGCCCATGTAGGGTGCGATCCTATGCCCCTTTACGTAGCAAAAAATCCCCACATTGCCTACCATTCCCTAGCCAGCTAGAGCCGTTTTTCCTGGCTAAATTGGCCTAGAATTGCACCCTTACACAATTATTGCAGTCGGCAGTGGATACAAATAAAAAAGTCGTACCTGTTTACCAAAGGAAACAGTGAGGCCAACGGTTGACTCTGTATGCCATAGAAGAACAATATAGCATAACGACACACTGCAAAACAGGATGTTTTTATCTCCCACTTTGCAAATTGCTTCACTGCTGAGCCACAACTTTGTGTGTTGCAGAAATAAAGGCATAAAGGCTGTCACAGGGTTCTTTCCATGCAGGCTGCAAGTGGGACTGGGTGAGGCTTGGCCTTCACTGTGGTGGCTCCAAGATCGCAGGACAGTGTTGGGAGGCCACAGGATTGCCCCCTGAGTCCTTTCAATCATTTGAGTGAAACTTTGGCTGTCCTGGTCACTTTCTGGGCAGTTTGCTTGGTGAAACAAGACCCCTCGTGGCATGTTAGAAGGTTCTCTGAGGTTTGTTTCCCCCTCAAACCAGCCATGCTATCTGGGTTTGGGCAACACAATTTTCACTGAGGCTGGTAGTTAGAAAAAAGGCACCCAGCATGCACCAGCATTTAAAACAAACCACAGTTTATTTCAGCCACAGTGGATTGTTCTGATAGTGCAAACAGTTGTCCCCTTATATATTTAATGCCCCAGTATGATGTGTACAGGTTGTTTCTGCCACATTTGCTGTATGATCAAGAGACATACCTGCAGCTCTTTCTTATACTAGGTACAGATGGCTAATTTAAGACTGGTACAGAAGGAAAGCAAAGAGGAGGGGCCAGGCTACATCACATGAGAACATGTAGCAGAGCCTCTGGGTATATTCTAGGGATGGGGGAGCAGCCGAGTTTAAAGTGGCATGGAAAGCAACATTTCTGTTGCTTTGGGTCCAGGCATCGGGGAGTGGAGCTGGCTGCCAGCCCAAAAGAAGCCTATGGGCCTGAGGTCTGGCACATGCAAGTCTCTGATACTTGATCGTTTGAAACTATTAACTGCCAGCAGTCTGCTTTCCCTTGGTTTTGCTATTGTACACCTTATCCTGCCATCAACACTTCAGCATCCCCTGTGATTATTCAGAACTCACTGAGAACAATGGCACTGAGATAAAAATTACAGATTAAAGGGCTAGAATGTCACTTAGCATTTTATGTTCCAATTATCTGCACTTTTAAAGGGAGTTTCTATCTATCTCATTAGTCCACAAATACATCCTTGCATCCCAAGGTCTACAAATGATCTACACATTAAGATGGCAGGCTCCCTAGCCCCAGTTTAATTTCTTCCTCAGCACCATGCCTCAGCCACCACCACTGCCACCTCCATATTTATTCATTTGTATTCCACTATCATAGATGAGGGGATGCAGGTGGCGCAGTGGTTTCAACTGCTGTGCTGCTGGGCTGGTTGATCGAAAGGTTGTCGGTTCGAGTCTGCACAACTGGGTGAGTTCCCGTTGCTCTGTCCCAGCAGCTGCCAACCTTGCAGTTCGAAAGCATGCAAATGCAAGTAGATAAAAAGGTACCACTTTGGTGGGAAGGTAACAGCGTTCTGTGCACTTCGGTGTTTAGTCATGCCAGCCACATGACCACGGAGACTGTCTGTGGACAAACACTGGCTCCCTCGGCCAGGAAACGGAGATGAGCACCGCCCCCTAGAGTCAGGCATGACTGGACTTCACGTCAAGGGGAAACCTTTACCTTTATCATAGATGTATATTTACATCCCACCTCGTTTATCACTAAACGCCCACAGTGGCTGCCGTAATCCTCCCTTTCCACTCCATTTTATCCTCACAACGCTGCATCATGCTTGAGGCTGAAAGCCAGTGATTGGACCGACACCACAAAGTCAGCTTTGTGGCTGAAGGAGGACTAGTACTCACCTTCCTAACCCCTTCGCCATGCTGGTGCTCTCAGGATCATGCACAGAAAAGTTTCCAGCAAGGGGCACACATTTTTCTCTGTCCTCACACTGACGTTTTGCAGAAGGCATCATGCACTAAGAGATCCCCAGTAAGAGAAAGAAACCACTCACCAGGCTTTTGCCTTTGAGAAAAGTAACCAGAGTTTCTGAATTTTTGTTGCTCTGGGTAGCAGGACAGGAATCTTTGCAAGGGCTGCTTGCTCTGGCCTTTACTGCCACTAATGCACCTGGCAGAATTGCTCCTACAAGCTGCTGCAGCATGCAAATGACAAACAATGAAGAGGCGCAAGGACATGAACGCTGAACCACAGCACCCCCTGGCACATGCCACAGCTCATTCTCTCCCTCACAGAGGACTTTGCAGGAGGCATCAGCACCAGAGAGCTGGCGCTGTCCTCTGCGGAAGCAGAGCCACCCTGGGAAAAAACGTACATACATGCAGTGCTTTGGATATGACCATTACATCATGCAAATCATTTTTAGCTTCAAAAACTCCATTTATGTGTGTGTTTTAAAGTAGAATGGTTTTAAGAAGACATTTTGGTGCGCTTTATATTTTGTATTATCAAATGGTGCATAAGCACTGACCTTATGTGGACCTGAAGCACAAACCGCTCCCGTGGCTCTTGGCATCCCAGGTGGGGAAACCCTCTTGAAGCAGATAAACAAGTCTGCTTCAAGGAAAGAATGCATTTGAAATGGTTAGCAGCCAGCAGTAATGCATCCTCCCATGCACATCTGTAATTTCACAAGATGTCATCATACTGTGCAATGCTTCACTCTATTTTCTGCACATTAGCATGCAGAGCATTAAGTATTCTGTCTAGAACTGTCAACATGAAGAAGCATTGCATTAGCTACCACCACAGAGATCCATCTTACATCATAGCAGTGTCTGAATACACACCGGCTCTTTCTCTCTGCTGATTTAACTGTGGCTTTTTCCTGCTTCATCTGTTGTTTTATATATAGGAAGTCTCCAGGTTCCAGAAAAGTTACATTCCTGAGAACATCTGTAAGTTGAATTTGTAAGCCGGATCACATGATTAAGCCAAATGTTTGTCTTAGTATGTGTATATATTTTACCTTTCTATCCATATAAAACTCTTAAGAAACACTTCCATATTCACTAAAACAACTTAAACATAATACAGCATTGTTATAATGATAATAATACAGCAATAATAAAGCAAATATTTTTAAAAAATATAAATAAACTAGAGGTACTAAAGAGAGAAAATCTGCATGTATGTGTGCAGGCATGCAGTATTGTAAAAAGGAATTGGAAGAAACTGTTCTTAAAAGAGTTTAGAACATTCCTGAGGTAATATTAAGCCTGACATTAACTGATGATGATAGAGATGAACCTGGCGTTGGAGGGTCAGGGTTTGACTGTGCTGCTGGAGAGGGTGGTTACCACTGGAGAAGGCCTCAAGAGTTGTTTGTACAGCCATTCTCTTTTCCTCTCCATAAATGGCCTTGTAGCAGCTGAGGGCCTGGTTATAAGAGCAAATGCTGAAGAAAAACCAAAGGCAAACTATGCACCCTACCCATGCCCTGAAATACACTGGCTTGGGTACACTCGGCCGACGTCCAGAACAAATAGCTGTGCATGCTGTATCTCTAGGAACTAGGCTGCCACTGATGACATGTTGCCAAATGCATTGGGTAGCTCCCTAGAGATACTTCTCCTAGTTCTCTGAAGAAAGCCATGACTATCCCAAGGGAATCTCTATCTCTAGTGGAAAAGCAGAGAATATCTCTAACAAAAAGCTGTGACTATATCTAGGAAATTATGTGGCCACGGATGACATGTCTTCAAACATGTCACATAGTTCCCTAGAGATATTTACAGCTTTTCCTTTGAGATATTCATATAGCGTTTGTGGCAGTCCAATGCATTGTTCATAACCTGGACATTCATATCCCAGGGACTACCTAGACTAGTTTATATCTGTTACAATCTAGTGACTGACAGCTGCCCTGGGATGGATGAAGGATGATATACAAATCCATTAACCCAAAATATCTTCCAAAATTGTATCAAGGAATTTTTGCTGTTATGTGAATGAGGCCAATTAAGTTGGCCACATGCACTTTATCTCCAACTGTGTCACCCCAAATATGAATATGGGAAACTACAGTGGAAATGCAGAAGACAATCATACATCAAAGAGTTGAGTAGTGTAGAGCAATTGTTCATTCCAGCCCACATTTCCAGTTGGCCTTTGTTGATTTAAGGAGCCAGATATGCAGCTTTCCTATTATTTCTCAGAGTCAGCAAGCTGTCTACTGCCCCAGAGTATGGTCTGAAGGCTCATAAGGCATCCATCATGGTGAAGCTAGGCAGGTCTGGAGCTGGCTTGAGCTTGGAAGGAAGATCATTTGGAAACTGCATGTAGCTTCCTTGTGTTCCACAGTAGGAGAAAGGTGGGATAGAAATATAATAAATAAATAAACTGGAAAGGCTGTTATTTACCTTTGGAGAGCCCATGGCTAGTCTTCAAGTTTTGTAATCAAGTACTGGCTGGTGCGTCAGTAGACCCATTCTGCATGCTTGGCAATTGCTAGAGAGAAACCTTTCACATTGCAACCGTGTGTAAACATTCTCAAAGTCAATGAAGTATGGATAAATATGAAAATAATAGTTTATTGTTATGAGTATGGTTTGCTTTATGTGTATCCCTCGCAATAGCCAGAGCTCTCTGGGGGCAATGAATCATGAACCCCTGACACTCTCCAGGGTGGAACACAAGCCAGAATGCAGCCAGGGCAGCCTAGTTATGAAAGTCCATTCATCACTGATGCTAAATGGGTTCCGCGTGACAGCAGAGACATACACCTTGCCATTTTGCTGCGTAGTTTCTTGCTGCAGTCAAGTCTTTTGTTTTGCCATGTTTTGCTTTTTTGTTGTGCAAGTTGCAGCTCACACAAAGGCTTTCTGGCCTTGGGTTGGGACTGGGAGTCACAGACATATGATGGCTAATTCACTGAAGTTGAAGGTGGTGCTATCCATCATTCACATATCCCAGGAAAGCTAGCCAGTGAATGTTCTCCCACCTTCCCTGTCTTTTTGTGTCATCGCAGCTCAAAGCTTTGATGATGCGGGAAGCACCCTTTCTGTACAAGCCTACTTCAGAATTAATACCATTTTACTGAAGAATGACTTTGTTTTCTAATTTTGTGTATACACAGCTTACTTGTGTTGACTGGAGAATTTAGGAGACAGTTTAACATTCCAATGTGAGCCATACTTTTAATTAATTGCACTTTTTCATCTTAATTTCACTCTTAGCAGGAATACTGAAGTAGCTGCAGGTTAATTAGCCTGTAGGCTCCCTCCTCCTCCCCCACCCGCTGCCTCTTCTGTTCCTTCATTAGTTTCTTGAGGATAATGAGCTGTGACTCCCCTAGTCTTGTTTAAATTCTACCAAAACTAGCAGTCATGAAAGTTTTGTTTTGTTCTTTTAAGTCACAGAAAAATCATTTGGAATTTGGGGTGGGGGAGATTTAATCAACTGGCAGTGCCATCTTCTGCATAGCTCTTCTGAAGTAAGCTCCATTAATTTGGTAGGGTTTACTCCCAGGTAAGATGGTAAACATAGAAACATAGAAACAGAGCGAGTCAGAAGGGGTCTCCCAGGCCATCTAGTCTGACTTCCGACACCAACTGGCTCCGCTCACGACATGCCCACCATGTGGACATCCAGCCTATCCTTGAACACCCGCACTGATGGGGCCTCAACAACCTCTCGTGGAAGTCCATTCCACACCCTCGGGGTCCTGACTGTCAGGAAGTGCTTCCTGGCATCCAAATGGAACCTTGGCTCCCTGAGCTTTGCTCCCTTGGAGTGTGTCCCGCCTTCCTCTGCAGGGGAGAACAGGACTCTACCCATCTCCATGTGACATCCCCTCACATACCTGTATGTTGCCAACATATCCCCTCTGAGTCTCCTCTTCTCCAGGCTGAAGAGACCCAGTTCCCTCAGTCTCGCCTCACACCCCATCCCCTGTAAACCGGCCACCAACCTTGTGGCCCTACGCTGCACTGACTCCAACCTGGCTATATCCTTTCTGTAATGAGGGGCCCAAAACTGAACACAATACTCCAGTTGCGGGCACACTAGAGTCGTGTAGAGTGGTAGTAATACCTCTCTTGATCTACAAGCCACACTTCTGGCTATGCAACCAAGGGTGGCGTTCGCCCTCTTGACCACCGCATCACACTGCTGACTCATGTTTAGCCTGCAGTCAACCAGTACCCCGAGGTCCCTTTCACAAGTGCTGCTCTCCAGCCACTTGTCACCTAACCTGTACTTATGACACCTATTCCTATGCCCCAACTGCAGGACCTTGCACTTATCCACACTGAACGTCATCCTGTTGTCTCCTGCCCACTTCCATAGTCTGTCCAGATCCTTTTGGATCTGGAGTACCTGCTCCTCAGTTGTGGCCACTGCTCCAGTTTAAGTGTCGTTTGCAAATTTGATCAGCAGACTGTTCACCCCTTCTTCTATGTCATTAATGAAAAGATTAAACAGGATCAGCCCCTGGACAGAGCCCTGGGGGACCCCACTTGTTACTGGCCGCCATCCCGATGATTCCCCTCTAATGGTTACCTTCTGCTTTCAGTCAGTCAACCATGCCCTAATCCACCGGACAGTGCTTTGGTGTATCCCAAAACTCCTCAGTTTCTCCACCAGGATATCATGGGGCACTTTGTCAAAGGCCTCGCTGAAATCCAGGTATACCACATCCACTGCATCCCCTCCATCTAGCCATCGCAAAACCTTGTCATATAATTCCACAAGGTTTGTCTGGCAGGACCTGTTTTTGCGGATGCCGTGTTGTGTAGCTGTCAGCCTCCCTTCCCTATCTAGCATCACTAGATCTCTCTCTATTATGAGCCTTTCCATTGTTTTTCCTACAATGGATGTAAGGCTAACCGGTCTATAATTCCCCATGTCCTTTCTACTACCCTTTTTGAAAATTGGGACCACTGATGCCACCCTCCAGTCCTCTGGAACTTCACCCATTCTCCACGAGGTCTCAAAAATGGAGGCCAGCGGGCGTGAGAGAACCCCTGCCAACTCTCTAAGTACTCTCGGGTGTAACCCGTCAGGGCCTGGCGCCTTTGTAATGTCCAATGCCCTGAGGAGCCCCTCGACTTCAAGGGGGGTGACTCTAATCTGTGCCCCTAAGTCCCCAGCCTCATCTAATCTCCTATGCGGATATCCCCCATCCTGCTTTGGGGAGAACACAGAGGCAAAATAGTCATTTAGCATCTGTGCCTGTTCCCTCATATCAGTCACTGGATCTCCTTCCTCCTTATTTAGTGGTCCCACCACTTGTCTCCCCTTCCTCTTCCTATTTACATGCTGAAAGAAGCCCTTTTGGTTGCTCTTGATATTCTTGGCAAGTCTCAGCTCGTAATCAGCCTTAGCCTTGCGAAGAATCCTTCTGCAACGGGCCTCCTCCTCCCAGTATACCCTTTTGTCTATTTCCCCCAGTACCCATTTCCTACAGAGGTTCCTCTTTTGTCTAATCCCTTTAACCACCTCCTTTCGCATCCATGGCGGCACTCTCCTCTGCCTCCCCACCTTACTGACTAGAGGTATCATCAAGGCTTGCGCCTCCAAAACCTCCCTTTTGAGTGCTATCCACCCCTCCTCAACTCGCTTACCTTCCAGTAACCTATCCCAGGAGACTTTCCCCAGTCTGGCCTTCAGTTGGCCAAAGTCTCCTCTTGAAGTCCCAGCTTCTAGTGCTCGACCTGCTGCCCGTCGGCAGTCCCCTGATCTCAAAGCAAAGGATGGAGTGATCACTCGCATCCAGAGCTCCCCTAATCTGTACTTCATCTATCAGCTCCTCCCTATTGGTCAAGACCAAGTCAAGGATGTTTCCCCCCCTCATCGCCTCTCGGACCCTTTGTGTGGAAAAACCCTCCCTCTATAGCTTCTAGGAAGCAACGTGACCTGGCTGTCACTGCCGAGTGAGTCTCCCAAGTAATATCCGGGAGATTGAAATCTCCCATAATTACTGTGTCTCTCCCCCGAGATATCCTTAGAATCTGGCCTGTCAGGACATCATCCAGGGTCTCAAGTTGACCTGGAGGGTGATAACATACCCCCACTGTCAGGTCTCTTTCCCTGTCAAAACCCCTAAGTTTCACCCAGTCTGCCTCTACCAAATCCCCATCTGTGCTGCGTTCTATCTCACTGCATCCTATCCCTTCCCTGACGTATAAAGCCACGCCCCCACCTCTCTTTCCCTTCCTGTCCTTTCTAAAAAGGTGATACCCTCCTATGTTCACATTCCAGACTTGCCTTTCATCCCACCAAGTTTCTGTGATTCCACCAGATCATACCCTCCTATTCCCAGGAGAGCTTCAAGCTCTTCCTGCTTATTACCCATGCTCCTAGCATTGGTGTACATGCACCTCAACTCCTTCCCACCGCTTCCTTTCCTTGGAGTTCCCAGCCTCCTCCTTCCTCCCATCCGCCCTGATACCTGGCCCCCCTCTGTAGGAGTCCAAGTCCAATGGTACAAGGAGTACAGTCCATATCTTTATTATTTTCTTTGGTGGGTCACCTTGGGTGTGCACAGTATGTGCAAAGGTAATTGTGCAAGCCTTCCCCACTCCCAGCACTGGGGAAATAAGGCACCATGACTTATTCCCTCTCCATGATCACATGACCAGTCCCCATGGGCATTCTTCACGAGACCCACAGTGATAAGGGAATCGTTACACATTTTTAAAGTCCTTTAACCTTAAAATAAAAATAGATGACTCTGGGCAGAGAAAAAGTACTGGAAGAGGATCTGATGGCAAGAAGACCAAGTACAAATCTCAGTTCATGACAGATCCTGAGCTTTTGTTGAATCTCCTGCTTTTACGGAACAGTTGAAATTTTTCAGAATAAAAACTAAAGGCACATTTAGACAAAAAAGGGGGTGCCGGCCCCAACCAGCCATGGAACATTTATTTATTTACTGGCTGGGTGCAGGAGGTGATGGGAGTGGCTGGTTTCTTTTACCCTAATAATGTATAGAGTTGCACTACACACTGGGCACTCCTGCAGCAGCTGGAAATGGCAGCTGAACTGATGCTGTAGGTTCACAGTGGCCTAGTGAGGGCTTAGGTGACTTGCATTCCGGGTTGCTTCTTTGAGCCACTGGTATTTGCTGTGCAAAGAATAGGGGGACATTTCCACAATGCCCAAGATACAGAGCAAAAACAGGCCAAAGCTCACTTTTGAATCATAGGATGAGGATGAAAGTGTTGTAGCTGCATAAAAGCTCTGCAAAAGTAGAATATACTATTGTCAACATTACAACCAGTTTCAGGAAGAAAACTTAACAGTGTGCATACACGTACCAGCTCTGCAGTAAATCCAGCCATATTCATTGGGACATAAACCGTGCTTCCAGCAAGGGGGTAGCAGAGAGCAACCCCACTTATTTCAGAGGGGATCTGTGGGGGGGTGGTCACTGGATCCCTGAAGCCAGGGTTCACTGTCTTTCCCCCACTACCCCTCAAGAGTCTTAATTTTTCTGGTTCGTAACTGACAGCTGCCACTGTGTCAGAGTCCTGGATGTACAGGTTAAGAATGGGATGCTTTTCTGACAGAGGAGGGGCCTGCCAGGCATGCACATGTATGTTCTGTGACACTTTCAGCCTCTCTAGTCATGTTTTTAGATAGTGAGCCTGTGGGCAAGAACTACCTTATTAATTGCACATAAACCACTCCGGGAATTTTTGGCTAGAGAAGGGGGTATGAATGTAATTTTAAAAATCAGTCATTCATAATAAATAAGACACAGTGAAACCTTGGATTGAGAGTAACTTGGTCTGTGAGTGTTCTGCAAGATGAGCAAAAAGTTTTTCTAAATTTTAACTTGGTAAATGAGCAATGTCTTGCAATACGAGTATTATGTGCGCATTGCCTGCCGTCACATCACAACTGAGCGCCAGTTCTTCTCTCTCTCTCGCTGCATGGTGTGAGTACAGCATCGTCTCCTCCCCCAGTGCTCCTGCTATCACGCCCGCCTCCCCCCTGAGCGTGCCCGCTTCAAATTTTTGTGATTAAAAAAAAAGTTACAGAATGGATTAACCCTGTCTACATTGGACCTTATGAGAAAATTCACTTTGATATACAAGTGCTTTAGATTACAAGCATGTTTCCAGAACGAATTATGCTCACAATCCAAGGTTTTACTGTAATAAGAAATAACTTCTAGAAGATGTCATTGTTTTGCCTGAGAAAGAGATCTATCACAGCTCACATTCATTCCTCAACAGAAATCCAAGCAAATTGACAAAGAACATTTTTATTGTACACGCATAGGTTGCATGATCTTGGAAGTGGGTGTGGCTTTGATGGGAGTGTGGCCTTGAGGTATGGCTCTGACTATCCTGCCGGGACCCCCACACTTCCAAATTTGCCACTAAGCTCATAAATGAGTACAGCCTTAGTCACATGACTATAAACTGGGAAGGAGTTCAGGGCAGCCTGAGACTGCTTGAGATCAGTTGGATGTCTTGGTTCAGCAGGCACTCCAAGTTACTAAATAGTTTAGTAACAATTACCCAATGTTTATGGTAGTTCTGCTGCGATGGATTTCAGTGCACTGGGCGGAACACAGTGCATTGAAAACATACAGCTCATCCTTGGGCTAACACAGACTTCTCTGTCTGTAGATGTTGATGCAGTGATCTGCGCCTGAAAACAATGCAGAATCCATGTTGTATGCTGAAAACTCTTGAAGTATAAGCACCTTTTCAGATAAAAGCTATGGATTCAACAAAGTTGATACCGATTTTCTTTAAGTTTGCTTGCAGGTTCAGAAAGCCATTTGTCCTTGAAGGAACTATAAATTCCAAACCAAATTCTGATAAAAGTCTGTGACATTATTACTGAAGATGAACATCCCTTTTGACTGCAAAATTGTGCATTGTCCTACCAGGGTTTTTTAAGTGTCAGTCTCCTGCGAGAAAGTGGGCCTTGGTTCTGAATGGACAAGTCCGCAAATCAAGGTGAAGTTATTCTTCCAGATTTCAACTCTTCTATAATCATTAGCACAAAGGTATACTCTCATATAATAAATATCCATTATCTTTCTCTGCCTGACTCCTTCCTCCTGCCTTGCCCTGATGTTTCAGGTTGCTGTGTAGATCAAGGTATTTTCCATGTCTTTTCAGACTCTCCCTTTGCTTTGGTTTTTCCAAATGAAAGAGAGCAAAAGTTGTTATATCTTTGCAAAGACACTCCTTAACCCAGAGCGTGTGTTTATGCACTCATCTCTTTCATCCCCCTCTTCCCCATCTTTTACAGTATAGCATGCCATTGCTAGTTGTTTTGTAAAAGCCTTTCCTTGAATACCTTTGACTAATTAAGCTGTTTCATCTCTCTTCTCTCTTTGTACTGCAAATCTTTTTTTGGCAAGGCAAGCATGATTGGTACCTCCTGAAAGGCTAAGGTGTACGGGAGTGTGATAGACTCTTCATTTGTACTAACTGACTCACATGTTATATCCTTTCCAGATTTATTTATTTTTTGCTGAGTCCTAAATGGATAAGAATTGAGTACAAGCAATAAACTGCCTTCATCAAATCCATTGAGTTTATAACACAGAGAGCTTGTTTTAACATAATTTGTTTTCTTTCTTAATATTTATTACAAAAAAAAGCTTTCAAAATTAAAAACTGCACTGACATTGAAAAATGGAAACATGTTGACTGTAAAGGGTTTGGACTGAAAAATAAGCTTTTATGAAAAATTATGATAGCAAACGCACTCTCATTATTGATGCAATCTGGAGTAGTCCAACATTTCATTCATGTAACACACAGAGGAGGGAGGAAAGCCGGCAAAGCCTGATAGTGGAATTGCTGGAGGTCCTATTTTTCAAGTCCATGAAGCAACACAGAACTTGATGCAAAGCCCACGTAGGGTGTGATCCTATGCCCCTTTACGTAGCAAAAAATCCCCACATTGCCTACCATTCCCTAGCCAGCTAGAGCCGTTTTTCCTGGCTAAATTGGCCTAGAATTGCACCCTTACACAATTATTGCAGTCAGCAGTGGATACAAATAAAAAAGTCGTACCTGTTTACCAAAGGAAACAGTGAGGCCAACTCTGTATGCCATAGAAGAACAATATAGCATAACCACACACAGCAAAACAGGATGTTTTTATCTCCCACTTTGCAAATTGCTTCATTGCTGAGCCACAACTTTGCATGTTGTCGAGATAAAGCCATAAGACATTCTTCTCCCTCCACTTAAGTGTAAAGTGAGGCCATCCCTAACACAGTGAGCGGTGCTCTTTGGTGGAGCAGCTGAACGTACACAGTTCTGCCCACCAGACCTCAACCGTCTGGAGGATTCCGATTTGTGGGTAGCACCAGTATCAACAGGACCTATGCAGAGAGGGGTTCTGTTTCTGCTGTCATGGTGGATTATAGCCAGTAGAAGTTGCAAATACACCAGTTGCAAGTACATCTGAAACAGAGTTTTAAAGATGTGGTAGAACTGGCATTACTGGCATGAAAATTCACCAAGTTGTTGCCAGTGAGCAATTTCAGTCGCAGATTAACTGTACTACCGCCATGCATATTAGAGACCAAATTTCTCTTCCAGCCATTGGCCAAGCACCAAAAGGACTCAATTATCACAAAACCTGCTGACCAAAGACTAGAGTTAAGGCAATCTCATATTAGCTTTAGTGCCACACAGCCGGCAAATGGGAAGCTGAGGCTGATGTCTTAATAGACTGGTCCTGTGGTCAGTAATGATGTTCTTCAAGGTTCCAAATAGTGCTGGCCTAAAATTTATCCTCCATGAACATGACTCTTCCTTGGTCTTATCAGCCCAAATCCAGACGCCCCATGTTATTCTGGCTCAGCACGGCACTGCCTTTATGAGCAAACCAGCCTTGCTGTACTGCTAGGAAAATCCTGCTGTGAGTTGGCCCTGTGAGTTGAATCCTGCTGTGGGTTTAAAGTTTGTGGCTTTCCTTGGTAGCTGGCAGGATGGGTGAAAGAGTGGGAGATGGGGGTCACCGCAGGAGGGAGAATGGCACCACTGCGAGTGACCTGACGTGGGGTGCTTGTGGTCGTGCCTCTTGGCATCAAGGTGCCAGCACTGAAACGTGTCAAAGCAAGTTTTGGAAATCATCTATGAATGTCATAGATGTTTATGAGATACCAAGCAAAGGTACACATACTTGGTGGGGCACTGTGGCATATACTGATCTGGGGCACATTTGTAGGGTTGCTTAATTACTTATATTTTGGAATATTTGTAGGCCCATACCTCTACCTTTAAGTATGCATGCCATTTCCCTGCAGAATTAGCTACAGAGGGAAATGTAGCCACCTGCAAGATGACTGGACCCTTTTGGTCTCCCATATGCGGTTCTGAGGAGTTTTGTGAGACAATTTTATGGGAAAGGGAAAGATTTGAGAGGAAACGGGCTTGGGAGACTGCAAAGAAAGTGAGTAGGCACATGCTAAGTCACACTGGTAATAAGCCACAGCGGGCTGGTTGTTATCCAAAGTAGTCTCCCAAGTAACTTAGCAACCCACTTAAAAGTTGTGTGAGTTTTTAAAAAATCCCACTTGACTCACCCAAAATACCTCTTTGGATTCCAGCCATCATAGGAAAGGAAGAGAAATCTAATGAGGAGGCATGGCGTCCGCTGACTCCGTGGGGAAATCGAAGTGGTGGAGTCCGTGCAGACACTGCATGAGTGTCCTTTGCCATGAGCAGGGCGCTCCTCCAGCTGGGTATTCCTCGTACGATATAGTCAGGATATATCCTGACTATATCGTACGATTTTCAAAATGAACTGGCTCACATGCACAACTGGTCCTGCAGCTGCAGCATTTTCTGTTACGTAGCATATACTCTCCTTTGACAGGGTCATTCCAAAGAACACCCTGCACTGTCTAAGATGGCAGCAACTAGTCTTTTGTGGAGGAAGTAATTCATTTTATGAAGGTTTCTCATCTGCTGTCTACACACCCACTGGGAACTCTTGTGGTGAGAGAACCATGGAAACCTAGATGGATAACAGAGGGCTAGAACCTCACTTACAGATAACTTTGCATCATCATTAGTTCTCATTAAGCTAAATAATGCGGGAAGCAAGACCATGTAATTGAGGATTTATGGCCCTTAGAAGAGTCTCAGTAAATAAATGCAACAGATTACCCCAATATTATTGAATGCTGCCATTTGAATTCTCTTTGGCAGATTTAATAGGGATATATATCCATTTTAGTGAAAGCGGTGAGATGACTCGCATCTAAATCAGGAGTGCACAGAGTTGAGCAGCCTGATAGATATCTATCTTCCAGTTCAATGGCAGTAATGCATGCAAGTTTTAGCAAGATTTATGCCAGGATTCAAGGATTATCATATTCCTCCTGAATTAACTAATTTCTGTAATCATTGTACTATGAGTGATAGTCATAGATTTGTAGCCTGCCTGAAGTGCCAATTACCTTCCCATTTCTACTGTGAATTTATTTGGTAATGTGAGGTGCTGTGGCAGTTTTTACACATCAGCAAATATGGATATGGATGTGCTTTCTGTTGTGTCTAGAAACACATTCTGTAAATAAAATAAAATAAAATAAAATAAGGCAGGAGAGGAATCTCTTGGGTTTCTGCATGCCCATCACAATTGGCACTTTTCTTTATTTGTTTTCTTCCTTGTAATGATATACTCCTAGCAAAGTCCATTTTTCTTGAGCATTATCAGCATACAAAGCACTCTATATATATTTGGAAAAGACAGCATTTCACTGAAGAGGAGAAAGCAAAGATCTTTAATCAATATGCGGCAGGTATGTATACATATTAGATGGTGAAACTAGGACACAGTCCTAATTGGGCCTATCCTTTGTACTGGAAACTAGCTTTACCCATTGGTCACAACTACAGGCTACAAGGATCATGGGATGACTATGGGCAATGGCAGCCCGGCGGTTGCTTACATTTTGTGTGCCATAAACATATTGTGAAGTGTCTATGTGCATATTTGCATGCCTGTTGTTATGGTCATTTATTTAGACAAGATAATTAAAACAATAGAAATGCATCCTTAGGAATGTGGCTTCATGGAAACATAAATTAATGCAGAAAAACAATCTAAACAAGTTCAATAACACCCAAGAAATATATGTGGAAGCCTGAAGACACAGCATGGAGGGCTGTCTTTTGGATTTGCTGCCCCCTGACATTTGCTGCCCCCTTGGAAACTATTTGGTAAGCTTGAAACTCACAATCATTTCTAGACCGCTTAGAAGCTCTGACTTAACAAGCTGTTGAATGTATTGTGTGTTTGAATCCAGGCATGTACAACCCTTGCCTTTAGGCTGATATTTTTATCATAAAGAAAGAAAAGAGAGATTTTATCTAAGAGAGTGATTCTTGGAAATAAACATTATGTATAACTTGTAGCAAGAGTAAGGAGTCAATCTTACTTCAAGAGCATGCTTGATGCTGTGAGCTATCTGAATATTATAAGGAGTCTGGTAACTTGGTGTAGCCTATATACATGATATATGGAGCAAATATTTGAAGGTGGCCCAGGTGCTTGCCATCATGCAAGCTGCACTTGCTGTCATGCCCTCTGTCACACAGCGCTTCATGAGGCAGGGCCCGGTCTTCTTTTGCATCCGATTACCCTTTCTTGACTGCATTTGTGAGAGTTTATCTAGAGGAGGTCTGTTCCAATGTCGCGTAGGGCTCTGGGGCAGACTTGCTCAATATTGCTATCCACAGGGCATTGGCCCGGCACTCTCACACCCTGCAATCCAACGGTCTCTGAACATTGTACCTTCCTTGCAATTTCACAGCTACCTCTTGCCTCTGCCCCCCTTGTTCATGTGCATAGGACACCTAGCCCAGCGTAAAGCAGGGGGAGGCAAACTTTTTGGGTTGTGAGCATGTTGATAAACTGCCCTGGGCCTCATCACAAAATGGCCATCAAGAGAAACATGACTCAGAACCACTAACCTGTTCCCAAAACGGATACAAGGCAGAAATGGGGTCTGAGCTATAGCATACTAAACCATTTCTATGTATTCTATTTTCAGAACCATTCAAAACTCATTTCACAGCAGTCCTAGATGCTGCTGAGAAAATCTGTTACTAGAAAAGCAGTGGAGAGGGACAGAGTGCCTTCATGGGTGACAAGAAAGGTGTCCAGGGCATATTGCAAGCATCTCCTTCCCTGGCCTGGCTATTAAGAATCTTGGGAGCATCCTGGGATCGCACAGTCCATGCAAAGTGCTGGGTAGTCTGGGGTCCCACAGGGTGAATGGACGATCTACCCCAGGACACACCCAGCCCATCAGGGAGAAGATTGGTGAATGCAGGCAAGTTGTCCTTTAGAGGAGCTTATTGACCATGGCTGATCTTCTTATTGAGAGCCACCTAATAAACATCTGAACCACCCCCACCACCCCCAGCTCCCTACAAGACAGTTTGAAGACCAATGCTTTAGTTCATGGGAAATCAGAAATTAGAAGTATTAGGTTTTGTTGTGACCCCTCCAAAATCACTGATTTGGCCATCTCCCCAAAAGGTGGAAACAACTTGGACTTTTCTTTAAAAGGGAATTCTACTAATTTTTTTCCCATATGAAAGACTGCAAGAATTTCACAAGGTTTGTTGAGTCTTGTGTTTGGGACAAGACAATCAAATTGCCTTTCTTTTAAGTTTTTTCCTGGTTTGAAGGGAGAAGTCCTTGGCACATGGAATTAGGAACTCCCCAAGCATTGTGGACAGCCCAGGGCGTGGTAGGGTTCTCATCCTGACTGGAGGCAGACTCCCTTTTTAATTAATCCTCTTAAAAAGAAGGGATCTACCAGTAATGATTGTCATCCCCACTTGAGACTGTAACAATACTCTTATTATTATGGCAAGAGCTTTTATATAGCTAGTTCTGCAAGAGAACAGATGCTAAAATAAAGCATGGCTTATCTGGATGGGAAAGGCCAGCCTTTCAAAGATGGAATGACTGCCTGATTAATCCACAAGTCAGCAGGTGAAATCCAAATGTGTCTGCCCACCAATAGAACAGCACCCATCAGCAAGGTAGATTCTTTCTCCCCCTTATGGCCTATGAAGCCACCCAAAAATCTACTGCAGTGGTTTGGGGGGCATTCAGGAGAGAGGACAGGATGAAGAAGTTCTGTTCTGCAAGCAAAAGTACATTTGCACAAAATTGAATGCTGCCCACTGTTCCTAACGTTTGAAGAAAACAAGTTCTCATTTTCTTTATATCATGGAAGTCAAACACATTCTGGTTAAATGCCCAAGAGCAACAACCTTGGACTTTATAAATATCACCTACATAAAAAGGATATGGGATATAACTGAGCTTGAGAATAACAAGTTGCAAAGAGCCCTGGTGTCTGTGAATTCCTAGCCATGTTTTTTTTTCTTTTTTTTTGTTTCTGTGTTGTTGTTTTTCTACGAGGGCAAAGGAAATATGGAGTGCAGGATGATGTATTATCTCCAGATGCTCAGTAGGTAGCTGTGTGAACCGAGATCAATTAAGGGACCACTATGGAGCCAGGTGACATCTTGCCAGCATGATGGAAAAATGCCATTCTCCTTCTGAAGTTGTGCCCCATTTAACCTCTCGTAAACTTTTTCAAAACTGAAATGAAACAGCTAAGGAGAACTTCTTTGGTGAGGTGTTACAAAAGCCCTTATTCTTGATGACAGCCTGCCACTGCTGAGACGGTGAGGAGCGAGCGTAGTGGCAGGTCATCATGTCTGAAAGGCCACAACACACACTGAACTCAGAAAAAGAACCCTGCAGTTGGTTGAATAAAAATGCTCCAGGAAAAACTAGAATTGATGGAATGCTACCATCTATCTGGGAGAGATGGTCAGCTTGGAGAAATCTGAAATTCAGTGCCTGGAAGAGAGTGTGGTATTTGTGGGGATGGAAGCAAGGCCAGGATTTCCATCAAAAGTCAATTTCATCCTGCTAGTGGAAGGGGTAAGGTCTTTCCTGATGTGAGACATAGCAGATTTGATTTGATTGCTCCTTCCCTCCTCCCAGGAAAGCAACTGAAACTGATTTTGACCCCGGAGAATGAGATACAATGTGGAAACAACTTCCAGTGGCTTAATCACCAATCTGATCTAGAGGCAACTGTTGTGCACATGCACCAACACACATACACACAGAGCTGCTGATCAACTCATCGGGAAAGGAGAGAGCTTGTGCACGTATGGGGTGGGTGATTGGGCAGCAGCAGATTTGGGCCAGGTCATGCAGACACTGTGTGAATGTGTCAAAGGTAGGCAACCTTAGTGAGGAACACTTTGGACCTTCAGCTGAGTTCACACAACCCGACAAGCAGTGGTCGGTTTTTGCACAAGGTCAGGTCATCTGAATCCCACTGTAGTATTTCAGCAGGAAATGCTTGGTTCTTGGAACCCACAAACAGAAGCGACCATCTCTTCTACGGCTTTTCAGCCCCAGAATGGCTCGTTACCCCAAAGAAGGTGAGAGAGACCTTTTCCCTACAGGCTGCACACTGGGAAGCTCTTTGTTGCAGGGAAAGTCCTTCTTCCAGGCGACTTACCTTCTGCAGGCAGCCTGCCACTCAAAACTTCATTTCAGCTGATTTGTCTCTATGTTTATTAATAATATATATAATTACCTTTCCACAAATGTTACCAAAGTACAGTTCAAATAAAAATATTAACACACACAAACAAGGAAGCTGTATTAAAACAACAATAAGCAACATTAAACCATTACTCGTTACCATTACTTTAAGGCCAAAATACAGTGATGTCCTTGATCCTCTTTCTGAAAAGCTGAGTGGAAACGGGTCTTAAGTTGAAGGACGAGCCTTCTACAATTCAAGGGCAGTGTGACTTTTTCATGAATGCCCAGCTAATGCGCATGGAGGGATGTCCAAGATCGTTGGATCAGTCCCACTATAAACATCATAAGTAAAAATGGAATGACATTCTGTTGACATGTCCTAACACTGCATTTGCAACATAGTACCATTCCCTGGGAGAACAATTTGGAAAGTTCTCGCTCAGGGCTGGCAGTACTTTATGCTCCGCCCAACTCCAACTTGCTGTCCTTCACTACATCCTTCATCTATATTATATAGATGAAGTACATTTCTTTTTTGCACAATTTCATTCATTCGTACGTTAGCATGCAATGCTTTTCTTTTCCTATTAATACAAGAATGTTTGCTTACCAGAAGCAATTTACAACTTCTCTTTCAGCCATAACTGCAAACAGGGTAACTGAGCCAGCAGATACGGGGGCCCTGCTCTATTTCTTCACACAGAGCATAGTAAACTATGGATTTCACTTCTGCCAGATGTTGTGATGGCCACCAATTTGGAAGGCTTTAAAAGGGGAGTGGACAAATGCAGGGAGGAGGGAGCGATCGGAGGCTACTAGTCCGGATGGCTGCTATCTCCAGCATCAGAGAGAGTGGGCCTATGTACACCAGTCGCTTGGGAGAGTGAGCAGAAGTGCTGATCTGCTCCTGTCCTGCTTGAGAGTTTTCTGTGGGAAGCTGGTTGGCCAATATGTGAACAGAAGGCTGGCCTAGATGGACCCTGGGGTGTTCTTCATATTCCATAAGACTGAGCTAACAGAAGGGTCTTAGAACGTTTTAGGGGAAATGCAAGCTGGTCAAATGAGTAATCCAAGAGAAATTGGCACCGAGAGGAATCTTGGAGGGAGATGTGTGGCATAAGCTTGGGGGAAAGTGAAGACAGAAGGAGAAAGAGGATGAATTGACAGTTCAGAAGGGAAAAGATGGCTGCAGCAGCTACTAACACTTAAGAGAGTATTTACATTTCAGATTTCCACTGAATTTTGTAGCCAATATTCAATATAGTTCTGGTGCAGGTGGAACCTGTCCCAGAGAACACTACTTCACCCACTACTTGGCAGAGGCCTGCAGCAAAACTGTCAGACTATAATAGAATTCTCTCGCACAGTTTCACTGCTGTGTAGATGAGGCTAAAGAGTGATAGGAAGAGATTACTACTCACTGAGTTCAGGAGTAGCGGAGGAATGGTGGGAATGCAAAGCAGAAAATGACAAAGAAGTACACGCTTTCTCTAAGCATCTCTTCCCACTTTGTACGGTGTGCACTTCTGAGCTAAGAGGTATAGCCACTCCTAAAGGGTTCGGTTTGGTGCCCAGACAGAAGTGGCCTTATTGCTAAGCAGAGCATCTAAGAATTGGGACAGGCTTATGAAGTCCATCCTGTCATGACCAGGAATGCTTAACTTGTGAGCGATTGCCACTGAAAAGAAGCAATCAGCAAGCAATAAAGTTATACCCACTGGACGGGGATTGGGTGATGACTCAGTTTCAGGGATCCAGCAAAACATGGCATTCTACTTCTGTAGTGAATGGGTACCAATGCAGCATTACGGTTGCACAAGTGGTACACAATGCCCACCACAACACGAACAGAAAGGGGCCTGTGCAAGAGATCATGGGGTGGGAGAGGGTATTTTAATAGGCTTCTTTAGGCACATTGGGGTAAGCACCCAGATAAACTGAGCCAACACTCAAAGCAGCATTGGTTCCCCGCATAGGTACTATCAGAGCTCCCCAAGACCAGTTATGAAAACTAGAGCCTGTTTCTCTCGGGCTACATGCAAATTGATGGCCTAATTCTTCCTCAGGAATACATCTACCCACTATCAAAAAGGGTCAGTGCTCATCAAAGGATTGTTAGCATGTAGCTACCTAAAAGCCTAGGCAGAAATTCAAGGCACTCTCACATCATCCTCCACAGTTTTAACAAGGACAAAGTAGTGTCTATGGTGTATTATTGATTGCAATATTGTGGACAATACTGGATATCTGTACCTCAAAAGTGATACCAAAGAGCCAGAGAAAGTGCTAAAATATGTTGACTGTTGGAATACATAGGCAGAGGGAGGGGTTGTTTAGAGCAAAGATGTCAAAAGGATGGCATAATAGAGGTTTATGCAAGTATGAATGAAGACACGAATGTGTCCCCTTTCATGATACTGGAAGTTAATGACATAGCTTTGTGTGTCATTAAATACATAGGATAAGCAAAAGGAACTACAAGGAATAATTATCGTATGGAATTTATTACCACCAGATGCAATACTCATCAGCAATTTAGCTGGCTTTTTAATAGCGTTGAACAAAAGCAAAGAGGATAAGTTATCAGCAGCTCTTGCCTATGACAGGTAAATGGAACCTTAATGTTTGGAGAAAACAGAAGATGATGAGAATAAAGAATGGGCAGCTATTCTCGTCACACGCGGCTTGTGAGATTCTTTCAGTGGCACAACTAAGGCTGGATCCCAGGGTCAAAGTCCAGGGCTCCACAGCCAAGTCCCCCTCCAAATAATGACCCAGAGATGAGCAGACGATGTGAACACTGTCAGACTGAGTCATTACCTGCACCAGATGGACCTCAGCTGGTTGCCAGGGCTTCTTTTCTTCTTATTTAACTGAAACACATGAGAATCAGGAAACAGCCTGCTGAGCCTGTGTGTGATTACAAGTGCTTTTTCCCTTTTTCTTTCCCTACTTTAAATATTTATTATTCCCGTCAACAAAATGCTGCTTCTTCGCAAGTAAATGCATTTAGCATCGGGGCAGCGATTACAGAACAGCTGTCGTGAGCCAAGTTCCCCCCTGCCTTCACACTTCCGAAACACAGACCATTCTTCAGCAAAAGCTCTTTGTTCTCAACCAAGAATGAGTCTCAGAGCACACACAGAGTGGTCCGTTGAATCCAGTCTAACCACTACTCCCCAGCATTCTCCTTCTGAGTACCCCTTGGGCTCCTCCCTCTGGGATGTCCTTTCTGGAGATGGGCAAGCTGCTTCTCAGTCCGTCACCCTTCTAGTTGGTTGGCCCAGCTTTCCCAATGGTGTGTCATGGGGTCAAGAGTTGAGCCAGGCTCGTCTGGCTCCACGAGTTCTTCTCCCATGCCCCCTCCCTGGAGTGCTAAATCCTGACTATTCTCAATGGGCGCCCTTGAGTTCAGCCACTCGGCTTCTTCTGCCTCAAGGTTTGAGAATTCTGGATTCCAGGACCCCTCGTCATCTGCCTGTCCTTGGAATGCATGCCAAGAATAACTCCCCCTTTCATCCCAACACTCTAATGAGAAGACAGGGCCCCCACGGGACTACTCTTGTGAATAGATGGGGGCTCTGTAGAGCAACGGAGAGAAAAACACAGAAACATAAAAGCTGGGTGAGTCAGAAGGGGTCTCCCGGGCCATCTAGTCTGACCCCCGGCTCCAGCCGGCTCCTCTCATGACATGCTTACCTTGTGCATGTCCAGCCTATCCTTGAACACCCTCAGTGTTGGGCAGCAGCCAGAACAGGGTGCAGGCCGGGGCAGGGGGAGAGGCAGGCAGGCAGGCAGGCAGGCAGGAGCAGTGCACACTGGGATTAATTCCCAGCCATGGGGGCTGACAGAGTACATGCTGCAACATGGATGCTGCCACACAAGCTGTTTTTTGTGGCGTACCTAAAATGTAGTGGATTACCCTCATGTGAAAAAACACCTTGTGGCTGGAGACAGCCCTGCAGGACCATGATGCCACATCAAGTCTCTGCCATGAGTAACTATCAGCTGAGTAACTATACTCAACTATCATGAGTAAAGAATCGGGAGCACATAACACATGGTGGGTGCAGAAAAGCCCAGGGGCTTGGGGCTTCTCTATGCAAGGTTTTTATTATTTATTTATTATTTATTTTATTTATTTAAAACTTTTTTAGACTGTCCCATTACCAAAGTCTCAGGATGGTTTAACAATGCAAAATGTAAGAAAAGAAAAGAATTAAAACACAGGGTCCTAAAATTTTGCAATAATAAAAGTCCAATTAAAACTGTCGGGTCTTAAAACATTGGGAAAATAAAAAGGGGTTGGCCTGGTGACGAAAAGAATAGTGATGGCGCCAGGCAAACCTCTCTAGGGAGCGAATTCCACAATTAGGGTGCCACCGCAGAGAAAGCCCTTCTCCAGGTAGTCACCCTCCGAATCTCCTTCAGGGAGGGCACCCAGAGAAGAGCGTTTGCCCTAGATCTTAAGGGGTGGGCAGGCACATATGGAAGGAGACATTCCTTCAGGTAACCAGACCGTAAGCCATTTAGGGCTTGATAGGTCATCATCAGCACCTTAAATTACATACTCATGTAGCTTGTGGCTGGGTCATCAGAGCCCCTCTCATGCTTTCCAAGCATTGCCGTGGCTTTTTAGAGCCAAGAAAGCTGAGCATTGTCCAGAAATGGCAGAATGAACTGGTAGGAGAAGCTCATGTATACTGTAGCAGCACCCTGCAGCTGTGCCATGGCACCCAGAGAAAGGCAGAGAAAGGAAAGAAAGTGTTGGGGGTGGGGGGAGAGTATGCAAGCAGTCAAGCACGATCCTGCAAGCCATCCGGAAGCTGAAGCCTGGGCTAAGAGCCTCGTGCCGAGAAGCCCTTGATCAGGGCAACACAGATGCTTCCCTTTTCCACGGAAAACCATCAGGGAGCAGAAAACGTTGCCATCGTGATATCTTTCATCTTGTCCTGAAACGCAGGACACTCACAACTTTGCTGGAGTTAAACAGGCATCCCCGTGCTTTGCCATCTGGCCTCGCCATTGCTGGGTTGGGACGGGATTATGAGAGGACCGCGGCTCGGCTGCACGGGCTCAGCAGGCCACCTCTGCTCACAGCACCTTGTTTGCAGATTGACATGAAAAATTAAAGGGGGGCATTTGTCATCCCAGCGCTCCCCTGTTCCACAGTTCTGTGTTCACTGTGGAGAGTCATTTAAATAGAATAATTATAATGCTATTTGAAAGCTGAGGGGTTTCAGACTTCCCTGGGGTTTGGATAATGGCAGAAAGCCAATGAAGCATTTAGAATGAGAGATGGCCCATCTGTCCATCCTTCTATGAGACCGAGGCCTGCATTTTTCTGATCTCTGTCAAATGAGTTCCTTCTGCTTATTCCATTCCTAGAATCTGCCCCACATTCTCATTCTGGGTTTACATTCCGAGATGCCTGCTGACTTACCCCAGTTTTAATGACGCCTCTGCTTCTGTGCATGCGAAACAGTGTGGTTTAATGCATGGGACCAACCCACCAGAGCCAGCTTCAGATTTTCATAGGTTCTGGGGCAAGCCCTCTGCAGTGGATCCTTCAGCCTCTCCCTCCAGGCAACAGACCTGCCCTGGCAGAAGCAAGAGAGAAGCATTTCCCTATCCTATCTGCAGCACCAATCATCCACCAAGGCAACCAAACCTGACACCATTCCAGAACTTTATTTTATTTATATTGTGATTTATATCCTGCCTTTTTCCTACAAAGGGCTCAAGGCAGCTTACATCATCTCTCCTCCTCTCATCTCATCCCCACAACAACAACCCTGTGAGGTAGGTTGGGCTGAGAGTCTGTGACTGGCCCAAAGCCACCCAGTTGGCTCCATGGCTGAGCGGGGACTAGAACCCAGGTCGTCTGAGTCCCAGTCCCATGCTCTTAACCACTACACCACACCAGCTCTTGTCCTTCAACCAGACTAAAATGGAATCTCGTCCTTGAAATCTCTCCCATCCAAGGACATTTGGATGCTACACACTCTCAAGCCCCACACAATACTGGCAACTAGCCAGAAATAATCCAGGATTCAGCAAGAGAATTTGGGGGTTTTTTAGTTGTGGTATTACTACCATCTCTTTTACACATTTTGTCACAGCATTTGGCACTGTGCTTACCACACTGCCCCTGGCATATTTAAAAAGCCAGGCAAAGGAGGGGAATGTAGGCCTGGGAAGAAGTTCTGTCTGAAGAACAGTGCAAAATCAGTGTAGCCCAAGGGTGGGCAGAAAATGTTGGACTTTAACTCACAGCCTCCTCGACCTTTGGCCATGCTGGAAAGGGCTTCTGAGAGAAGATGTTCCAAACATCTGGAGATCTAACTTCAGTCCATTCTAGTGTAGAAGATACTGAGCTAGTTCGAATCAAGGTCTCATTCCATGTAAGGCAATTTCCTTTATTCCATTTGCCTCATCCCATAGTTCTCACCCTTTCATTAACCACCAGACTACAGAACAAAAAGCCCGACATGGGTCATTACATTAAAAACCCTTTTTCATCCATAGACCCTGACAAGTGGGATCAGCGCTAGCATCTATGATTCTCCACACAGTTCACATAGTTGCTGCATCACCACATTTCCACAAGGCATTTCATGACCTTGTAAAGTCTGATTTATCTTGCCGCTTGATGCTTGTCTGTAATGAAAAACTAGCAACTAAGTGCCAAAGTCCTCCAGCATTTGCCATCAGTGGGAGTTAACTTGGAAAGCAGTAAGCAAAATGAAATCCTCTGATGAAAGAGATGATGCCTGTACTGGGCCCCAGAGTTGTCAAACTCCTTCAGCAGTTATTTATCTTCCATGGGGCTCAATGCAATTCTCGGTTTCTCTGTTGAAGTTTCCATATGACCAGAGTAAGTCTACAGCCTTTCCCCACCCTAGAGATCCAGTTTGTGGTTTTGCTAAAACAAGTGGAAACTGAATCGAAATTTTCCAGCCAGCCATACCATCTTTCAGGACGCTTCATTCCACCACCCCGCCACGCACACACACACAGGCACATAGGCACTCAATGCTGTTTGGCAACTAAGGACGCTCAGTCCTCATTGAATGGCTGCTGGGGTGGGTGTGCTTGTGTGTTCCTTTGTTGTACATTCTCTTTCTGCTTTGCTTCCTTGCCACCTGTTGATAGCTCCCACTTGTTTCTTAGTAGGCCTACCGAAACAAAAGAAGCATAGTTAATTCATCCCTCACTAACTCTGCAACCATTTAAAGAGCAATGCAACAATATATTGTGTATTACAGAGGGCTTCAGCTATTGGGTGGTATAAAGATATGGACATACAGTGTATAATTGTATGTGTGTGGTGTGTGAGAGAGAGACTAAAGCAGGCTTAGACCGAATTAACCACCTTCTCTCCTTCAGGTCAGCTGTCTGCTTCCCAAGTCTTATTCTCAGCTGCTAGGGAGACTGCGCTCCCACTCCTCTCCTCCCCTCCCCTCCCCTCTCCTCTCCGATTTTATCATGGACAAGAGGCTTCCCTCTTGACTGACGGTTGCCAAATCACTATGGGGTTTTCTACAGCAGGCATTTATTATGCTCTAAGTTCAGTTGTTATCTAGTGTTGCAAGAATGAATCTTTTGGTCAGGTATGTTTAGGCAAATTTATTTGCTTAGTTTCCTGAGAGAAGGCAAAGAAATGTAGGACCCTCAGTTTTTCTTTACCTTCAGTCTGGCATCTTTAGTAATTCCTGCTTAGAAAACTTATCCAATGGCCAGTTGTAGCCTAGAAACTTTTCTTCCAAGCCATTTGCCATTCCCTATTCCTAGTTGTTTTCAGGTTGTTGCAACCTTCCCATTCCACTTGTTTGTAAATAGCACTTTCTGCAAGATTTTTATTTATTTATTTATTTATTTATTTAAACAGCAGGGCAAATGAGGTACTATTTTTGATGGCAGAAGTGTGATTTCCTCATGTATATTTGCACTATTCGGCTAGATGACAGTGACACCTAGAGGTGATGCAGCAGAACAGCAGGAAATGCACGCCCTCATGTGGCATTCAGATCGCCATTCTGCACTGAAAGCAAAAGCTGGTGTAGCATATTAACAGTCTCATGCAGAAAAGCCCTCAGGGTCTTTAAAACAAAGTGCTACTTGCAGAACAACTATGCCTTGTTCACTCACATTTTAATGCTGCCATCTTGAATAAAAGGCCTGTGGTTTTCCAAGGATTATTCCATATTCCTGTTGCTATTTGTTCAGGTTCCCCCTTCTTTGCAAGCACTACTAGTCTGATTGGACCCCTAATTAACATGGCACAAAATAACAGTGGCCTGTTCTGTGAGTGGAAGTGAAAATACAAAAATGCCTACACTCCCTTTGGCCCTTCGCTTCCTGCACCCTTTCCTGCTGCCAACAGGTGAACATCTTCACCCCTCTGGCTGCCTCTGTCAAACCAAAAGCCTCCAGATTTCAGCTACCTACTATTTAGGTAATGTGAAACTTGGCTATTAGACAAAGGGTGAATAACCAAAAAGACAGTAAATTTCAAACAGCAATATTTATATGTTACTGAAACAAGTAAATAGGAAAATCTGAATGGATGCACACATGCACAGTACAAAGAATATGCTTGGTCATTTTATTTTTAGGATAATAAAATGACCAAGGATAAACACATCCAGCTAACCTTATTAGACTGTTTTTCTTTTTATCCTGGCCTCTTATCCAGACTATATCTTACTACCATTGCTCCAACTGAACCTGGAGAATCCATTCTCCAGTTGCAGCTCCTGTGCTCTTTCTTTTTAGCTCTTAACATTTATTTCCCTACACAGTTCCAGCCAGTCAGGAAGGTTGTCTTCATTTTCACAAAGTAAATTTCTGCATCCCAAGTTCAATTGTTTTTATCTCTTGATCTGACCTATTGAACTCTATACTCTTCTGCTTCTTTGAGCAGGACTCTACATTCTGACTAAACTTTGTCTATAAACCATTAACATTTTAGCTAGTACATGCAAAAAGATTAAGCCCCATAATATTCTAAAAGGGACAATTCTGCTTCTTCACACTTTGACTGCAAAAAGGAAGATCTTCTAGTTGCTTAGATGGGCAGAATCCAAACATTTATTTAGCAGATCCAGAAGGAAAAGACCTAAAACAGCGGAGGACTTCATAAGCTACTTTATTGCTTTATATTGAGAGGAAAGAACAGTTTCCAAAAATAATAAAGCAACTTTGAGGAGTTAGGAGAAAAGAGTGGAAATTCATGTCTAGTGTGTAGCCAAAACAGAAAGTGTGTGGCAAAAATACACTCGTGCAGATGCTCTTTTGCGATTCTAGATGCAAAGAAAATGAAAACACAAAGAAAACAAAAAGCCTCTATCCAGACGCACCCTTGTTTCAGCTTAGTTGCAAATTGGCTGATACTGGTAAGCTAGAGAAAGGGGATGCTAATAGCCTGAGACTGCCTTCCCCGACCTGGTGCTCTGCAGAGGTTTCAGACTTCATTTCCCATCAGACTCAGAAACATAGCCAATGATCAAGAATGCTGGGTGCTGTAGTTCAACATATCTTGAAGGCCTCACGTTGCATTAAGATTTCTCCCAGGCTACCTAGATATGTGTAAAAAGATCTCAGAAATGCTTTCATTCCTTGGGTTTTCCCAAATGAGAAGAATTAACTGCCTATCATGCACAAACATATAAACAAACATACACAACAGCAACAGCTCCATCTAAACAGGCACTCAGGAACAATAATGTATGTGTAACAGAAGTCTTTCCAGTTACTCTGCACTTGACTAGAAGCCTGATTCTATCTTGCTTGTTTATCTCACAATATGTGAGCAATTTCGTATGTCTCATTCCCCTATGCTATTGGCCTAGAAAATATCAGTTGCATTAACTGTTATCCGAAAAAGATAACCTGAAGAAAAAACACACATCTGGAGTTAAATTGAAAATGCACCTAAAACAGCACTGTCTAGTTATCTCATAAGAGAATGTTCTGATCTGAAGAGCGTTTTTGTACTGCTGCTTATATTTACTAAAGATGATGAAATATTTCAGATCATTATCCATGGAAAATGAACACAGAGCTTTTCTTAGGGTAGAATCTGAGTTACTTTGGCAATGTACAATAAAAAACAGTAGCATGAGATGTACTCTGTGTGTTGTAGAGTTCAGTATGCTGACATGCTGAGGAGGAACGTGAGGTAGTCATTTCTGTTGAGCATCAACAGTTGATGAGGGGAAGTGACTTTTGCACATCTATCCCACCCTGACCCAGAAAGAAAGCTAGGCAAAAAAGGAAGCGAAGGATGTCTTCCCTTCTTCACAGGGTTTTGAGAATGTTGGGGGAAGTAAACCCTTGATATTTCAAACAGTCAAAGAGGATTTATACCCACCCGGAAGAAGAACTAGAGAACCATAGAAAGTTTCCCATGTCAGACCCTTTCATCCACCTACCCAGGACTGTCTCTGCTGGCTCTCAGAAGCTTTCTGGGGCAGATAGGAGTCTTTCCCAGTCACACCTGGAAATTATCTGCAGGTTGAATTTGGGACTTCTTGCAAATGAAGTATGTCCTCTAATGGTATGGGCTTTGCTTGGAATAGTCTTGCTTACCTTTGGAGAAAGGAATGTCAGAATCAGGCCCAAATTAGTGGTGATGGCTGAAACCCCCAAATCTAGAGAGTTGAGAATCTGCATAGCTGCACAGAGAATCAGAACTCTTACTGCACTGTGCATATTGGAGAAGACTTGAGGAAAGTTTTCTTAGCCTCACTTGCTGCAGTAAAATCATAGAACAGTAAAGTCGAAAGGGGCCAAAAAAGACCACCAGGTTCAAGCCCCTCACAGTGCAGGACCCCAAGTTACACCATGTCCATTGTACTGAGACAAAGCAGAGAAACAGACCTGCTAATAGGATTCTTCATCACTCTCTGCCTTTAACAATTTACTGAATATATTGTCAGAAGCTACAGCATAATCCTAGCTTAAACAGGTGTCAGTTTGTTGTCTTCAGTACAATTTTGTAGGCTAATGCTATCTGGAAGATTTTGAGATGGGGAAAGCATATGCATAAAAGAGGCTGAGGATCTGGTGGCGCAAAATACGGGGCTGATCTTTTCAAATGAGATTTAAATGTCTATCTCATATGAGCATCCACAATATGCATCTAGGCACACATCAAGGAGGATTCTCAGAATGTCGGTCCTGAATTCCTAATTAAATTATCCACTTCCTATTAAGTACTGAAAGTACATTCACTGTATGAAACTAGAAAGGAATTATCTGCATAGTAGACACCAGACAGGTTCCAAATGAGTTATAGGCCCCACGTCGCAGACAACATGTAACAAATATAGTCAACGGCAATGAATTACATTGAAGCTACCCAGTAATATATTCAATTACTGGGGAGAGAACTTCATGCAAAGCAAATAGCACAGAAAGTAATTAACTGGAGTGCAGAGGCTTTAAACCCAGAGAGCAATCTTCCATCCTGCCTGTCACCATTTGTTTGAGGGAACACTGAGGTCTTTCAGCGGCTGCCAAATGCTGCGTATCTTTAGATTATCCCCCCACCCCCCACTGAAACTGAAGGATGTACCAGAATTGTCATGAATTAGACTGCTTCTACAAGGCTTATAGTTCACTGTAAATGGGATCCCTTCCCTCCCTCAACCCCGCCAACCCCCATGATCTTCAGGAGGTGAACCAGGTGGCACTTCTGAATCAATCATTTAGGTTGCTATAAGTAAGGTTCTTGTGAGTAGGGAAAGCGTCTGTTTGGCAGTTACCTAAGAAATGCTATGGATAATGGAAGTGTTTGGCAGCATGCCTGCATCATGGGAATGGGCTGGGATGCAGCAATTGTCATATGACTAAAGCATTTCAGTTGCAGTGGAAAGGACTGATTCACATGTAATTTCCTTGGGGAAGGGATTTCCTTTTGATTATTTATTGCTTAAACTGCCACACAATGTAAACCTTGAAAGAGGTCTATAAATAATTCTAAATACAATGATTAAGACTATATGGAACTATTCTTTCAGCTTGAACTTACCTTTTTCCATTAAATTGAGTTATATCTTATCCCACTCATGGAAGACAGTGAACATGTGGCCAGCTTGCAACCCAGTCTGAATAGGAACACCTTCAATGAATGCGGCTTTCGAGAGGGCCTCTGATCTGGACATGTGGTGAATTTTCCACAAGGCTACATTCCATGTGATTACCCAGTTGTCAGTCCCCAGGCCTCCTGAATCCCACAACCTGCTATGCGACTCAGCCTTTCCTCGACCACCTGGTTCTGGTCAAGGAAGTAGGCTGTAGGCCAGAGCCAGATGGGAGGTGGAATGGCTGAACTGAGGCCTGACATCCCAGCCCTAGTTCCACTTCATTGCCAATGCTGAGCCAATCACTCCATAAGTCTTGACAGCATGAAACTCACTGACTGCTAAGGACTTCATTAACTTTTTCTTTCTGGTAGGATTTCTGTGTAATACAGAATAGGATACATGCAAGTCTTCAGTTTCTACTCTGGTCTAGCAGCTACTATTGTCTCAGATTTAACAACTCATGGTGACATTTTGGTCACAGCTTTCTTGAAGGTTGCCTCAGAAGACTTCCTTTTGCTCTGAAGCTTCTGCCACACAACCTCATGCTTTGCTTGGAGTCCTTCCTCCACCTTGGCTACTGTTAAGATTTCTTCAGGTTCCCCTTACATCTCTTTTGCCTTCTTTTCAGTGCTGCCTGAATCTCCCAGTGCTGGAGTTCTCTTTATATACACTCCAGTCAGGGACCCTCCAGGCAATCACTGGTTCCTTTAGGGTAGAATTTCACTGGTGTCTTACCAAGGGCCATCAAACAAAGATGAAATGAACCACGTCCAACTAACTGAAATGTATTACCTTTTGATTCCATTCCTCAGTCAATACGGCAGAAACCACACTTCATATTGCCAGCTTCCTGTTTGAAATAAGCTATAAAATCGCAGGTTAGCAACAGCAGGGAGCTACATAGATGCTGTGAGATGGTCCAAGCCACCAGTAAAAGATACTTTTTCTCACTTTACAGTAACCCTTCATTTCTTATTCCTTGTTTCAAAACAAAACATCTTTACACATTTAACTTCTCCTTGGGGAATGATGGCTTCTTTGTCTTAATGCTTAGTTATCTTATTTATTTATTTATTTATTTAGCAAACTTCTATGCTGCCCCATTCACCGAAGCCTTGGGGCGGCTCACAACAATAAATAAATACACAATTAACCATATAAAACAATATAATTGGAGAGTCCTGGCCGGAGATATAAAATCTTAATGGTGATATTGTGAGTGCTTCTATAAACAATGCAGCAATCCTTGGGGTGGGAGGAGACCTGAAGCTGGCCAACCAGCCCCAAGCAGTCCCTCTGCTTAGTAGCCAATCAGCAGGATTCTAAGCTGATAACTGAGCAGACTGAGGGACTAATTACATGTGAAATCCCAGCTTCAATACACAATACACAATCCACCCTCCTGCTTGGGACAGGCATCTCAGCGCTGACTTTGGTACTATGTAACAACTTAAAAACTGTCCTTCTCGTCTTCTGTCAATGCTTCCATGCAGTCAATATGCATGAAGTCCTCCCACAACCTGGTGCCTCTTGACAACTCCCAGCATTCCTCAGCATTGGCTGGACTGCGGCTGATAGGAATTGAAATCCAAAGCATCTGGAAAATATCCAGGTTGGGAAACACTGATTTAGAGCAGAAGGAAAACTGCAGGTGCCTGTGTGTTGGTGAGGCCAGTTTTCATTCTAATAAATTTAGTATTGCTTGCTTCAAAATTTGGCATAAGCTTGCTTTAAAGGAACAGAGAGAAAACCAAAGATAGCAGGGCAAAGACCTTTCAACCAGTTAGACATCTATTTCAGAACTATTTAGGTACAGAAATGGTTTCTAAGCTGACAAGAAAAACAACCACAAGAACTTTTACTTATGAAAGCTGTTCCTGAAGGAGAAGATCTTGAGAACCTCTAACCTCAAGAACAGTTAAAGTCAAGGGCCATTTAAGAACAGTAATTTACAAAAAATTCTCTTACCATTAAGTCTGAAAGCAGGCGACTCTAAGATAAAGAACCTGTAAGATGAGTAACACCGGTGGCTTTTACAAATATGAAACAATGGGACTTTAGATGTCATAAGAGTTTATGTTGCAGACATTATCTAGAAGAAGGCGTTGAACCCAAAATGAGCCTGGGTTCAAAAGATACCATGTTATGTAGGAAAGTGGGAAACCAGTAAATGTGGTTGTGGGCAAAGACCCAGGATCACCACTTTATTACCTTTTCTATATCGATCTTGTAACCTTAAATGTTTGTCATTTAGTATTATTCTTTGCCACCATCGTTGCTCTTGTTGGTGGCTAATTTGCTAAGAAAGACTATCATTAATCTTCTGTACTGTCATTTATTTTCTTGTGTATTCACATTCAATGAGCAGAACCATTTCTGTCACATTTGGAGAATTATTCTAATTATTATAAGAATAATTGTAATGCTTAGTATTGCAAACATTTGCTAAATATTTTAGAACTTCTCTGCTTCATACTTAAAAGATTTCAATCAACTGGTAGATTGAAAATGATAACCCAGGTCACAAACCCTCGAAAAAAAAAGTTCAGCCTTCAGACCTCTCCTCTATCAGGGATGTGCAAGGACTCTGATAGAAGGGTGAAAAGCCAATGCATTTCCATAATTTGATTTCCCTGAATTCTGATTCATGAGTCCTGTGCTGGTGCCAGCTTGCTTTGGTAGAGCTTGCAAAACAAAGTGCTTGAGCCATTTAAAACTTTGCACCATGGGTACCATAGCTCTAGCATGATTTGTGCAGAATCAACCTATTTGTTTGCTCAGATCAGTTAATTCTACATAAATAATACTATAGCCTCATGGTGGACCATGCCCCACTTCCGATCATTGGGTTGGAAGAGAGCTGTAAGTCCATCAAGCTCAAATGAGTTGGATTTTCATGTTTTGGTTCCTTAATCCTTAGCTCCAGCCCTTCCACCCAGTTATAATCCCTACACATCCAGATAACATGCACAAAAGCATTTAGACCCCTTCACATGCAAAAGGAACCAGATTTCCTCCATCCTACCCATAACCTGAAGCTTAACCACAAGTCTAACACCCAGGTCTACTCCCTATATAGTCAGATATTTTGCAAAAAGGCAACATTCAGAGCATTCTTGTTGGGTCCTCAATCTTTAGCTCAACTGAGGCTACTTTGAGTCCCTTCAACATGCAGAAGATCCCAGGTTTTGCTAATCTAACCTTAAATTCAACCCCCATCCTAATGTTACAGTAAAATCTCTAAATATTCAGACAGCATTTACAAAGGCAGAACTTAGGAGTTCTCCTGGGCTATTTCCAGACTTCTCTAAGGGCAGGAAGCAGAGCCAGAAGGAATTCATCCCTTGGAAAGGAGGGGAATCAGACATGAGCAGCAGAAGTTTATAAATAAAACACAGCATGGGGGGTTCCTTAAAAGGAAATTGTTCACCTAATTAGCTAGCTATGTTGATTTACAACCAGCTATAAATTAGTCTACCTGTTCTCTGTTGCAGTCAAAGGTGTTTCAATCCAGTGTTTAGATCTTTTGGACTTAATGGATTCCTTGATACTTGGTCACCACCTTCTCTCTTGAGCACACCTACTTGTAGTGAGTGAACTAGACTGCCACTCCTGGTGGGCATCCAGGGTCACCATGACCAAATTTCAGAAGAAGGTGGTGGTGGTGGTGGTGGTGGAGGAGGAGGAGGAGGAGGCCTTGAAGACTTAGCAATGGGAGTTTTGGAAAGTTAAGGACAAGCAGCAGCCTTTGAAGTGCCCTCAGGTTTTCTATCCACAGGTTCCCAGGCAGACCAGGAGAGTAGGAATGTTTTAGAAGGGAAAGGAGGGGTCCAAGAAAGGGAGGAGGAAGCACCACTGCCTTGCCCAGTCCCTGACCCTGTGACAGGGAGTTCAAAGAGACAAGCTGGCCAGTTAGAGGGCTTGGGTAGGTCTCACTGGCTGGCCCCTCACCAGTGAGAACCACCTTGAAGGTGGAACACCGAGTTACTGAAAGGAAAGGATTCTGGGGAAAAGTTCCCAGTTTGGGTTCAGCACGCTTGACATGAGCAGAGGCTTATCTTCAGCTCACTAGAGGGTTTTAGAATCACAAAATCATAGAGTAGTAGAGTTGGAAGGAGCCAGAAGGCCATCAGGTACAACCCCCTGCTATTGCAGAACAATAAGTTACAGCATCCCATTAAGTTGAGTGTCCAGACACTTTTTATATGTCCCCAGCAAGGAACAGCCCACAACTTCCCCATGTAACAGGTTTCATTACAAAACCAGGCTCTGGCCTCAAATGCTGGGACTCATTAAGTTGCATTCTTCCTTGTCTGGCCCGCTCTGTTGCACAGTGTCTCCCCTCTGAACCAGAGCTAGTGGGGTTCTCACCAGCTGCCTGGTTTATCCTGAAGCTCACTGGCCTTCAGCTAAGAATTTTAGCAAAAACTGACCACACTTCTTCTTCCACATCAGATTTAGAATGCAGCATTTTGAAAAAAGTGGGCCAAGTCCCTTCATGAAGCATGGCCCATTTTCTCCCCGCTAAGTCACATTTGGATGCCTGGAGAAGGCAACTCAGCCTTTGGAATCCCAGCTCAGAAACTGCGGGATCTTGGAGCTGGAATACCTAGTTATCTTATGGCTCCCCAGACAATGGTGGGAAGCCATAGGATTGTTCCTTGGAGCAATTAGCCTTAGAAAGAAATCCCTGATTAGTGCCTATTTATTTTTTTCCCACAATCAAAGACTGAGTTGAATTTTCCTTCTCCGTGGACTGAGGTCCTGATGCAAATCCAGGGGATGGAAAAACATTTTTTCTTAAGCTCAGATGTAGTTCCTTGGAACTCAGTGAAATATCTGGTTTGACTAAAGGATGGATAACCAAGCAATGTGCAGGATCTCTAAAGCTGGGCTGAGTCAGTCTACTGAAGAAAATTGTATAAATTAGGAAACTTGCACAAATCAAACTAGGAACAAGATGAACTTGAACACCTGCCTGGTGATTTGTGAAGATGTTCAGGGCTTTGAATGGGACAAAACAAAATTCTGTTACGTCCCTAAGCTTGAGTTTAATTAGGTTCTAGCTGCTACTTTGATAAGTACCTTAGTCAGCTCTTGCTGAAACATTTTATATTATGCCGTTTTTGCCTGTTGCAGTAGTTGGTACTAAAATATCTGAATATATACACGTCCAATTAAACTTAGATAAACTTGCATAATTATACCATAACAATCTACATATAAACTTTACGACAACGGAAATAAAGACGTACCATACCTCCTTTCATTTTCACTAATTGACACATCAACATGAAATAAATCTATAGTATCAGCAATTTATGCAGGGTTCTAACATTTTTGGCACAATGGAATTGCTTGCACAACCGGGCATCCTTTCCACACTTCCCCCTGCAGCGCAAACACACACGTGCACAACTGCTCTGCAGGTATCCCAACCATCTGAAGCGAATTGGGGGCAGGGACTGCAGGCAGGAGGGGGAGCCCATTTCACCGGTATTCTCCGATCTACTGGGAGATGAGTACTGTGCCATGAAGCCCAGACCAGCATGGCTATTCAGGATCCTTAAGCTCAAGTCCTACTACATTCTGAAGTTGCTGCTTGTTTTCCTACCATTCTGTGTACCTTTAAGTGTTGTTTAGATTTGTATTTTGTTTGTTAGCTGTCTTGACTTTCATTTTATCATAAATAATGGGATATTGACCAAACAAACATGCCACTTTAACTGCAAAGCCCAAACCTTTCAAAGGCAATTCTTTCTCCTGTCACCAAGAATTATTCCTGCCATGCTATAATAAGCCATCAAAAGTGAGATTTCTTTTTTGCCTTTGGAAGAATCCCTCAATCACCTGTGAACACGTGGCAGGAAGGAAGTTATGTTTACATCCTTCTTCTTGAGGTACAGCTCCTACTATCCACAGAACACAGAATTCCCATTGTTTTGTGAATAGGGCCAGAAAATCAGGGGTGATATTCCTGATCCATATATTTAGGGTGGTTTACTTGGCACTTGCAAATATTCTTACCAAGATACAACATGAAAGAGATGTTTGGCTTGATGCCAAAGGAAGCACAAGTTTCCTGCCTGCAATCTAATTTTGATAGTGGGAGGCATTTTGTTAGAACTTGCCTACACATTCAGAATATCCTCACATTGCACAAACAAGCTCATGTATCATTTTACCAATATAATCATCATGATCTAAAATTAATTACATGTCCTGAAATGGTCTTAACCTAGTACTGAAAAGGTGTAACACTGGCACCAGGTGGGCCTCTGTGGGGAGTCTGTGGCATCACTGGGGGGCTGCCACTGAGAAGGCCCTTCTTCTTGTAGCCACCAACCAAGCCTCACTCAGAGGTGGCAGTTCAGAGGCAGGTCCAGATCTTAAACATAGTACAGGAGCAGATTGCAGTTGGGAGAGGTATTCTATCAGGTATCGCACCTCCAAGACTACAGCCTACTTGATCAGGTGTGTGAAGCTTGTGGAGAATTTCAAGTTTTATACAGGAAGTCCCCTACATACAAGCGAGTTCCCTTCCAAGAGTGCATAGAAACATAGAAAACAGAGCGAGTCAGAAGGGGCCTCCTGGGCCATCTAGTCTGCCCTCCGGCACCAGCCGGCTCCACTCACGACATGCCCACCATGTGGACGTCCAGCCTATCCTTGAACACCCGCACCGATGGGCCTCAACCACCTCCCAGGGAAGCCCATTCCACACCCTCGGGGTCCTGACTGTCAGGAAGTGCTTCCTGGCATCCAAACGGAACCTTGGCTACCTGAGCTTTGCTCCGTTGGAGCGCGTTCTGCCTTCCTCTGCAGGGGAGAACAGGTCTCTACCCATCTCCATGTGACATTTATAAGTCCAATTTGTTCATAAGTCCAACAAAGTTAGCCTAGGTACCCAACTAACACAATCAGTTATACGAGGGGCGGGGGGACACAAAAAACCCAGGAATTATCTTCTGGAGGGTGGGCCCCTTGTAGCACAGGCTTCCCCCACTGGGTGAGTGTCCTAGGAACCCATTTGCATCCGTGTACCCAGCTGGGTTGTTGGGAGAGGCTGCATTCAGCTTCAGTGAGATTCTTTTTGGAGACTCTTTCAACACATTTGCCTGTTTCATGATGGCTGATTTACATGAACAACGTGTGGCGGTGAAATTTTGTTCAGCTGAGTGTTCAATAGTTTTTGACCAAAAACGGCATGACCCTTGTGCCCCACCCTCCCCCTTCACCTGATCTCACCACATATGACTTGTTTGTTTGTTTGTTTCCCCAGATGAAAAAAGTCCTCAAAGGAAAACTTTTTATCAGTGTGGAAGAGGTGAAACAAAAAACAGCAGAAGCACTAAAAGGCATCAAGATTGAAGAGTTCAAAGCCTGATTTGAGCAGTGGAAAAAAGTCTTGATAGGTGTGTTGTATCAAACGGAGAGTACTTTGAAAGTGACTGAAGTGTGGACATGTAAAAATAAATGTAAAAAAATTATAAATAAATTCCTGGGTGGGTTTTGGGTCCCCCCTCATATAGTACTGTACTGTAACAGGTTTAGCATGACACTGGAGGGCTTCCAGAAGTTATAGTTCCAAGTACGTGGCAGTGCGGAAGTGCACCTGTGTTGTTCGTCTGATGGGTTCCTCCTCATATGACATTACTGTTAGGTTGGTGCAACCTGTGGGGTTTTATTTATTTATTTATTTATTTATTTAGAAAATTTCTAGGCCGCCCCATTCGCCGAAGCCTCAGGGTGGCTTACAAATTAATTAATTAATTAATTAAAATACATAAATAACAATATAAAATACACATAACTGTATAAAATAAGTCGCCCTGGCCAAAAAACTTTAAAATACAAATAACATTAACAATTAAAATGACGCTTGAATAAAAAGGTCTTCGCCTGGCGCCGAAAATCAAATAACGACCGCGCCAGGCGGAGCTCTCTGGGGAGCGCATTCCATAGATTGGGCGCCACTGCAGAGAAAGCCCTCCTCCGAATACCTACCCTCCTAATTTCCTTCACGGAAGGTTCCCGGAGAAGGGCCTCTCCCACAGATCTCAGGGGGCAGGCGGGCGTATATGGACGTAAGCGCTCCTTCAGGGAGCCAGGACCCAAGCTGTTTAGGGCTTTATAAGTGATCACCAACACCTTGAATTGGGCACGGACTTCAATGGGAAGCCAGTGAAGCTGACAGAGGACTGGAGTCATATGAGCATAACGCCCAGTCCCCGTCAACAGCCTGGCAGCTCTATTCTGAACCAATTGAAGTATCCGGACCGTCTTCAAGAGTAGCCCCACGTAGAGCGCATTGCAGAAGTCAAGTCAGGAAGTCACCAACGTGTGTGTCACTGTCGCCAGGCAGTCGTACTCCAGGTAGGGGTGCAGCTGATGGATCAGCCGAAGCTGAAAGAAAGCGCTCCTCGCCACCGCTGTCACGTGAGCTTCCAGTGAAAGCTCTGGGTCGAGGAGCACTCCCAAGCTGCGGACCTTGTCCCTAAGAGGGAGTGCAACCCCATTCAGGACTAGGTTCAATTCACCCTCACCGAAGCTCGATCCGCCGACCAACAGGACCTCCGTCTTGTCTGGATTGAGCTTCAGTTCATTGGCCCTCATCCAGCCCATTACCTCGGCCAGGCACCGGTTCAGCACAGCCACTGCCTCACCTGGATTGGTGGAAAATGAGAGGTAGAGCTGGGTATCATCAGCATACTGATGATTCCACAGCCCACACCTCCTGATGACCTCTCCCAGAGGTTTCATGTAGACGTTAAACAGCAAAGGGGACAAAATGGATCCCTGTGGTACTCCATGTCATAGCTGCCATGGTGCAGAGCCATAGTCCCCCAGCACCATCTTCTGGAAACGGTCATTGAGATAAGAGTGGAACCACTGCAGAGCAGTGCCTCCGACCCCCACTCCCGCTAGCCTATCCAGAAGGATACCATGGTCAATGGTATCGAAAGCCGCTGAGAGGTCCAGAAGAACCAACAGGGATGCACTCCCCCTGTCCTTCTCCCTGCACAGGTCATCATACAGGGCGACCAAGGCAGATTCAGTACCATACCCGGGTCTGAAGCCGGACTGAAATGGGTCCAGATAATCAGTTTCATCCAAGAGTGCTTGGAGTTGTCCCACCACCACCCGCTCCAACACCTTGCCCAAAAATGGGATGTTGGCCACTGGTCTATAATTAGTGGCCATCTCTGGATCCAGTGACGCTTTCTTCAGGACCGGTCGGACTACCACCTCCTTTAAAGGAGCGGGCACCTGGCCGTCCCTCAGAGAGGCATTAACCACTTCCAAAATCCAGATCCCAGTCCCGTGCTTGGCGTTATTTATTAACAAAGACGGGCAAGGGTCCAATAGGCAAGTGGTGGGACGTACTTGTCCAAGCACCTTGTCCACATCATCAGGCCACAATAACTGAAATTCATCCATTAATTTTGTACCAGGCGGTGGCATTGGTATCTCCCCAGAAACCTCTGAGTCACTAGTAGAGTCTAGCTCATGACGAATCTGAGCGATTTTCTCCCTGAAATGCTTGGCAAAGTCATCACAGTGGGCCTTCGAGAGTGAAACCAGATCTTTCTTGGGGCCAGGATAAACCAGACCATGCACCACTCGAAAAAGCTCTGCCGGATGGCATTTTGAGGAGGCAATGCAGATGGAGAAGAATTTCTTTTTCGCCGCCCTCACCGCCACAGCATAGGCCTGATAATGGGCTCTTAAGTGTGTTCGGTCAGATTCATTTTATCTGGCCAGGGCGAATTATTTTATATTGTTATTGTTTGTATTTTAACTTAATGGTTGCATTTTACAAACATTTTAACTTAATGTTATAACTTAATGTTTGTATTTTAACTTAATGTTGTGAGCCGCCCCAAGGCTTCGGTGAATGGGGTGGCACAGAAATGTTTTAATAAATAAATAAATAAATAAACCCCGTGATTTCCTCCACCTACACTCTAGCCATCTCCCAGCCTGCTTCATCACCCGCAATTCAGGTGTATACCAAGGGGAAGAGTGGGCTCTGCCCGGCGGGAGAGGATGCTTAGGAGCGATTGTGTCTACAGCCCTGGTCATCTCCCCATTCCACAGTTCGACCAGGGCCTCGACAGGAGCACCAGTCTTGTCAGCCAGAAACTCCCCCAGGGCCTTCAGGAATCCATCCGGATCCATCCGGCTCCGAGGGTGGACCCACACAATCGGGCCCGCACCCTTACAGAGGGAGAGGCCGCTCTCGAGCACAAACCTCACCAGGAAGTGATCTGACCATGACAGGGGTGTCAGGCATAAATTCTTCACCCTCAGACCACCCTCTTCCTGCCCCGTCAAGAAAACCAGGTCCAGGGTGTGTCCACATTCATGGGTCGGGCCGGTGACATGTTGATACAGCCCCATGGCCATCATGGAGGCCATGAAGTCTTGAGCCGCCCCAGTCAGACCAGTCTCGGCATGGAGATTGAAGTCCCCCAGGACCAACATCCTGGGGGTCCTCAACGCCAGATCCGAGATGATCTCTGTCAGCCCAGGCAGGGAGACTGTTGGGCAGAAGGGTGCACGGTACACCAACAGAATCCCCAATCTGTCTCGGTCGCCCAACACCAAGTAGAGACACTCCGGCCCTGGCCTTGAAGGGACCGGAAGTCCCATGAGGGAGATGGAGGCTCGGTAAACCAAAGCAACCCCCTCTCCCCTCCCCTCCAGGCGTGGACGGTGCTGAACCAAATACCCGGGCGGGCACATTTGAGACAGGGCGACATCCCCCCCCCTCCCACCCAGGTCTCCGTTATGCAAACCAGGTCAGCCCCCTCATGCACAAACAAGTCATGGATGAGGGAAGATTTATTGTGGACCGACCTGGCATTAAGCAGCAGCACCGTCAGGCCCGAGGGCCGGTTGACAAGACTACCTGGCACCCTCCAGCTGGGGGCAGAACCAGGAGGGACAGGTGTCAGCCATCTGTCCCTCCTTTTTCCACGCAAACACGTTAAGCCCCCACCGTTGTAACGCCCATTGCCCATGACCACGCCAATGGCGGCGCCCCCACGCTCCCCAGGAAACTCAAGCGTTGGCATGGCCAGGGACAACTCCATAAGACAGATTAAAATACAATAAAAACTTTAAAACAAACAAAAACTCCCCCTTTCCTCCCCAATACAAAATTAGAAATCCCTCCCCCACTGACCTAGTCCCCCCACAGCCCAGCCCCGCATGGCCATGAACGGCCACAAATGGCGGCACTGCCCTTTGGCTGTCGCCCTTCGGCCGCCGGCCCCAGGCTGCATCCAGCGGGTTAAGCTGGCGCCTGCCTGTGCACCCCGCCCCGATCCGTCGTCGCTCTCACCATTGCCAGTGGGGGGGGGGGAGCAGGGGGGGAGCGGAAACCCGCCCGGCATCAAGATGGCGGCGCCCTCCTCCATGCCATCGATGGCAGGCCTGTCATGGCCCTGGCGTGGCCCCGGCATCCTCCGTGCCCAGGGTGGCCCAGCGGTGGCCACGGGAGCGGTGTCAGCTGGCCCCCGGCCCGGTGGTGCCCTCAGGTCCGGCGGCGGCGGCAGCGTGGCGCGGCAGGTGTTCGGCCGCAGAGCTGCGGAGCGCGGCAGGTGTATGGGGGGGGGAGGGAGCTCCAAGCCCTTTGCTGGACCTCTTTTACTTTGCTGGACCCACCTCTCTCAATTATTGCAGTTAAATACACAAAAGCATGTTTGCATCTTTGAAAGTTCGCAACTTGAAGGTTTGAATATAGGGGATTTCCTGTATACCACAGCTTACACATGTCACATTTCATGTGGCGTTGGGTTCACATGTTCTTGAAGCTCTGGTCCACTCCCCATCATCAGAAGGGCAATAACCAATCCTTAATATGTCACTGGAAAAATAGAGGAGTCATGACATTTTGATCTGTTGATTTAGAAAGGAAAATGTTGTGCACCTGTGCTGCCTCAGAGTGATGGTGGGTATATGGAGGCTAATCTGCTGAAAATTCATTTCTTGTAGAGAGTGCAGAATAGTTTATTGATTATCCTATCAAATACAGGTTATGATCTTCACTCATACAGGGTTCATAAAAGCACTGGAAGTGTTATTTAATCAAATGCCCTAAGGAAAAGCACCACCTCGATGAGTTGCTACTTGGAGGAAGTTGCCATGGCACTCTAAGGAGACAGGCTGGAGTAGCGTGTAGAAGCGCACCTGCTGCTTGGTCTTGTGAAACAGGAGGCCTTTGTGAACGAGTGGCTTTATAATGCAATCGTGAGAGCTGAATTGGGAATGTAAGATCTGGCCTTTTGGACATAATTCTTATCCATATAATTTCTTCTTTGTCTTGGTAATATTGTGGTTTATTTATCTAACCCAAGTGTTCCTAAAGTTAAAGGAATCCTTATGAAAATGATTCAAAAGGGAATCTTCTCAAAGTATTCCTAGCCTCCACATCCAAACTATTAGATTGAGAGATATGGCAAAGACAAAAAGAGAAACTTCTAAACAATAGAGGACCTTAAAATATATACAGATAGTCAATGGTTGAGAAAAATCATGGTGTGCCACAAAGAGAAGAATGTACCGAGGGCCATTCAATTGGAAACATGCCAGGATAGGTTTAAGAATGTTCCTGAGCTGTGCCAGCTGCCAGTTTTTCAGAGCTGTGCACCAGGAACCCTCTTCTCCTTGCCAAAGAGCCCCTCCCTCAGCAGGCTCCCTTCTCATCACCACGGAGAGCAGTTGCTATTGCTCCTCATCCCTTTCTCACCAAGGATGCTGTGTGCTTGCTTGACTGTGGAGAGGCAGAGGGCCGGTGAGCAAGCAGGCAGTGGCATCCACTGTCCCTCCTCCTCACCGCTGTCCGTGCACAGGCAAGGAAACAAGAAGGCGGAGCGTGAAGCAGAGGAGCAGGCCCAGGGCTTCTTGTCTGTGGCTCTCTGCTGAGGTGGGCGTCCCCGGCGGATCCCCAGCCGTGGGCACCCCTGTTGCCGGCCCTGTTTCCAGGACTCTGCTTCTCACTGGAGGGCCCTTCAGGTCACATGTTGTGGGCCTGCCCTTCTGGCCTCATCTTTGTGGGATCGTAAGGATGCATGGGCCACAGCAAGGCACCCTCCCACTGCCAGTCACCACTTTGCTTTTGTCCATGTTATGCTTCCCATACCAAAAAACTCCAAGAGAGTAATTCTAAAAGGAGCCAGAGAGTTTCCTTTGTGGTCAAGGGATTGAGTCTGCAGTGATGGAATTATCTGTGCTTACCCTAAATTAAAGTTTGCAAACACCGAAGTGTGTGTGTGTGTGTGTGTGTGTGTGTGTGTGTTCTGTGGTGGTGGCTTTTACCTTTAACTTACATAAGCCATGAACCCATATGGATTGTGTGTATATTTATAGATATATTTTTGTGTGTGTGTCTGTAATGTGTATATATTCTGTAGATATGTATTGTGTATATATTTCTAGATATATTTGTACATATATACCTATAAATGCCCTAGTAATACCCCGCATTTTGGAGGCAAATGCCCCCATTTTGGGGGCAGGGGTTAAGAGAGACCCACAGCAAGCAAGCAAGAGGATTAGAAAAGGGCCAAGGACCCGTCTTTCAATATTTCCTATGGGTTGCTTTCAGAGCGGTTAGTTGAAACCAGTGGGGAATGAGTGCAGCTTAGGAAGAGTCTTAAGTCCCCAGCAGAGGTCATGGGGCAGTCAGACGTTGCAAACCTCCCTCTTCATGGGCGGAAAGGGATGCCCACAGACAGAGAGACTCTCTGTTGGAAGCCTCCTCCTTGCATGGCTGGACAGCTCTGCCGCCGTCACCCTTCCCTTCTTCAACCCTCCCCACTAATTGGTAATAACGGGTACTGGTGGCAGATCACAGAAGGACTTGGACAACAAGAGAAAAGGCTTTGCTGTCTCCGGAGCTGGCACAGGAAGCTTCTCTCCTGCTGGAAGCGATAGGGACACAACTGTGCGAAGGGTGGCTTTGTACAACAAGGTAGAAGGAAATCACGTGCGGACTCACATTGCCCTAGCCAGGATGAGCCCTGCGGGGCTTCAAAAGTGCAGGTTCCTCTACCACAGACTCCCCACCCACCATCTGGACCCAACCTCCTGTTCTTGAAGTTTAAGCTATTTGGGTGGGAGCCGTAGGGCTTTTTTCTTTTCCAAACATGAATGAGGTTGCATCCTTCTTACATTTTCCTGTCTGAGCCTTGTTTAGCAGAACATGACACTGTTCAGTCAGACATCGTTCTGCTCCTATAGTCACAGCATTGCACTGAAGCATTCCTTTATTAGATCATATACAAAGCTTCTAAAGAGCTATACTGAAGAGAGACACTAATGATTACTTTTTTTGAATCTCAAATTCAATTGATTTTTAGCTGTATTCTCAACTGGTGTGTATCCTTGCAAAAGTACACATTTAAAAATTAATTCCACTCCCACAGAAAACCTTGCTTTCCACACTAGAATTCACTGAAAGGAACCTCAATCAGATAATATCAATTTATTGTTATTGCATAATCATGTTCATATCTAATTTGCTGCCTTCTGGATGTTAAAGTATCAAAAAACACATCTCCTTTTTAATGTATTAATAAAAGAAGCAATCATGCATTTATGGCATTATAATTCCTGCGTTAATTATACAGCAGCTTGAGGTATGTCATCCGTACTTAGCAAGTGCTCTCAGATCTTCGGATGGAAAATTAACATGCTAGAATGTCCTCGTCAAAGTAAAATGTGTACTAGAACTGCTTTAATCTAAAACTTTTCAGAGATAGTCACTGAAACCAGATTTGAGGCAACAACAGGTGGAGACACAGTAAAAAGCATACCATTTTGCCGCTCACACCGCTAGCTTTGTGTACAGAACGGGCTACCATGTGCTGTTTTGCCTGTACAATTCTAGACTAAGCGGCTATTTAAGAAGGTGCAACATTTCTCGTTTGTGAGAAGGCCCAACGAGTATATGAAAGAGTTTGTACAGATATCATTACTGATAACAGATTGTTTTTTGCCACATCTTTTTGGAAGTGGTGGAATGCCACATACTGTTTGCACAAGTATCACCCGCTAAACAAGCTACAGTGGTGCAGTTTGCATAATTACCTGCCTGACCATGGTTTCTTATGTTGTCTGAACCCACGCAGCCTGGCTGGCTTGAGAGGGAAGCACCCAATCCCCCCCCCCCAAACCCCCCCCCAACAACCACCTCTGGGTTATCTCCAGGGTTGTTTCCCACTCAAACACAACAAACTATAGCCAAGCAGGTGCCCAGCATGCACTGCAGCTCAAATAGCCAGTGTGACTCCTTTACCAAATGATAATAATCCAAACCAAGTGTATGCAAGCATTCAGTAAAATTATAATAAAATATGAAAACACTTCCCCCATGCTGAGGACCTCTTTCACTTCCTATTTCAGTTTAATGCAACTTTAATATATGTGTATCCTTCACCATATTTTTTTCTTTCCTGAGAAGGTTAAGTTGTTATTGTTTTCAAACATACAAAAAGAAAGCATAAATATAGATACTGATGCAAATATCTAAGGAAAGATAAAAAACACAATGTCTTTATTGCATTTAGTTAATGTATGATGCATCCACACACTTATGCTAATATATAAATAGATTTTTCCCTACTTATAGCATTAATGCACACTCCACCCAGTGAGTTTCTTATCTCTTCATAGTTATAAAATTTCTGGATTGTCTTTTCCTTTCCTAACTGCATGAATAATTCACCCAGCCACACAATGGTCCTGCAGACTTTGTGGGAACCCAATGAAGGTCACAAAATTCTCTCTCAACCTTGGCTCATAAGTGAAGATAGAAAGGGGGGAGGTCTGTTCACTGCTCTAGAATCATTGGATCCATCGCACAGAGAACAGGGCAGAGGAGGAGAATGAGAATCACACCAAACAGGACGTGAGTTTGCACAGGTTTTGTATTGGCCTCAGTTTGCTCAGTTTGACAATGCCTAGAGCAAGCAGGCCGGCATCAGAAAGCCTCACTGATGACCAGTGAAACCAGCTAGTTTGCATGCTGGAAAAAAACAGTGGGAAGAGTGGTCAGATTCGCTTACGGCGAGGGCCAGTGCTGGGGGTGCTTATCACCAGCTGGGCTCTGTTGCAAGCATATCAGACCCTGAGTGGGGCTGGCTTCCCAGAGAGGAGCAGGGAGCCCACCCCCACTGGCTCCAGCTGCGGATCCAGCTCAGCATCTCTAGCGCCCACCAGAAAGAGATCGCTCTCACATCACGAGGCCGACCCTAACTTTGCTACGAGGAAGGCAAAAGCCCCACAAGCCTGAGAGACTGCACTCCTATCATCTGTTTGCATGCGGTGTGTCTTTACCTTTCTATCCTATTTCCCCCTCTTAGAAGGCAGCGGTGCCACCAAGACATTAATTCCAGCCTTATTAGTTAACCTCTTCTTATATGGTGCCCAAGCTATAAGACTCCCTTGTTGGACTTTGTGGTCCTGAGGATAAGACACTGGCATTCAAACAGCCTGTGGCTCTGGTTAAGAATAAACAAAATAAACTTTATTTGGACAATAACCATATTAGTTTCAAGATTTTCAGTAAATTTCCTTACAGAGTAGAGAAATGTATAACAACAACTTCTGACTGAGGTTATCTCACTCTTTCCCTTCTCAAACACTCATCACTCTCAAATCCTCTCTCTTCTGCACTCAGACTTCTGTCAGCTTCTCTCTCACACACCCTGATAATACTTGACAATATTAGCTTTTGACTCTCCCTGGTCGTTCATATGCCCCCCAAGTAATCTACTCCCCCCCCCCTTTGAATCCTAAATGCCTTCTCCAGCACTGTCTGGGAGGCGAAAGAGAAAGCTGCCTCCTCAGATTCTGCAGACCGCTGACTGCTTCCCAGTGAGTGTAACTGCTGAAGACCGCAAATTACGGCCTGAAAGGATCTACTTATCTCTGCTCAAATGCCCCAAGCTCCACCCACACAGTGTCAGACAGCAACCTACCACCTCACTCACTCATCCCCCTCTTTGCCCCCGCTTGCCCTTCCAAAACTTGCCGACGACGTTTAAAGGAACACTCAGTTTCAATTACCACAAATGCAGGGATGGCCACCAATCTGGACAGCCTTAAGGGGAAGGGGACCAATTCATGGAAGGGAGAATATCCGTGGCGACTGGTCCTGGTGGCTCCATGAAATGGCCGGGGTCACTGGCAGAGTGCCTATGGTACCCAGCTGCTGGGGGATGCGGGAGGGAGGGGGCAGCTGCACCAGCTGGAGGCTGCCCCTCGGAGCAGCTCAGCGGCCTCCGCACAGGCACGATGCTGGATGGAATGGGCTTGGGCCTGATCCAGCCCTGCGCTGTGATTCTTAGACTCTTACAACCTATAAGATATGGTGTAATATAACAGATTAGATAGTAATATGTATACAGAGTAGTACATAGTAACAGTGCCTACCCTCTTCAAGCTTTTTGCAGTCATTCTTCAGGCTCTTTACAGCTTGCTGTTCCATGTTTGTATTTTGTTAGACAAATTCTTGTATCATTCAAGAAAATGTATGATTTAGGAGAAAGATACAAAAACCTCTCCCTATTTCTTGTAAAAATATATAAATGTTTCCTTCCAGTGATTCCTTATATTTTTATATTGCTACTGTATCACTATATCCTTTCCTCAGTGGGAAAGACAGAGGGGAAAGGGCTTCTTAGTCACAGGGGGAAACAGAAGAAAGCAGCAAAAAAAAAAAAAAAAAGAGGTGTGACTACAGAGAACAGTCCTGCATTTCCAACCAGCATGTCAGTCAGGAGATGCCTGCCCCTCCTGGTTTCTCCATGTGATGTGTAAATCAAGGAGCTCGAAGGTTTTGGAATCCTCTGTTTGCTACAGCAGAAGTCACAGGTGTCCCACCTGGCAAGGGTTTTTATGAACACCTATCAGACAGCATAATAAAAAATACCTGGATCCTGAATTGCCCTTCCATAAACAGAAGGGCTCTTATTTCCACAAAGTCCTTAGCTTTGGCGGAGGCTGGGGGTGGGAGGGGGACATTTGCTGCCATTTCCCCTGCAATTTTCTGGGGAATCCACCACCCCACTGGGGGCAATTTACAAGGGGCATCGTATGGCCAGGGCTCTCTGGGCTGCAGCACCAGCATGCTGTTGTTCACCGGGGTGCTGCCGTTCTCTCCCAAGTGCAACAGTGACCACCCAGCAGCTGCAGGAAGGCTGATCTTCCTGGTTCCTTTGGGTGATGTCAAGCCAGGGTGCTCCCTGCAGTCTCACCTGGAACAACTCTGCAGTGCTCAGCAAGAAGGTGCAGAAACATGGCACCAGAGGGATCCTGCCTATTCCCAGCCCTTTCTCTGACGGAAGCTTCAACCGTACATGGGAAGACTGAGCCTGCCAACTTACACATGTAAAGCCTGTTTACTACACTCCTGTGCCTTTCTTTTCAGTGTCCAAATCTTCTTCGAATGCTAACCCTTACCAAATCTAAGCAAATAGCTCCAAACAAATAGCTCCTCTCTCTCTCTCTCTCTCTCTCTCTCTCTCTCTCTTTCTTTTTCTTTTCCTTCCTTCCTTCCTGCCTTCCTTCATTCCTTCCTTCCTTCCTTCCTTCCTTCCTTCCTTCCTTCCTTCCTTCCTTCTTCTCTCACCTAGTACCAGGAAATATCTGAAGGATAAAGATAATACTAGATAATACTGTGATAGAAACCATTTTTCATGAAATAAAAAAAAGTCTAGAATAGCTATGGAGAACTCAAGTCAAGGAATAAATGTATACTGGTTTTCAAGGCTGAGTGTTTGCTTTACACTTTCTGTAAGCTGGAAACATGGGGAATGATCTCACACTTCCTTCAGCTGGTTATAGCACTAAAAATACATGAGAAGAAATGTTACATTAAATCAGCATTGTTGCAGCAGTATGGAGAAAATTATGGTGGATTTTTCTTGACTTCCAAAACATGAGGTGGGGAGAGAGAATGATGAAACTTTCCTTTTGCAGGATGTTCTTCCACAGGGCAGCACACACAAGCCATTTAGCATGCCAGCATATGCATGTTTAGACAGAAATAGGCTTACAACTCCCAGCATGCCCCAACCAGCACAAAGCATTCTGGGAGTTGTAGGCCTGCTGACTGGGCTCAGAGGACCTACCCAATTCCCAGACCCGCACTAAATACTGCACTGGCTCCTGTTAGGGCTGATACCACTGTGTTCGTTTATTCAGGATTAAAACTCAGATAGCTGGAAATGTATTCATTCTTAGAAAAAATCATCACCTACCAATGCATAATAGCTTTCCTGTGAAAAATCAGCACCAGATCTTTTTAACGGTATGATTAACATCGCCGTCTCTGCAGCCAGCAAGGAGCATCGGATGGCAGGTTTTTAACTTCCTACAGAAAGCAAATCCAGCATCATATCTCTGGGGATGCTGGTGCAGCAGCTAAAGGTATGGGTGGTCTTCCTGAGACTACCTGCCCAGTTTAATAATTATCACTTTGGGATCATTATCGGAGAGCAGACAAAAATACTCACCAGGCTGATTTTGTTAGGCATGTGCTCTGTTTGGGAAGAATAATATTGTAACAGCTTGTCATGTTTGGTTGATTAATAACTTAAACTCCTGCCTTTGCTAATAAATCATTTGTCTGGCACCAGTCTGGATGATACAGGCAACACATGTTACCCTGGATATCAGGAAATTCCATAGGGCATGTGGAGTGGCCCTGTGGTTCTGTCCTTAGAGCCAAACGGGCCAAGGATAAATGGCAGTGCAGAAAGATCTGAAGGCAGGTTGACTGCCACTCCTTCCATGCTCTCCACATCCTGCATAATTGTTGGAGATAAAAAAATGATTTTGTGGGAACTGGATGCTTTTCATGATGCCTCTCTTCATTTGGGGACCAAGTCCTCACAGATGAAGATGAAGATATACCTAGCAGTGCACAGTGCATTCCAGCTACTCTCCAGAAAACCAGAGTGTTAGTTCCAAGCACTTATCCGAGCTTTACCAATCCCGTTTTTAATTTAATCTAATCTACTCTATCCCCACTCTGCAGGAGAAGCAACTTTGGAAATCTGGGGAAGTTTTGAAACTCGATTGCAAAGCAGAATGGAGTAACAAGAGGCTCCTGTCTAAAACAGAGAGGACAAAGGTCCTAGTAGATGCACAGAAGCTTCGTATTACACCCAGGTAAACTCTTCTCACATCTTCCTACAAATTAAAAATGTTTACACCAAAATGTCGTCAATCCTCCACTTGTACTGAAATAGGATACTTAATGTCAGTGGAAATATATTTAACTTGTCTTTCAAACTGGAAAAAGGCATTCCCCATTCACTCAAATGCTAAAGTGTGTGTTTCTAATATGTGTAACGCAATAGGGACATTTAGAGTGCAATCCTATGTGTGTTTAGATAGAAAAAATGACCTGCATCATGCATAGAAGTGCGCCCTTAATTATTCTAAGTGCATTCTAAGTGCAAATATTTCGGCATTTTTCTACAAATGCAGCTACTTCCTTAAAAACCAAAGATGTGTGCCAGTGCCCATGGTGAGGCCTGTGAGCAAGGTGGGGTTGTAGCAATACCGAGATGATGCACAGGCTCATAGGGTCTTAGAGCTGCAAAGGACCTGGGAGCTCATCTTGCCTAATCCTTTCCCTAATGCAGAATCTGCAATTTAGGATGAAGTGGAGCATCTCTGTCAAATCCAGCCTCAGCTTAAACACCTCCTGCAGGGGAAGCCCTCTAGGCAGTCTCTTCCAGGACTGAACTGAAGGAGCTGTGATATCTTGTGTGAGATGATGGGACTCCTGTGCCACTTCAGTTGTGCCAGAGTTCATGTCAACGCAATTGAGGGGCAAATCCCATGGCAAGTCTGTACATAGGCAAAAGGCCAAGCACGGTATTACTGGGCAACTGGGAGACTTCCAAGAGATGGGTCTGCGGCACATTCAAGATACAAGCAGCATCAGATATGTCAGATACAAGCAGAGTCGAGCAGGGGTCCAAAGCTCAGCGGGACAAAGGTTCAGTCACAGAGCAAGGGCAGGGAAACAAGGGTCCAGGGCTGACGCTGAAGGAATTGCTTCTGGCCACTCTCATGCAGAGTCTTAAGTGCTGGGGAGTCAGCTTGCTGCAGTCCTTGAAGCCAGTTCTGTTTAGTGGTTCACTGGTTCCCAGCCAGCTCATCGCTGAATGCCGGCTCCAGCTGAGAACCTGCACAGCTTCATCTCAGTCGTACAAGGAAGAAAAATAGAGCTGGCTAGAAATGCCAGTAAGGAAATTCTTCTGTTGAAAGTGCAGTGCTGGACATAAAAATAAGCACAGATACTTTGTAAAAGGGTCAGGAAGGGAAAGATAGAAAGAAGCATGCCATCTCAGTTCTGGAAATATAATATTTAATTATGCTATCATAATGAGGTGAAATGGAAAAGATTGTATTTCTTCGCAGTCAAGAAAGATCAATTTCTCAAGGACAATTTCAGATAGCATAGAGCATTAGGGCAGTCTCAGTATGAATACAATATTGATTTTTCATAACCCATTTTACACATATTTAGATGGCCTAAGGCAGTAACAGTAGATCTGAATTAGCTGATGGAAGCCTTGGATCCATCTGGTTAATTACAAAACAAATATTCTTCCACCTTCACTTTTACTTTATAAAGGCTGGCTTTTGCAACAAGCTTCTCAACTGGAAATGATCGTGGCTGTTCATTGCCACATGGGTGGCAGCTAGCTAATCTTCGTCAGTGCCTGGGTAATTCTCCTGTGAGTTCAAGCCACTGAGGCACAAATTCTATCTCATATTCTCACAGACGCGATATCAGGAAAATGAAAAGAGTTTTAGCAAAGAACCAATATCGAGTAGCAGACTGCAAAAACCCCAGCATTGGCACTGGAACTATTCAGACAATGGCTGGGTTTGCCTGTCATGACAAGAAACCCTCTATAGTTTCCATGCTGCATGGTTTTTTGCCTCAGTGTGGTCAACAGACAATTACATGGTTTCTATCCTAGCATGGTTTCTAACCTCCTCACTCAATCTTCACACAGTTGGATACTTTGGCATGTATCCCATCAGCTACCACACCTGAAATTCAATCTGGAGCAGCAGCTTCTCAAGATACTCTGTGGTAGCTATGTATCAGGACTGTGGAAACCATGATGCGGGGTTCAGATGATCAGAGAAGCCATGGTGAAGTTTGGATCCATAGAACAGTCTGTTGTTTCTTATTCTGGTTTCTAAAACCATGCTGAAATTCCAGGACAGGGTTTTGGCTGTATGATAGATTAACCTGCTCAAGAACTACGTATCATGCAAACCCACCCATACTTTGTCCTCCTTACATCTTGTCCCTTTCCTGATGTTTCTAAACAACTCCCCATCCAAACAGTATTACTGCATCCTGACCCACAGTGTGCCACATCGGGAACAGATCCACAAGCTGATGGGTCTTCCTACTTTTGCATTGGCAGGAGAATTCCCTTAATTGCTTTTACAGACACCAGCACTTAGGATCTTCATGATGACCAAATTTTGCACATAACTATTTAGCACTGAGTTGATGCAGGGAGCAAAGATTTTCAGTTCCTACAAAATTACTGTGAACAGGTGTGAAAACTGTGTGAACAAGCAGAAAGAAGGGATGTTGGGTCAATCACTTTGTTTTCAATTCTCCCAACAAAGTTTTTATTAAAAACCAAACCCAGACAAATTTGGCATGGTAGCAAATGAGGCTTTCCCCCACTCATGTAGTTGAAAGAGGAGTTTGCAGCAAGAAGATCAAGCATATTTCTAGGAACCCTGCAGTTAAAACATATCCTCACGGATGGCTGAAATGCCTCTCGAAAGGCTTAAGCAAGAGCTGTAATGTACAGCAGAATGACTTTTTATTATTTTGCTGCTGCCCTCTTGCCTTTGGTTCTACTCTTCACTTTATACTGCTCAAAAACAGAATTCAGTCCTCAGGCTCCCAATCCACTTTAGCCAATCCGCAGCTGCAGTCAATCAATTATGACATTCACCACGTGAATCGCAAATTCTTAATTCTCTATGAAAAGTTTGCATTTTAAGTCATACATTTCAAATTGTGGCCAACACCATGGTCCCATACTAACAAGTAAAAAAAAAATCTGGTTGGGATTTGTTAATGTATGCGCATAAAGAATTCATACCCTCTTGACACAGTCTCCCCTGGATCCTGTCTCACATCTTGTGCTGCACCATTAGAAACAAATTTAGCTTTCAAATCATGCTCACCTTCAAAGAGTAAAAGAATTATTTCATACTCTCTCATCTGTAGATAATTCACAGCCCGCATAGCTGCAACACCACCGTTCCAACTGATCCTTTTATTGCCAGTACTTAGATCGCTGTGTTAGCAATCTGAACGATCAATTAGAAAGTAGCTGTGCTGATGGTGTCCAAGCCATCATGTACCGACATGAAGGAAACTTATCCAAAGCCAATCCACTTCACAGTAGCCACTATCCAAAATTATGCCAGTGATTTAGATGCGTTAGGCATCTCATACTGCTTCCAAGAAGTTGCTGTTCATTACATTTGTCAATCTTCCCCTACATTTTCAGTAATCTTTAGCTGAAAATGATTTTTATGTAGTTTCTTGCAATCCACTTGTCTGATTTGCAAGCAACATACTGATTGCATTTTCCCAGCGTTCGTGGAGACATTGATAAAATTATGCAGTTTATAAAATCTTAACCATTCACAAGAGCTATGATGATAGTTCAAAAAGCCATCATTGGCCTTTGCATAAAATATTCTGAGCTTTACAGCAACATAATAATCTTTCTTATCTTCTCGGCATAGTGTTTGGGTGTGTGATATCCTAGAAGAACACCAATATACAAGCCAGAATTAAGTACCTTAACTCCAGGTTGGATTGTGGCCAAGATATTTTGTTGTTTTCCTTGGATCTGTGAGGATTTTTACTCACGTCCCAGGGGTCTGTGTGCCATTTTACAGTCACAGAGACTTTCAGTGACTCTTCTAGATGCAAGAGTACCTCAGGGCTCTCCGGAAAGACAGTGACATCATTCTTAGTGGCTGGTTTGATAATGCTTGTGGGAGCCCTATGGGTCTCCAGCTGTTCTTCTGACTTCTCATCTTCTGCCTTCTCTTCCTTTGCCACACTGAACTTTCACAAATTCGCTAGTCAGAAACTTCACTGAACAGTTCAGGGCTCCCAGGGCATTTCCATAACTTCATCTCGGAGTGCTTTTTTTCAGCCACTGCTTAAGTTCAATTATCTGCTTTGGATACCAGACAAAGGAAAGGAAGATCCATGTTAAAAAAATAAAATAGAAGTAAAATGCAATAAACTTTTACAAAATTAAATTCAGGTTTGACCCACAAAGCTCACAATTTAGATTTTCACAGTGTTTTTGTCAGCTTAGGCTTAGGCTAGGCTTAGGTCTGCTGCCTTCTCTGACTCCACTTTGATTTGATCCAGGGGGCACTGTTTACTTCAGTACATCTGAGAGCAAAATATAGGCAAAGGTGAGAGGAGTAAATGCATATAGAATTAGATTTGTGCCTCTTCGAAAACAAAAGTAAAAACTTAGCAATAGTGGCCAGGAAATGTTTAAACCATTATTTAAAGAGACATGTATTTTATTCTATAAATGTCCATTTTGACATGTGATGGAGTGTGCCTCCCACACATAACTCAAACAGCAGTATCTGTTCAAATTAAAAAGAACAAGAATAATGAAAATCATAATATAGACAAAACTGCATCATTATTACACTTATACCCCAGCTTTTTTCTTCCTGCAATGGACCCAAGGTAGCTTACAGATCCTCCTCCTCTCTACTTCAGCCTCACAACAACCCTGTCGGGTAGGTTGGGCTGAGTGGTCCAAAATCAGCCAGCTTCATGGCCAAGCAGGGACGAGAACTCTGCCATCTAAATTCAGGTTCTAGGTTTTCCAGAACAAAACATAAAAAAGAAAAGAATTCCAACATACTAAAGTTATCCTTGGGTTCATACCCATGGATTGCAATATAACAGATGAGTCACCTCCAAGAAAATACACTTGGATTAATCATTGTGTTATAAATATAAATATTATGCATGCAGTAGGCAGGGATCTATGGAAACTTCTACCATTAAAAACCTCCAGTGTAGCTTATTCTCATTTGACATATGACAATAATAGCATAAAATATAACCTGCTCTATTATTTACCTGTAAACTGATGATTTACTGTAGTATTTACCAGTGAAACACATCAATAAGTTAGGTTTAAGTTCATGCATCACCTAGAGAGACTTAAGAGGATTGCCTGAAGATGAAATGACATGCTTCTCTGTAAACCTGTTAATGCTAATACTATGTAGGGTTAGAAGCCAAACATATATAAAGCCCAGAACGTGACACTCTATGGTTGCTCAGAAGTACTGCTGTGTTCCAAGGATCTTACTCCCTTGTACATCCAGCTTGCTGGGTGGGGCATGCTGGAAGCTATAGGTCTTTTTTCTGCCTAAACATGTATGGACACCATGGATGAATTAAGAAATTTTTCAGGCCCACTGTAAGCCAAAGGCTGTGTTCCTATGTAGACTTAAGAGAAAGGAAGTTCACTGAATACTACTGGAATTACTTTTAAGAAAGCATGCATACTATCACACAGTCTGAGACTTGAGGAGTTTTTGTAGCAAGAGTAGTTGTACCAAAAAAGGGAGGAGGGGAAGAACACAGAATATGTCTCTGAAGTATGAGAAACACTTCCCCTTAGTGGAGAAAAAGAATCACTGCAATTTGATTCAGGTTGAATGCTGCTTATTACATGCAGCTTCTTTGATGTACATACAGTACATTATGGACGTCGTGATTTGTGTGAGTGTATAAATGCTCCATCTATCCATAAATGCTCCAATGCATTCCTCCATGTGGAACCCTCCAAATGCTTTGGACTCCCATCAATTGCAGCCAATCTAATAAGAATTACACACAAAAATATTTTGAGGACATCCATCTGTGAGAGGCTGGCCTACACTGTCAACAATTTCTAGAAGGGGATTTCTGTTATTCTGTTGCAGTTAGAACAATAAAGGATCTCATAGCACCTTGAAAATTAACAAATTTATTATGACAGAAAGCTTCCTGAGCTTCAGCACAGGCATGAAGTGATATTCAGCATTGCAAGTATCTAAACACAAGATTTGGGGTAGAGGAAGTCCAAGAAAAATTAAATGCAGTAAGTACAGAAAGTGACAATTACAGTATTAACAGTAGCCATTCACAAAACAGTTACAAGCAGCCACTTCATGCAGAGGTGGAGAGCTTTTTAAAGTCAAGGGCCATATTCTCCTGCAAACTGACAACTGCATAGTAGGCCAGCAATGGGAAGGGCTGGGTGTGGGTGGGCCAAAGGGTGAGTAGGAAAATCTCCTTTCTCTCACTATCTGACTGGTGTGTGCTCTAATTCTAACCCTGTCATGACATAGTGATCATCTGATAAATGTTCAGTCTCTTGGGGATTCAGTGCTAAATACAGGTGTTCCTGGGAATTTGTTTCCAGTTACATGGGTAAAAAAAAAGGCACACTTCTACATTTGTGCTAAATTTGTGTAAGGTCAGGGAGAAAGGAAGCCATGGTGGAACAGGGTGGGGTGGGGGGTTACCATTGTTGGTCTGTTGATAAAGCAGAAACCTCTTGATTGTCTGTCAGGTAGATCATGGTAATACACAAAACTAAAAACTGCAAACCACAGTAACCACGCAGGGTTACTTGTTCTGTTGCATTAATGCAGCCACCGTGTTGTGGAAGCTCTTCCAAAATGGCCACCCATTCATGGAATGAGCAGTTATAAAACATTCTCAGAAGACAAGCTGGTAAAGCTAAAAGAAAGTAAGTTGCCCAAGAACATGTAGGGCTCAGCTCCAAAACATAGACACCATTTTTTTAAAAAAAAAATCCAAATAAAGGAAGAAGAGCAGAGAGCTTGGGCAGGCATCAAGAAAGGTATCTGTTAAAAAAACCCAGAATTAAGAGGACTTGCAGCCCCGCATTACAGAAATGTATCAGAATTAGCCCAAACAGTGCTGCGGTTCTGCTTTAGAGTCAGAGTCTGATTACATGGATGAGAATGATTAGGAACCCAGTTCAGTCATGAGAAGCCCAGGGTCTCAGACCCCAGTTTCTAATCTAGTGCCGGGGATTGGCCAAGGGGACTGGCCTAGGCCTCTTCAGGAGAAGGAGCATGAGGACAGTGAGAGCATAATTCTTCTTGGTTTCATGGGGGAGCAGCCTTGGGACTGAATGCTCCTTGACAAAATGCAAGTTTCTACCTTGAACAACAGCTCTACAGCTACGAAAGCCAACAGTCTCTCTCTTTGTGGGAATCATGTAAGTAGGAGGAGACTGGGCTAAGGAAGGAAGGATTTCAAACCTGGGCAGGGGGAGCTTTGGGAAATGGAGGCATCCACACAAAGCAGAGTAGAAAAACCTTCCTGGATGTGTTTACAAGCTAGATTTCTCTGTTTGAAAGCTGGAGGAGAAGCTGCAGATTTTGTTGGAAACATCCCTCTTTTCTGCACAGCACTCTTTTTTCCTGAACTTCCCCTTGTCTGCACTGCACTTCCTCACTTGAAGCCTTCATCACATCTGGACCCTCTTCAGCTTAAACCATGAATCATTAAGAGCTTGCCTGGAATGATCCTGAATCCTGGAGGTGATCTCCCTGAGAGGACAGAACATAGATGCTGTGACTGGCATTCTCCCTCTTGCTTGAACTGCTTGCCATTTTATTTGCCCAATATACTGAAATAGGAATAATGAACTTGAGGCTCTTGTCTGTGACGGGGAGCTGGAGACAGGGTTTGCAAGCCTGCGTAGGGAATGTTGGCTTAAGAACCTGTAATGCTCTTTTGCCTGGACTTCTCATGACCCTTGGTCTTTGGTCCACCTTAACATACATGCTGTGCAGATTCCAATGAAAAATTTATTGTTGGACGGATCTCTGCCCATGTAGATCAATTCTAGGCTGTAACATGCTCTTTGACCTCATTGTGAATTACCTGGAATGTTTTCTTGCTTCGATTTATCATGGCCTTTGACTTTGACTTGTATTCTAAACTGTTGAGATTCTGACCTGGAAACAGCCATTGAATTGATCTCTGGTACAGGTGTATAAATTAACCTTGAACTGGGTTTGATATACCTATAGTGTTTCTTTACGCTAATTGATCAACAAGAAGCTGTGCCATTAAGCTTTGCTATGATCAAACGTCTCAGTGATGTGGGTGTTTTGTGCCAGAAAAAGCACGACAGTGTGCTTTCATCCCAATTCCCCAAACTCTACTTTGTACTGCTGAAGCTAATGTGGAGTCATGGCTGGAAAGCCTCACCAGATAAACTGCTTGAGTCAGAGTACTTCACAAAACAACTGTGCCTCTATGAATATCAGTGCCCTACAGGGCTGGGTCACCTCAGCCTTCCTTCAAACACTCAGATGGCGGTTGCAAGAAGCACACTTTTTAACAATATTCCAACTTTTACCCAAGAGAGAGATTCCAGGTTAGGGATCACCAAACAGCAGCACCCAGTGAGGTGCTAAGCAAAGCTGCAGAAGGCCGATGGAGGGAGGAGGGCCAATGTCTTTCTGCAGTTGACATACTAAGAAGAGTGATGGAGGCTGGGCTGCAGACTGGATGATTAGTCCTACGGAAGTTGGAAGGCCCTGTGACAGTCTCATCAACAGTTGTGTACTACCACAACATGGCCCGTGGCACACCTGCCTCCATGTAAGCCTTCCATGTGCAAAGTGCTCCCCTCTTCCACCTGATCACCATGCAGCAGCTGCTGGAAATTTTGCCTATACATCACTAGCTGGCGCTGTCACAAAAGGACTGCTCAGTGAGGATGAAGATTAAATTCCGCTATTGAAAGACTTCTCAGCTAAGTGCCTATTCCAAAGGCGAGACAGCCCTAACAGATTGCTCTAAAAGGAAAAAAGAAAAGCATGCCCCATTGTCCCTGATTAAGGTTTTATTAAAACTCATTGTTCTTCCTTTAAATGTGTGTCTTGCCCACCATCCTGTGGTCTCGCCTCTTTGTGGAAAGTCTTTGCTAAAGAGATGAACCAAGCTGCCTCTAGGCCAGCAAACTCATCAAGTCCTTGACAAGCTGAGATAGTTAATAAAATTGGACCAGTGCTAGAGATCTGAGCACTTTATTTTACTGGCTTTGCATGTTTTAATTGAGAAGTTTTATTGACTTGAATTCCATTTTATTGTTTTATGTAAGCTACCAGGAAAAGTTTCCTGGATAGAACAAGCTAGCATAGAATTGATGTAATTAAGGGTGCAGTCCTATGCACAGCTGGCTGGAGCTTGCTGGGAATTTTCTTTCTAAGCATGCACAGGAGTTTGCCCTGAATCACCCAGATCTCTTCCCCTTTAGTTCCTGCAAGTGGAGGTTTGCTCCAGTCCTCCCATAGATCCAGTGGGTCCAAAGAACCCCTATAGCTCAAAGGCATGCACCAGGCCCAGTCAAAGGATCTCAGAACAAGGTAAGCAGGTTCTACTTTACAGGGGACAGTCCTCTATTTGAAGGGCTGTTCACTCCAAGTCTGGTTTAAAGGCAAAGAAGAAAAATGACCCAGCACAGGCCTAGAACTTTCCCATCCAGGGTTAGCACCTGGATAGCAGACTGAGTGGGCCCGCAGTCACTGTCCCATCCACTGCGTCTAGATTTACTGCATTTCTATTTCAGCCAGAGAAACTATTTTAAAATTTGCAAATTGTCATGTACCTGTTTTATGCAGATCCTCATCCTTCTTTGTCCTTATTTGGAGCAATACACTTCTTCTCTTTGGGTGAGGCTTAAGTGGCCACTCTTCCTCAAGTGGCTCTACCTGAAACCTCCTGTAACACGAGGCAGGAGTCTTTACAGAGCTAAGCTGTGTGAGGAGGCATCTGACAGTGGAAATCAGCTGCATCACTTCTGCTGCTCCTGAGATACTGGCAAAGAAAAGCAGCAGTGGTGTAAAGCAGGTTCCACCTGAGTCTTCCCCAGCCTGCTTTCCTCCAGGTGTTTGGGTGTAATATTCCCAGCATCCCCAGCACTCCTGATCATTGCTAGACTGCCTCAAGTAGATGGAAACTGAAGTATAACATACCTGGAGGCCACCAAGCTGGAGAAGGCTTCACTAGCTGCAGATCCTTTCATTGCAACAGCTTCTGCTCTTTATCAAATCACCCTCTTTCTTCATTTGACTCCAACAAGTTGCGCATTTTGAAGATACATTAGGAGGGAAATACTAATAGAATTGAAACAAAATCTTAGAGATGACTGCCAAAGGCTTTGATGTTTTCCCCAAATGAAAAAAATTCAACTTGAAAAAAGATAGATGTTTATTCACTTGTAGTAAAGAGAGTGTTAATCCACTCATTTTATAGATCCTGACTGCTTCTTTTCAAAGCCTTTCTGAGTTCATTTTTGGGTACACTACAATACACAACTCAGATTTGAGCCAACGTAAATGTCCGTTCCATTCCAGCACCATTGCTCTGTTTACAGAAATAATGAACTCTGTCACTTATGTTGCTATAGTTTCCCAGTATTTTGAACTTTGGTCATAATAATGATTGAAGATCCAACTTGTTTCCAATTTATTTCATCAAAAATGCAATTTCTCATTTTAGGGGTTCTGTATAAATTGAATTTCTGAGCCTCTTGGTTTCTCTCAGTCTGTCATGAAAAGCAAAGCTCATTATAGAATCAAAAGTGTGAGTCAGCTGGATGTAGCTTCCAAAAGAACAGAAAGGCAATATAAGACTAAGAGAAATACACAGGGGGCGGGGGGAGGATACAAACGTTCAGCCCGGTACATCCAGCATTTGTTAGTTCAGTTTTGAGCCAGTGGTTGTTATGGCAGCCTGTGAATCCTAGTATCATTTGTTAGCTAGTTAGTTAGTTAGTTAGTTATTTAAAACATTTCTATGCCGCCCCCATCGCAACAAAGCCTCGGGGCGGCTCACAACAAAAACAAAAACAAACAAAATCATATAAAAATTTATACACTAAAAATATTAAAACCCGGTGCATCTCGGCTTAAATTTTTTTTTAAAATCCTCCATAATAAATTAACACTTAAAATAAGTTATAAATAAAAAGGTCTTAGCCTGGCGCCAAAAAACAAATAATGACGGCGCCAGGCGGACCTCTCTGGGGACTGCATTCCATAGATGGGGCGCCACCGCAGAGAAAGTCCTCCTCCAGGTACTCACCCTCCTAATATCATCTTTATGGCAGGAGGCAGTAGGATGGGGGTGCCTCTGACAGTTGTGTCAAGTGGCATCTGCCAGTGGCACTCTCTCATAATCCGCTTGGCAAGAGTGAACATGGGCCACTCTTGCCACCAGCTCTGTGGTTCTCACCTTGGCAGCACAATGAGTTATGTTTTCTGGACTGGACTACACAACAAGCAATTGTGGCTCTGAGAACTTGTAGAACAGACCATTCTGTTAATGGTTTCTCAGAAGCAAACATACTGCACTAAAATACCATGACGGGGTTCAGATGACGCAGCAGACCAAAAAAGGCTAAAACACCACAGTTGCTTGTCATGCCATGCTATCTAAATTTTGACAGTGAGGAAGACTACTAAGGGCAAGGAAAGAAGCAAGGAAACAACAGGTGAGGCTAGTGAGGAATAATCTGAATAAATGGACTTAACATGCACTTGGGTTTTGTTTCAATTGAAGCTAAGAACTACATCCTAAAGGGTAGTTAACAAAGATTAGTTAGTCAGAGCCAAAATGGACATTATGCAGGAGTTCCATGAGCAAAACTTACCATATATTTTCTCCTTTAGAAACACGCAAATGGGGAAGAGAAGGGGGAAGAGAGAGATTTTGTATCAGTCTGAGCTAGATCAGACATTCTCCCCCGTAAACTTGCACAGATATGTGGCCTCAATTTTCCTTCCAAATACTGCTATAAACCACAGGCAGGGAAATTCTGCTCATATAATTGTTCCTGACAGTAACTTCATCAGGAAGGACAATGCATGGCCGAAGTGCTCCATGTGCTCCCTGGCACGTTTTCTGACCAGTGGCCCACCCTCGCTGTTGGCTTTGCCAACACAGTGGCAGCAAAATTGAAGTGGCAAGTTTGCTTGAAAATAAGGTGTGCACGGAGCTTGTATCTTGTCTGAAAGTAGCATTTCACTTCCAGAAACCTCACTTCCACTGTCAAGATGAGCCAACTGGAGGACCGGACCCCCCCCCCCAATTCCTGCTTTCCAGCCCCACTAGCACTTTATGATATGTCGGTATTTTATACCAAGGATTTGGTTGTGGTTTCACATCCCATTGTAGAGTTAGTTGGGTTCTTGTCAGGCACAGTGACCATCCCCTTGGGTGCAACCCTGGCTCACCATTTCTCTGTTCTCCTGGACTAGGAGTGCCTCTTACATCTGTCACATCAGCAATCCCTGCCCCAGAGCCTGACCCAGTGCTCAAGATGCAAATTTTAAGTATTTATCTGGTAATGTGTATTCATTTGGTAATGAAGGAATTACACAAGCCAGTACAATGCTACCAGTTCCTTCACACAGGAAGACTGACACTGTAAGGGGAGGACAGGGAATAAGAAAATTCAGAGATGATGTTGAGATTGGGAACAGCCCAAAGATTCTCTCAGATAGTCAGTTCATGCTCGCAGTTCAGGGAGATGCTTTTACAGGGTGTATGTTATGTTTGGTGAATACACTTAAGGCCTCCAAAATAGATTCCTCTCTTAAAAGACTACTGTGCAGACAGGTATGTCTACCCAAGAGAGCAGTTTAAGGAGTTCATATTGATTGTGTCTTCCTGAATAAACCTGAACTAACTCAAGGACAAAAACAAAGTAGAAAGGCATTTTCTTTAATGAGGGTTATCTCAAGATTCGGATATAAATAGGAATGGCACCATGTCAGTTACTAGGAACAGAAGAACTTGAGCTGGGTGACAGAGGAAGTAATTAGGCTTCTATTGTTGGGGAATTGGTTTGTATTGATTAATTTGCTGGATGTAGCTGGGACAGCTTTCTTTTCTTTGAAATGTTCCTGAATTTCTTAAACAATAACAAGGTGACATTAAAATGGCCGAGCAATTAAAGAGGCATGGGAAATAATGGCGCAATAGCTAAGATTTTTAATTACATGGTTCAAGTATTGTGTTCTGTCAGGTCTTTATATGGACAGAAAGCCTTGAGGAAATATTTGATTAAGAACTTTTAACATTAGGCCTGTTCCATGTGTTAATGGTTTAATTACAGAGCAATTACCATAAAGTGGGTGTTAGCCAACTGATTATTGGCTTGGGATTTACAAGGTAGTTACTATCTAATAGCAGGGGATTTATGGAGACATGGGAAAGTAACAGAACAGGTGGGGTGTTGTATGATGCTGCCTACGAAAGATTAGCATTCCATACTCTCAAAAGCTTCTCCAAGTTATGCTTCGTACAAATGGCATGAAATAAAGTTGTGATTGCATAAATATTCAGCAGCAGCCCAGAAAAACCCCCTCCATTAAGTGGAAAAGCATAACATCAGGATAATTTAAAGGCCAATAAGCAAAGAAATGCAAAACGGAGCCATTTCTGCCCCTGGTGCCAGTCATTCTAGTATTAATGCTCTGCTGTAAAGTGGGGTGATAACCAGAGCTAACACCCCTACAAAACGAACAGGGCAACTGGTTCAGTACCACACTTGTCTGCAACCTACGGAAACTACTAAGCCCTTTTCAAATTTTAGGACTGCTCTTCTTTAGGAGTGTCAGAGAATCCCATGACATTGATTGAGAGGACACGTTTCCTAAGCAACTTGGACATGCACATGCCTGGACAACCTTAACATGTGACATGTCCAATCACCACATGCCACCAGCCAAAATTCTCCAAAATGACTCAGCTTCCCACATTAGCATGATCAGCTCTTTAACATGGCATCTGCTAGGTCTGTGCTCCCCAGCCTGGTGCCTCTCCAGGTGTTCTAGACTTTCACTCCCATCAGCCCATCCTGCGTGACCAATGATCAAGAATGCTAGGAGTTACAGTCCAAAACATCTGACGTTCACCAAGGTGAGGAAGGCTGCCCTGGCTGACTGTGCACCCTGGGATCCACGAGAGCTTTTGGTAGACAAGGGAGGTCTGCTTCATGTTCGAAGGCCTAATTATTCCTTTGGAACTGTAATACTGAGGAATTGCTATCCAGAGCAATGAAACGTCCTGATTTTTTAAACATCCCTATCCTTGCTGTGTAGAAGCTGATCCTACTCACTGATACACTTCTTGTCTGACAACTGACTGCGAGTGTGACATTTCAACCATAAAATCCAAAATCCACGGTTAGGCAATAGCATTATTGCAGGAGGCAGCCATGGTTTTGACCCTACAGCACTTTCACCAGTTTGTAAAACTGGCCTAGGCACCACCACAAGACCACTGCCACGGGCAGGTAGGGCAGGTAGCCCATCCAAATACCTGTGTTCAGGACAGAGTTGGACTCTGAGTACAGAAGACTAAAGAGATGCCCTCCAACCTGCAGACAATCTTCCTCCCCATCTCCAGACTCCGCAGCTACAGCACACAGCAGTTTGGGGGTAGAATCCGCATGCCTAGTGCACACGACGTGTCCTGCAACTGATCTGTGCACTTTCTGTTTTTTAATGTCGCTTCCCATAGCATTAGAAGCCCACACAGAGCAGGAGAATATCCTAGGAATTAACCAGCTCTAATGCAAAGGAACGTTACATTCAAGAAGCATCATGAATTCCAAAGTTTCACATGGAGTGAAGGGTTTATGTTTTAAGCCACCTGGCCACTATAGGAGAAAACCTAAATGCACAAGCGCTACAGCTGTCTTAAGAATATTAGGACAGCTTTGGCATCACTGCCCTCTTATAACATTGACATCTGCACATGTCTTGCCCCGAACAGTTTCCTGCATCTTGGAAACATTGGCGAACACTCCATAGAGCAGCCTTCCCCAAGCTAGTGCCCTCCACACGTCTCAACAACAACTCCCAGCATTCTGGACCATTGGTCATACTGGCTGGGGCTGATGGGAAATGAAATCTGAAACAACTAGAGGGCATGAGATTAAGGAAGGCACTCTAGAGAGTAGAAGTCAAGTCTGTGGGGAGTGTTGTTAGCCATGGGAGAAGAAATGGGTTTATGTCATCACAGATTGGAGTTGAGGAGCCCGGAGTACTTATTTTACTTTTCATGTTATTATTGGCCACTTTTTACACCAACTAACAATACAACTGCTGCATGAATTTTAAACATCAGCATTGAGGGTGGGAGTTGTTTTGTTTTTGTTTTGTTTTGTTTTTTGCTGGAACTGCACATTTTTGTATGGTTGCATTTTCTAAAAAGCCCTGATAGCAACAGATAACAGGTTTATCACTTCTGTTAGACCTGGGGACTGACCAGCAGCACCAAGGCCTGGGCATCAAGTCTACCAAGACAGGCCGATCCTTTTGATGAATGCGCATACCAGAGTATCTCAGTGGATAGACCTGGTGACTAAAAATGCACTGCTCACAGCTGGACTCTTGCTTCAGCTTCCTTTGGTTCTTTTTATGCCTCTAATGATCCTGGGCCCAACAGCCATTTTGGAGGCAAAGGGTGTGCCTAATATTAGCAGGAGTAACCAGCTCATAATTAAAGCACTAAGAGGTGGTGCTCAGGGGTGGCCCACGTGGGCTGAAGCCATGAACAGTTCATCTAGAGACTCAACTCTCAGGGAGAGCATCTGCCCTGCTACTGTGCTCTGTATGGGAACTCACTGAAATAAAGCTTTGGGGACCCTGATGGTGCCTCTGTTGCATCCTATCCTGCTGGAACAGCTGGCTTTTTGTCCACATGTACTTTAGGACTGGTTTAGGACCTGAATATCTAAAGTAATATCACCATACATATAAGCCTTCCTGGACCCTAAGATCTTCATTGGAAGTCCTGCTTCGGGAGTCACCTTTAAAAGATGCTAGGAAGGCAGCTACCCGGTCTAGGGCCTTTTCAGTTGTGGCATCCCATTCGTAGAATTGGCTCCTCAGAGATGTGCACCAGGTACCTTCTTTGTACAAATTTTGGCACCAGGCAAAAACTTTTCTTTAATTTTCTGAGTATTTTAACTGTTGACAGTTATAATTCAAATTTTAATTCTAATTTTAGGTTAGCATTTTAATTTATGAATTTTACCATTTTAATTGTTATGTAAATATAAGATGTGTCCAATCTGGCCATTGTATGAGGTCAGTGTAGTTGGTGCTCCCACCTGAGGGAATGAGTGTTTTATTTATTGGAATGGATGTTTCATTTATTGGAATGGATGTTTTAATTATTGAATTTTCTGGATTTTTATGGTTTTTTTAGAGTCTTTAAATTGCTATAAACCATGCAGGGAGCCATGTGGCTACTGTGATGATCTATAAAAGCATCAAATAAATACATGGGTACCTCACCTCCTGCTGCCCCACTGCCACAATCTTTCTGCCCTCCCCTTCCCTGTCCATACATTCTTTTTTAAAAATAGGGGCGATGTTAGGAAACAGGCCACACACAGAGAGACCTTAGACCTCATGTAAATTAGCACATGCAAATCTATGCCCTTTATCCCTATGGGCTTGACTCAAGGGTCTTTTGGATACCTAGCGCTGCCCCTGTGAATAAATCATCAAGTCCTTTCTTTGCAGCTGCCTTTTGTTTTTTGGTAGAAACACTCCTGCCCAGACTCAGCTCCACAAACCATCTGGATTTCTAAATTGCGTTTTATGAGGCTGCAATGACTTCCTAACAGGGAACAGCCCCAGATGGGTTGACAACACACCCAGAAGGGTCAACATACCCCAGTAATGGGTGTGTTGATCATTGCCGTGACTTCACTAACTGGCTAAAAACACTGAAAGGTAAGAGCAGGCTAGTTTCTCACAAAATGAATGAGCAGAAGAGTTCCCATATATTTTGCCTCTTAACCCTAGTGCTACAAGAGATAGAGTCTTGGAGACAGACAGACGGATGGATGGACGGATGGACGGGGGGGGGGGGAATCTGGAGATCATGGCTTATTGGAAGGGAACAGCTGTATCTCCCTTGGCTCTTTCAGCAAAACCTGAGATCCACTATGTTGTGCAGAAGGATTCCTGGGAAATGAAGATGGCAGAAACTGTGTGTGTGTGGGGGGGGGGTATTGTTTTGAAGCAATTTCTGCACACAGTTTAAAAATCATCATCATCTTTAAAAAGTGGGAAGGGCAGGGCACCTTGGCAGGCCCCACGAAAATGCCTGGGGCCCCATTAGTGTGTCCACAGGCACCATGAACCAACCTCTGCTATACGAGTACTAGGACCTACCTAAAGGACCGACCCAATGGCACAAAAGGGTATGCAAGCCTCTGATTTCTCCAAAACTCTTAATCGTGCCAGATGGTAGGAGAAGTGGGATGTGAGGAGGGGGAACGCATTTGAAAAATGCAAAGATTGGAACAGATGTTGTAGCCACGAGGCCTGAAGCTTAGCCTCATTCTCCACATGGACACTGCGGACAGAAGGGATTGAGCTGCAGCTCAGTGTTGCAGGTTTGTGGTTACACCTTGCATTTTTCAACCCCCCTCCAAAGTTTCTTTGTTCCAGAATGCTTGGTGTGATCTGCTGCCTCCTAGCTGTCCATACAACAGAGACCATACACGTCTACAAAACCTCTAGTAACCTGTCAAAGGCTGCTCCTGTAACTTTCTAATAATTACATTATAGTTTTCATGATGGGGGAAATAGCCCAAATTTTCAAAAGCTGCCTATTTACTAATGTGTGAAATCACACCAGAGTACAAAAGTATGAATATTAAATAGCAGCAAAATCAGAACATGAAGCACAGAAAGCAAGAACAACAAATCGAAGCATTCAGAACTAAACTGGGCTGGTTTTTGAAACTGCAGGTTCTTTCACACAGCAAAAAGCTTATTATTTTAAATATGAGTCAGCCTAATCCTATACACTGCTGTGCATTCAAATTGGCACTCCATTCAGGCTTTGGAACCCTTTGCTGACATAGTAATGATAATAATTATAATACTTACCGTTTATATAGAACCTGCCCCTAAACTACTGCACATACGTTATCCTAAAAGCAATCAGGATTATTATGCCCAAGTTGGGAATGAGAGAGTGAGGTCAAGGGAGCTCAGCTTGTGGATCCTGCCATCAGAACACTGGATGCAAAGATTTCTATGTTGCAGCTAATAAACAGGGGTCAGGCTTCATAAACCAGTGCCACAGATACATGTTGCCCCAGGCATGCTTAATAAATGTGCAGATGACACAAAATAAGGATAGCTGCTTTTCAGAAAGAAATTCAGAAAGATCTTGGTAGGAATGGAACTGAGCAGAAAATACCATAATGGGATTTAATGGAGACAAGTATAGATTGTGCATTGCGGAAAGTGAAAGACTGGGATACCTGGCTTGACGAAAGTACATAAGAAACATAGGTTGGGATTGCAGTCAGCCACAAACCACATATGAGTCAGCAGTGTGATGCAGCTGCAGAACATATAAATAAAAGGTAAGTGCTACTTTAGGTTGCATCAATAGCAGAGGGATTTGAATGCCAGGGTTGAACAAAATAATTATAAAATGGGAGAGAAATTGGGTTTAACCCCCTAAAGAATTAAGTATTTTCCACAATAGGAGCTCTAAAGTGGATTAATAAAGCTAGCCAATTTCTTTTGGCTCTTATGTTTAAGTTCTCTCTCTCTCTCTCTCTCTATCTGTGTATGTGTGTGTATCTGTATCTATTTGTCTGTACTGGGACAGCCAGAAACCTTGAATAAGATGCATACCCATAATAGGACCAAAGGGTAAGAGTGTGGCAGTTTTTATTATCCTGTATCAGCTAGTTGTTTGCTATTATGAGAATTTTAAAGTTCTCCCTAGGCTGAACAGGGTCCATATGGCAATACAACTTTTCCTATCTTTAGTTATATGACTAACCCAATCAGATAATCTGACTGTCCAAGGTGACAAAAGAGTGCATGGAAATGGGAAAGAGCAGGAAGAGAGATACTTACTTTTAATGTTCCCATGCATTTTATTCCTAAGAGACCAACTCCTGACCTCCCCAAACTCTATGGAAACTTCTAATAAATTAGTCCTTTAGTAGTCACCTCTAAAGCCAGTCACTCAATCAGATAAATAAATAGAGGATGGCACAATGCGGAGTGTGCCACCCAGAAGCACGCCTTAGCAAAAGCAATAAGGAAACTGAGACATGAAGATCCTGCAGAAAATTTCAACTCATATCTATCTTCAGAGAGAGTATTAAACTTATTGCAGTTTTTAAAAGATGAGCATACATGGCATTTATGGATGGAATTAGTCCTTGGAAAAAGACTCATCCATATGCTGCACTCTGCTAGCAGAAGGGACCAGATAGTGGTCCTATTGGCAATTGCATCCCATCATGGCAAAGGCATATTCTGTTTTCTTCATTTTTTAACTATTCTCCACCTGGGGCCATTTCTTGTTCCTCCAGCAACATAGATTTCTTCGTGCCATCCTCTTGTCCTGAATGGGCCCCCATTACCATGGATGAAATAAATGTTTACACTAATTCTTCACCTGCAATAAAAGTTCCTAGAGACCATATGCTCCTAGGAGCACCCTGATTGGTGGTATCCAAGCTTGCTGCAAGTTTAACTTTTATAAATCATCACTGGAGAAATCCTTGGGGCTTGGGAGTAAGTATTATGGAACCAATGCATACGAAACTTTTGAAGGCTAATTTCAAACCAATTAGTGTGCTCAGTGTTATTGTATTCCAATATTTATTATGCGGACTAGAGTCCTGGGCCGCTGAAAATTCAATTATTGCTGAAGAATAGGCAGGTTTTATAAAGGGCAAGTACACAATAGAGCAGTGTTTTGTTCTCCATTACTTGATCGACAAATATTCTCAAGTTGATAGAAAAGAATTATTTGCTTCCTTTGTGGATTTTAGTCCTGCCTTTGATGTCATAGATAGAAGCCATTTTTTGGCAAAACATTAGATGAAAGCTGCTCTATCTAATACAAATGCTCAGGATCAGATTTGGGGCAAATGGATTGCTCTTGAAAATACACCATCTGAAAGAGGTCTTTGTCAGGAATGTCTCTTGACTCCCTTTTTAATGTCTGTATGAATAGCATTGCACAAGAGCTGAGTGGCTTGGAATTTTTCCCAGTTCAAATTCTAGATGTCAAGCTCTCATTGTTTTATATGCTGATGTTGTTATTATTTCAACTACATTGATAGGGATGAGAAAGTTATTGATTAAATTGAGTGAGTTCATTATTTTAAAACACACCAAATAATAAATCATACAAAAACAAAAGTGGTAGTTTGGGAGAAGAATGGAAAAAAAACTCTTGTCTGTAAATTGGATAATAAACTCATTGAACAGAAGTGTAATTTCTGATACTTGAGACTCAGGTTAATGCCCAATTTTCATGCATCCTTCATTTGGAGACAAACTGAAATCCTCCCATTTCATACACCCCTCCGTGTGTGTGTGTGTGTGTGTGTGTGTGTGTGTGTGTGTGTGCGTGCGTGCGTGGCACCAAGCAGGGAGATTGGTTGTGCCAGCAGCTGAAATGTTTTTGAAGAAAAGGCTCCAGCAAAACTCCTGTGAGCTGCAGAGATGCTCCTGTCTTGGAGGTGATCCAGAACTTTTTTTGAGGTTCCTGCTAGCTGTCCCTCAGGGCACACCTCATGCTTTTTCACAAGTGGCAACAGCAGTGCCTTCCACAAAGCACCTGTCTATACTGCACTTGCCTTGTATTGCCTGAAGTTGCCCTCTGGAAATGATTTGTGCTTCCCAAAAATGCTTCTTGGAACAGCTGCAAAAACAGCAGAAAGTTCTTGAGTGAATTCTGTAAAATATACTTTACATTCCTGTGGCATTAATACAGAATTAAAGGCCCGATTAAAGAAAGGATCCATCTATATTTTCTGCAATTTTCAGACATTTGTAACACAAATGTTGTATTACATTTGATTTGGAGCAATACTTTGCAGTTCTTGCTGTTGCTCATTTAAGAAGATCTTTCACAGCCTTCCAATTCCAGGGCATTATTCAGATGGGAGATTTAGCAACATCCCAACCTAAAAGGCTGTCAGAAAGAAGAAGGAAAAGACTTCTTCTCACTCAGCCCAGAGTGTAGGACATGGAACACTGAACTTACACTACAGTACACCAGGTGCAGGCTAGACACAAGGGAGAATTTCCTAACTCTGGCAGTGGAACCAGATGCCGAAAGAGGTTGTGTGCTCTTCCACACGAGAGGCATTCATGGAGAAACTGGACGGTTGTCTGAGTGGGATGGTGTCGGTTGACATCCTGCACCAGCAGGGACTTGGGCCCTACTCGTCTATGAATCTATGAAGGAAACTGCATCTGTGAGTCTGGAGAAGCTGAGGATATTCAGCACGATTTACTCTGTTGCCTCCACCATAGTCTCAATTCTTTATCAAATAGCCATTTCTTGGATCAGCTTTGCATGTTGCTCACTGGGTATGAAGTATATATTATGACCCAGATTGCGGAATCGGCCCCAGCTGCAAGGAACTTTAAGAGCTAGACAGCATGCTGGGTCTTTATCCATTATGGGGAAGGACTGCTGTGTTGATATTGCTTGTTCGCTTTTTCTTTTTTTAAAAAAACTGGCCCACATTTTTATTGTACTGTGTATCGTTTTTAAACTGGCATGCATTTTATTGTACTTTAAATTGGTTTGTAGTCTTTTATTTGTGCTTTTATACTTGTTTATTTGGAATTGTGGTGGTCTATGGCTATAAAGACTGGCTGACTGACAATGCAACCAACTGCCTATGGACTTGGTAGATTTCCCATCACTAGCGGTTCAAGCAGAGACTAGACAGCTTTCTATCAGGGATGCTTTAAACATGATTTCTGGACCGAGTTGGGAGTTGCATTTGATGACCTTCCTACCCTTTTCCAGCTCTATGGATCTAGAACAAGGGTATTTCCCCAAGGCTTGGTTTGCATGACATTTTTACTCTTTGCTGCGAAAACCACATGGAAGCAATTGCCTCTGCCTCTCTCTGCAAGGAGAAAAGGAGTTTATCAGCACATCAGTAAATTGTGCTAAATCATGCAACACTCTTCCTGTGGATGATGTAGATTTTCTGTTCTGTTTGTGCTACTATAGTAACATTGACAGCTTGAGACTTCACCTTACACCAGAGAGAAAGCAAACTGCCCAAGAAGCAGGTCTAGATATGGATTACTTAAATATTTAAAGGAAATCTTGGATTTGAAACTGTTCTGTAAAGGAGGATTGTGGCAGTACCTCTGTCTGAGGAAATATGCATTTTCAGAAACTAAGGAATAGTGCACACTTCACTGAGCAAGCAAAAGTTTTCTACAAATAAATCTTTGAAGCTGGGGAAGAGGCAATGGTTTGCCTATACAAGTTGCCTAGTGAGGGCCTGGACACACTATACTTTTGTGAGACAGTTCTGGAAATGCCGTATTGGTAGAAGATCACATGCATCATCTGGCAACAAAAACTGACAACTATCTCAGTTTATATTGCATAGTGTTGGATGGGGCAGGAGGCTGGTTTGAGTGTTGAAGGTTATGAAGGTAATTTCAGAAAACATATTATACTCTGTAAAGGCACCATTCCTTGTAGAGCTTCTGAACACGTTCAGGGTACAATCCTATGCAGGTCTAGAGAAAGGAAAAGGCATACCATTTCCCAGCATTCCTCCACTGGCGTGGCTGGAAAAGGAATGCTGAGAATTGTGGGATATTTTTCTGTCTAAATATGCACAGGATAGTGCCTTTTGCATAGATGCAGAAACTGCAAGAGTAGCCTTTGCAGCTAATGAAAACATGAACTATGGCATACTGTCGCATGTGGATACCATTGTGCGTCAACTGTTGTACTATTTTTATCTGTTTATTAAATGACTTAGATAATTAATTTTGCTCATATTTTCCAATGACATGCCAAGAAAAACACAGTACAAACAATCAGCAATATGAAACAAACAAGCGTGCCATAGCAAATTGGTTTTGCTATGCCATGGAGTACCGCAGGGGTCCATTTTGTCCCCTTTGCTGTTCAACATATACATGAAACTGCTGGGAGAGGTCATCAGGAGGTGTGGGCTGCGGAACTATCAGTACGCTGATGATACCCAGCTCTACCTCTCGTTTTCCACCAATCCAGGTGAGGCAGTGGCTGTGCTGAACCGGTGCCTGGCCGAGGTAATGGGCTGGATGAGGGCCAATAAACTGAAGCTCAATCCAGACAAGACGGAGGTCCTGTTGGTTGGCGGATCGGGCTTCGGAGAGGGTGAATCGAACCTTGTCCTGAACGGGGTTGCACTCCCTTTTAGGGACAAGGTCTGCAGCTTGGGAGTGCTCCTCGACCCGGAGCTTTCACTGGAAGCTCAGGTAACAGCAGTGGCGAGGAGCGCTTTCCTCCAGCTTCGGCTGATTCATCAGCTGCGCCCCTATCTGGAGAATGACTGCCTTGCGACAGTGACACATGCGTTGGTGACTTCCCGCCTGGACTTCTGTAACGCGCTCTACGTGGGGCTACCCTTGAAGACGGTCCGGATACTTCAATTGGTCCAAAATAGAGCTGCCAGGCTGCTGACGGGGACTGGACGTTATGTTCACATGACTCCAGTTCTCCGTCAGCTTCACTGGCTTGCCATTGAAGTCTGGGCCCAATTCAAGGTGTTGGTAATGACCTATAAAGCCCTAAACGGCTTGGGTCCTGGTTACCTGAAGGAGCGCTTACATCCTTATATGCCCAGCCACCCCCTGAGATCGGCGGGAGAGGCCCTTCTCCGGGAGCCCTCCGTGGAAGAAGTTAGGAGGGTGGCTACTCGGAGGAGGGCTTTCTCAGCGGTGGCACCTAAGTTATGGAATGCGCTCCCCAGAGAGGTCCGCCTGGCGCCGTCGTTATTTGTTTTTCGGCACCAGGCGAAGACCTTTTTATTTAAGCAGTATTTTAAATGTTAATATTATTGAATTTTATTTGGCCAGGGTGGCTTGTTTTATAGTGTATGTTTTATATTATATATTTGTATTTTATTGTATATATTTTAAAATGTTATTTTAATTTTTTGTTGTAAGCCGCCCCGAGGCTTCGGCGAATGGGGCGGCATAAAAATGTTTTAATAAATAAATAAATAAATAAATAAATAAATAAAATGCATTCGAATTCAGCCTTTGCCCATGCTCACCTGATGGAAGAATAAAACAAGTTCAGCCTTCGGTGGGCAATGGGTGCGGCAGCTTCCCTGGCCTTCCTCCTGGCCCAGCACCAGGGCCAAGGGGCACATTACCTACCTGGGAAATGATGTCACATCTGATGTATTGGGAGACTCCGTCACCGCAACAGCAGGTGGCAGTCAAGGCCCCATTGGTAGCCCAGAGTGAACATGGCAGGGCTTTGCCATGGCTGTCTTGCCTGTTGCTTTAAGGAGGAGGTATCTGACTGTGGTGTCCACATATGCATTGCCAATATAAGAAATGCTCCACCAAAAAAGGACACCTTTGGTATAACATGTGCACCTATGAAGGCAAATTCAGAAATTATAATTGTAATTTTAAAAGAATTCAAATGCCTCTCATCATAGTGAGGAAGGTGGTTGAGGTCACCTGTGTGTTTGCTCAGTCTCCCATCCTGGTTCAACTGAGAAACATCACGGTACCTCTGCTCCTCCTTCCTTCCTTTTTTTATTTTAAGGACTTTAAGCCACGCTTAGACTGGATAGCCCATCAAAGAGAGGACACTTTCAAATAGTGGATCATCCACTGGAAAGTAGGAAGGCTGGCCACCTGACACAGCTGGTGAGTTAGGAAAAGCAGCCTCAGGCCAAGAGGCATGACTGGGGGGAAGCAGAGATAATTTTCCTTCCAAGTCACCGGGGTGGCAGGTCAGGAGCTGCTGAAGCTTGCTGCTGCCTGGGGGTGGGGAACAGGCAGCAGGCCAGTGGGGAGCCAGGCCCTGCACTCATGCGATGACTCTTCCAATGGAGTGGAAAAACCACATAGTGACTGACTTTCACGACTGTCAGTAAACAGTGCTGGCCCGACCTACATTGTGTCTCTCTTGAGGGGCAAGGATGGAAGCCAACTCCACTGGTCAGTTTCCAATAATATTCTTTCAGAACCTGAAAGTGTCTCCCTGCCTATTGCTGAATGCATGAATCTTGCATGAGTATCTTGCTTGCTATTTTAAATTCAGCAGTTATTCCACAGTGTCCCGAGCCAGGCCCTATGTGTTGCCACTGTTTTCAACTTCTAAATGATTTGAGCTCTCATTCTGAACTAAGGTTGGGTTGAGACTAGTGGTTGCTTGGTCCCTTTCCACTTGGTTTCAGAGGCAATCAGTGGGGCTCGCCACAGCGAAGCCCTTGGACGACACATTGCTTCGCATGAGAGAATATTGGTTAACTACCTTAAATTTCTGGGCCAATTGTTTCCATGTATGATGACTTCATTGAGCAGAAATCTGCATTGTGTGCCTCAAGTGAGCTACGTTCACATTCTAGCTAGACGCTTCTTCCATTCCGTTGGATGAAATTGAGCCTGAGGAAATAGAAACGGAGGGGAGGTCTTTTTGCAGTCGAATGGCTTCTGATGAGTTATAAACAAGCCAAAGCAAACCTGGCAGCGCCATCAAGCAAATCGTCTCACTGTGGGGCTCTGTGGAACCGAATGTTGCTGCCTGCAAGTCTGCGGATAAGAGCCTGACTCCATCCCGCCCCAGCCCCTGCTTCCAATAGATGAGAGAAGAAAGAGGGGTAAAAGGAATGTGCTAGTCAAAGGGACTACAGGGCACATTAAGGCTTGTCTTGAAATGGTAAGTAGTCAGACTAGGGGTTTTTCCTCCCGCAATCCACAAATGTCCATGAAGCGTCACCACAAGACAGAAATACGCTTGACTGTTCTCACTGCAAACCATCCGGTCTGCATCTTTTCTTCTCCCACGAGCGTCTTTTTGAGGAGGAAGAAGTGCATGAATCAGGGCCCTGCCTGCATTAGCCTCCATTTTGAGAACGCACTTCACATGTTGCTTTCTGTGAAGCCGAGATGGTACCAGTTTTTAAATTATTGATTGTATTTTATGTACGTTGTGAGCTGCCCCGAGGCTTTGTTGTGATGGGGGCGGCACAGAAATGTTTTAAATAAACAAATAAATAAATAAATGTGTCAGAAATAGCAAATGGATCTGGATTGCTCAAATTTACCTGCATTGGTTTTGGATGAACACGTTTGTTATATTTATATCCCACCCGTTTTCCTTGTTCAAGGAGCAGTTTACATACTTCCTCTGTATGTTATCCTCACAACAACCCTGTGACTTAGGTTAGACTGAGATTCAGTGGGTTTCGATGTCACAATAAACCACAGTACAGAGCAAGCTACAGAATGTTCATACAACATGCTAAGCCATGATGGCTTTTAAGCCACAATGGTTTGGTGTGTTGTCTGAATCTAGCACTCTTCCCACAAGGTGGTTTATACATTACACTGAGGTGGCATATAAACTACCACAAACTACCTAATCTGGCTGACTGTCTTGTTTGAATGACAGTCAAGTGAAAATGCTGGAGGCAACCTTGGCAAGAGCAGCGGAAAGGCTTTCCTCTCTAGCCAAGAGGCCGCTTGCAGGCAACTGCTTTTCCCAGGCACCCACCGTGCCCAAGAGGCACCCATGCCACCTGCACAAGGCTCCCCGCCCCCGCTGCTAGCAGCAGGGGGGCACTTCAAAACTCGGGAAACCCCCAGTTAAAGGCTTTGCCCTTTAAATCCTTGCCCATCCAGGGTTGCCCTCCAGTTTTGCCATTTCCCAAGATCCAGTCAGGGTGACTTGCAAAACTGAGGGGACGGTTGCGACTTGCTTTCACCAGCGCCCCTCCCCGGGGATCCTGCTTGGAAAGAGGGAAAAATTTAGGGGTATCCCGCAAAACACTTTTTTACAGTTCCTGGGTTCTCAGGAGGCATCTGCCTCAGTGCTATCCACACTTGGGGAAGTGAGGGTAGCACCCTGAAAAAAACCTTGAAGATTCTGCTGCAAAGGGACCCTCTCTCTCTCTCTCTCTCTCTCTCTCTCTCTCTCTCTCTCTCTCTCACACACACACACACACACACCCCTTTGAAAAGGTTAAGAAAGAGTTAGTGCTGAGCCTAACACTGTGTCCATGCCAAGCTGCAGCTCTCCAGCTGACTATAACTCAGAAGCACTTGTTAAAAAGTGCTCCCCAGAGTGGAATGCGCTCCTCAGAGAGGTCTGCCTGGCGCCCTCGTTATTTGTTTTTCGGCACCAGGCGAAGACCTTTTTATTTAAACGTCATTTTAATTGTTAACAGTATTTGTTTATCTGGCCAGGGCGACTTATTTTATATTGTTAATTTGTTGTATGTATTATATTTTAATTTTATGTTGTGAGCCGCCCCGAGGCTTTGGCGAATGGGGCAGCATAGAAATTTTTAATAAATAAATAAATAAAAAGCCAAGCCGTGGCCAGCACCTTCCAAGGCTCCTGTGGGGCCCCCAAGGTATTGGAGGAGATGGAAAGGAGAGGCACACAACCACTGCCAGGCACAAAGGAATTTGAACCACATTAACTCAAGGGAGTTTGTTTTGAGAGCCCTGCTGGTGTGGCTAATGGGCTACTTACCCATAATGCAGGCCACAGATGATCAGGCACATTGTCGGAAGAGCCTGCTACCTCCCCTTGGTCTCCCCAGGGGTGTCCTGGGAAACCCCACAAGGGCAAATATGGTTTCCCTCATCCCGGCCACGAGTTGCATGGGGCTTGCTGTGGCTTGCTTTTTCAAACCCTTTTTGATAAGACTCTACTAAAAGCCATGGCTTGCCACCCCCAAATAAGACATCGTGATGTCCTTCTCTCAACAACCCACTGTTTTATAAGCTCTGGTGGCTTGCCATGTCATTCAAATGCGTTCTGTGACTGGCTTCATGCCACCCAGCAAACTTTATGGCAGGAAATAGCATCTGAGTCTCCAGAGCCCCAGTCCAGCAATTCAGCTACTGCACAACACGGCTTCTCTCAATCAGCTCTTAAAGAACCACCAGATCCTTCCTTACATTCATATCGAGTCAGATCAAGATATCGTCATACTTAATCGAGAGCTACTAAAATCAATGGGGCTTCAGTTAGTCATAACTAGCTTACGGTGGGATGTCTACATGGTGCAGGTCTACTCAGAGGAAGGTCACACTGAATTCAGTGGGGCCTGCTCCTGGTTGGGATTGTCCCACCAGGTGCTGAAAGTGCCTGTGATTCACTTCAATCCCAGTGGCTGGAGTCACACAACGCAACCCACACTCAGTGTTGAGTATGGGTCATCAATGAATCATGAGTTGTTGAAATGTGGATTGTTGTTTTGGGTGATTCTAACCATGCTAACAAACCATGAATAACCCTTGGGGAGAACCCTTACTTTGTTGCTAGGGTGCAAACTGTGGGTTGTTTGTGGTTCAGAAATCATAGTTTGTTAATGCAGTTCACACAACATATTAACCCATAACTCAGTGACAACTCACACTCAACCCATACTCAGTCTTGTGTGTGGATTGTTATCTTGTGTATGCGAAGTCATTGATTTCAATGCATCTGCTTTAAATCTGGATGCAGATTACATTCAGCAATTTTATTTATTAGATTTTTAGCCTGTCTCTTAAACCACAAGGTTTCCTTTTAATAAATTTTATAGTTTACTGGCAGGAATTAATTGAGCGTTTCTTAAATCACAGTCCAAACAGGTTAGTGTCCATTCCTCTTTTTTCTAGGATTCTCCACCCTGTTACTTTTCCAGTAGAAGAATCTGACATTATCAGAAATTGCCTGCTATCAATCATCCCATCCCCTCAGGGTATGGTCTGAAGGCACAAGAGGCAGCCACCATGCTGAAGCTAAGCAGGTCTTGGACTCATCACTGCTTGGAGGGAAGGTCACTCATACCCAAAGGATAAAGAATGGTGGGACAGAAATGTAACAGATAAAGATAGATAGATAGATAGATAGATAGATAGATAGATAGATAGATAGATAGATATTTTTATTTATTTATTTATTTATTTATTTATTTGGGATTCTTGTATGCTGTCCCATTCGCATAAGCCTCGGGGCTTATAGGAGACATGCTTCCCTATCACTGTTGAAATTCCTGCCCTATGGATCCCCAGGTATCCATAACTCCCACTGAATTCAGCACAGATTCTTACCAAGTATGTGTAATTAGGCTGGTGATCATGCAGCCTGGCCTCGGCCTTGCTTATCCAGACGAACAATGAGATTTACCAAGAGCGAAACTGCATGCAACCTACTTGCAAATAAATGTACATGGTACTGCAGCCCAATATTATGCAGGTTTCTTCTGCCCCCTTCAATGGGATGTTGCCATCAGTGGGTGCTGCCTTCAATGGGATGTAACTGTGCATAAGATTCCAGTTTACATTCTTCCCAGAATCCATCATCACCTATTCACTACCCCTCCACTACACAGCAACACAAGGTTGTTAATGTCATCACCAGGAGGAAACATTCTATAATATCCAAAAAAATAAAGCAAAAGCAGTGGATTCAGGCATCCGTACTTCTGTGGGGTGTCACAAGTGTGGTAAGAGCCACGCGATACGTTCCCAGTAGAACCTGGTTGCCTGACTTGAACCCGTGCTCGGTGGCTTCTGCGGCCACTCTGTGGGAGAGAAGCCACACTGTAGGTTGTGAAAAGCATGGTGACTGGTGGGCCCCATTAGGATCTGTGCATTTGTCTCACAAGGCAGCAGAGCCGTAACGCCACAGACTCCCGAGAAGGATTGGCTATTGAATCCCCATTATGCCTTCCACCAGTTGACAGAGGTCTCCTATCCATGAGGTAATTCTGCTTGACTCTATTTAGAGGATAAGATTGAATACAGCTGTAGCCCCAGGAGAGAAGGAAATGTTTTATCTTGAATCGCCAGGACTCTCATCTAATACAAGACTCAGCAATAAAGGAGTGAGCTGGCCATTTATAAAGCGAGTACTGGCCGTGTTTGTTGGAAAGAGGTTTTTGTCCAGGGCTTCACTGGCTCGCCTGTACAATTGGATGTAATTCTTCATAAAGCTGTGCCCGCCGTGATGGTTCCATAGTCCCCCTTGACAAAAGAGGAGAGGTAAAGCAAATGTCCCTGCCTGGTGGTTGTTTCCCAGAAAAAGAGAGATGAAACATGTAATTAGCTCTTCTCAGATTTTCTAAGAACCTGTCAGGGAGAATAAATATGTCAGCAGAGAAAGGAAGCATCTTTGGCCAAGATTTCACCTCAGCATCTATTATTATACAGTGAAACATTTTAATTAACTGAAAGGCTATCAGCCATCAAGAGGGACTAAGTCATTTCTTGGAGGTGACAAAACACCAGTATTCTCTGGCAGGAAGCCAAAATCTGAAAGCACAACACCGAGACATAATTTCCCAGGGTGTTTTGCACAAGAGAAGAGAGCTGTCCCATACAGCAGCTAAGCAGAGACAGAAGCTCAAACACGTCAGAAATAACAGGTCTGAGCCCAGCACATGGGCACGGGACTCGTTCCCAGCATGGGCACGAAGCGCCATGCAAGGAGCATCTCTTCACGCAGCGTTAGCAGGGAGGCTGGATTGAAGAAGGCATGCTTCCTCCGGCCTCCTTGCTCTGGGATCCATAGCAACCAGGAAGACTCATGCAAGCCGCACTGCCTGTGTTTCCTTGTAAAGGGAGGGGGTTGCTTGGAAAGATTTTCTCAAGGTCAGGTACTGATTGGAACAGCTGTGCTTCCAGAAGTACAAGTCATTGGTTATACCAGGTGTTGCCATCAATGCTGTGCGAGAGCCAGACCATGAGTATGCGAGGCTACCTGTTGAACTCAATGGGCGCTATCCAACAGGATGCAATTGCTAACTTCATTGTGAGCTAGCATTAATTACTCTACTGCAACACCGAGAGCTTTAGGTCTTGCACCACCTAACACCAGCAGCATTGTGCTAGAATATTTATTTATTTAAAACATTTCTATGCCGCCCCCATCGCAACAAAGCCTCGGGGTGGCTCACAGCATAATTAAAACATATAAATAACAATTAATACAATCAGAGATTAAAAAGCCCGGTTGCATCTCGGCTTAAAAATTTAAAATCCTATAAATACCATAATAAGTTAACAATTAAAATAAGTTTTGAATAAAAAGGTCTTGACCTGGCACCGAAAAACAAATAACGACGGCGCCAGGCGGACCTCTCTGGGGAGCGCATTCCATAGGCGGGGCGCCATCGCAGAGAAAGCCCACCTCTGGGTACCCACCCTCCTAATATCATTCACGGAGGGCTCCTGGAGAAGGGCATCTGTTGCCGATCTCAAGGGGCGGGAGGGCATATATGGACAGACAGAATAGTCTGTGCTAGTGCAATGCAATTTACATGAGTTGTTGTACCTTGTTGGATATTGCCCAGCACTGCCTACCTGAACTGGCAGCAGCTCTCCAGGTTTCTGGCAAAGTTCCCAGGCAACGTTTCTTCCCATCATCTCCTCCTTGATCCAGAGATGCCTGGAAATGGACCTGAGACCTAAACCTGTGGCAAAGCCAGGGGTTCACCCCAATCTAAAGGACTCCCCCAAACCTCTCACTGAGACGTTTTAAGCACAGATTTTACATCTTGCATGTAAATGCAACAAAGACATCCAATCATTGAGAGCCAGTGTGGTGTAGCGGTTAAGAGCACAGGACTAAGACTCAGGCAACCTGGGTTCTAGTCCCTGTTCAGCCATGGAGCCAACTGGGTAACTTTGGGCCAGTCACGGACTCTCAGGTCAGCCTACCTCACAGGGTTGGTGTTGTATGGATAAGATTGAAAGCAAGAGGGGGAGACTGATGTAAGCTGCTTTGAGTTTGTTATAAGAAAAAAGTGGGATATAAACCTAATAAATAAATTTTACCTGTAGACTCACCAGGCAGCCAAGATCAGCTGGAGCTACTCTTTGAGTATATATTCGGTGGCAAACCACTGTGTGTTTCTCTGTGATAACTGTGAATGGTCTAAAGTTGGTCTGAAAGCAGCATTTGTAAGTGTGTATATACAAATACGTGCCACTGAAAGCAATGCTGTATCAGTCAAATGTGGCTACAAGATTCATGGCCTAAAACTGCAAAATGAAGCTGGTCATTCTCTGAAAGATTCAGCAAGACAACAAACTGTATGACGACAAGTTTGCACCCCAAGGGCTTTCTGGTCAAATTCAGACTGGAGACGCTGTTCTATCTGTTTGCAAGCCTCTGTCCTTACTGGGCTCCTTTCACATGACTATTCCTTGCCTTTGCCCTCTCTTGGAGCCCTGCCACCGTTTGGCATGTTTTTGGCTGTGCTCTGAAATCAGCCAAAGGTCTGGTGTTTGGGCGCTTGTGCTGGTACCCACTAAAGCATGCGATGAGCATCATCACCCTGTCTCAAAACTGTCTTTGCAGTCTTCATGTTCCATGGGATTGTGTTCCATATGTTTGTGCTGCTTTTATTCAATAAAATTATTGAATTTATTCAATATTCAATAAACCATCATGGGAAGGCTCTGATCTTGAAAGGCGGATGCCACACAATCCTACCTACCTCATCTGGGGATAAGCCCCATGGGACAAGGTGGGACATCTTTCAGAGTCAGCATGCCTAGAATTGCCCTGTAAGAAATGGATAAGATAACTAACTGAAGACAATGTGACATCAGAGTCAGAGATGCTGAAAAACAAAACAAAACCATGTAACATTCCAGGAAACCAAATGACCCACATAATCAGAAACATGCACCTATGTATCTAATGACACTTTTTTTCCAAGGAGCATTTTTGACCTGCAATAAAGTGGCATATAACAGATAGGTTTGCAGATGTTGCAGATGCCATTTAAATGTTAGCTAAAGTGGAATTTCAGTGCAGCTTTGCAAATTCTTGCTCAAGCAAAAATCCAAGAAATGTCAAGGGAAAGAGAAACAGAATTTCTACACAGTGATATTTTAAAAGGAGATTTTCCACATCCCTAACTTGTGTCTGAGCCAAATGTTGAGGAAAATCTGTAGGTTAATCCCTGGAAGAAACAGAAAGCAAAAGGATGGGGTGGGGTGAAGGGGGGTGGGGAGAGCAGACCAATGAAACTTCTGAATGTCCTGGGTGTTTGAATGCCTCCTGCAGGCTGCTTCCTCCTTCCCCATCCCTTACAATTCCCATTCAATTTGTCATTTAATGCAATTTGTAGAGCACAAGCTGATATTATATACCGATGACTTATAAAGCACGTCCCATTTGAAACTTTTCACAAAAGTTGGAGAACATGTTATCCTACTGAACAGATTAGAAATAGAGAGGCTGACGGGGAGGGAGGAAGGCTTTCTTGAGAGGGGGAGCATGTGAATGAACGGACTCCCTAAACATGTCACATGGACTGTGGCACATGCCCTTAACAACCTATCATGCAATCATGAGACACATTAAAATAAGGCCTGGAAGGCTCAGCCTTCTACATACCCTTGTTACAAATATCTGTTGGCTTTGATCTGCCCACTTAGCAGTTTCTCAGTGGGATAAAGGTATGTTTCAATGAAAAGTAATTTTCAGTTGCCTCAGTCTGTGACTCCTTATGGTTTGTACATTCTCGTCTCTCATCCCTGACAACCCAGAAATACTGTATTAATGTTATTATGCATTATCTGAAATTATATGGGGGTTGTAAGAACTACTTAAAACACAAATGGGGCTTTCACGTCACTTTCTGCTCCCAGCTGGAAACAGATGTTCTCATCTGACAATTTTGCACAGTCTGCCCTTTGACTGGCAGGGAGGCTGCCTTTGCTTGGCTTCCTCAGTATTAAAGATTAAAGGGTTTTCGGTTGTTAAGTGTGTCCTGTTGCGATCTACAGTGCAGTCCCCCACACACTTATCAGAGCATAAATCCCAAGGAACCCCATGGAGCTGACTTCTGAGTAGACACATGCAGGAGTGCACCGTTGGACACAAAAGCCCACACTCCACTTGTGATTGTGCATCATCACAGAGTATTTGAATTAGAATTTGGAATGCAGCACGCTTGCCAAAGCACTTGTAATCTATACCAAAGCCCACTGGATGGCTCCAGACTCTGCATTTCAATACAGAATATTACATAAGGAGCACATCTCGCAGCTCTTACTAATATCTAGTCATTCATAGACCTTGGAAGGGTCTCTGATTAACAGCAGTTCAAAGAAAGACCCTTCCTTTGCAAGAATGTAGGACATGGAATAGTCAATTCAAGCTGCGACAACCCAGATTCAGGCTGAACATCAGGAAAAGCTTCCTCACAATCAAAGCGATACGACAGTGGAACCAGCTGCCTAGAGAGCTGGTGGGCTCTCCCACACTGGAGACATTCACAAAGAAACTGGACGGCCATCTGAGTGGGATGGTGTAATCTGGTGACCTGCAACAGCAGGGGGTTGGACCTGATGGCCTTCCTGGCCCCTTCCAACTCTTCTATTCTATCATTCGATCCTTTCTGATTAGGAAAACCTTTCCTTTTCTGGGCAAGGCTATGCTGATTGATTGCATGTTTGGCAGAGTCTCAGCTAATAGTTCTTAGAATATTTTTCTACACTCAATCATAATGTTTTAAGGACTAAGAAAACAACACGAGAAGCAACTGACATCCAACAAGCTGGATCTGGGGAGTCTGGTGCCTCCAACGTGACTGGGGTTCCTCCTTTATTACAGCCTTTCCTTTGAACTCTGGAGGAGTTATCTGTGGTGCTCCATGGAAGTGAAGTTCATTACCACAGATAGCTCCCATAAAGCTCAAAAGAAAGGCTGCAAAGGAAAAGGAGCCCCGCTGACAGAGGGGTCACCAGCTTCCCCTGGTGGTACTCAGCAGGGCACATGTGCTAATGTAAATTACCTTGTGCAGAGTCGATAGCGTTAGCAGCTGCCCTGGGAAATCAGTGCACCAGCTAACAAATAGCTGTTAGATACAGAAGCACCATGTAATGTATAATAGTGGCTCTGCCCCACCGGATACAGCCCAGAGTGAGAGTTCAAGCATCATTCCTTCTCTTTCCAGGATGGCAGCTGCATAGCACAGCATCAGATCTTTGGCAGTGATTCATGTAGTCACTCTGGAAACAGAATATAGAGCCAACTTTTGCCAATGGTTCTAGGAATGTATTAGACATACGACCCACTAGAGTCTTGATTTATCTAGTTGTACTTACCCTCTCTGGAAAGGCATTGATCAGAAGCTGCCATAGAAAGAACTGCAGAGGTCGTGCAGGGAAGGGGCAGCTCTTGCTTGTCACGGCCTGCTCAGACTGGGCTGTCCAATCCAGAAGAGGAGAAGGTGGGGGTGGCGGCAGAGATGCCGAGCTGGGCAGAGAACTCGGTGGTCTCCAGGTTACCTGGTGAAGTTCCTTGGACACAGAGTGAGAACCATCCTTGGAAAGGAGGGAAATGTTTCAGAGCTGACACGGAGGAGATGAGAGCGTTCCTTGATCCAGTCAGGCTATGACAGGTGATGTGAGCGGACCAGAGGAGAAGTGTCCGGCATTCCTGCCTCTCAGCCCTCCACCAGCAGGAGCCACCCTGAGGGTGGAGTCGGAAGCTCTTCTGAAAGGGAGGGAAGAAGGGGCAGTTTCTGTTTGGGTTCCACTCTTCACATGGGCAGATGCTTCTTCCACATCCTAGGCAGAACTCTGCTGTGATTCATACTGCTTTGTAACCAGTTAAGCTCGAATAAAAAGATTGTTTCATCTGAGTCTGCTGGCAAGGAAAAGAAGGAGGGAGAGACCTGCTCACAGTACAGAGCAGGAAACACACATGCATCATTAAAATTATGTCTGTTTTCAGCTCTTGCTTTTCACAGGGCTAAAAGTTTACCCTGCCCAAAGATGATGCTGAACAAACAATCTGGCTGCTTTACAAACCTGAAAAAATCCCAGCCCCCTTCATGACTCTTTTTGTTCTTGACTGCCCAAGTTTCTACAAAAGAAGTTTTTGCACAAGTCCCTACTTTGGGCATCTCTTACTTCCCCCGATCCCCCTCCCCCTTTCTTCCAGTTCATTGCACTGTGTGTTTGCCTGCATGGAAAAATTAACCATCTACATGGCACCCAGGACCATGTTAGGAGGCAAAGCAAAGGAAAGCTCTGCAGAGGGAACAGACCTAGGAGAGGAATTGATCCAATGCACCTTTGGTGATGGGATCTGCAGTTATTTTCAGCAGATTTGCTTTTTTCATATTGCTTCTCCTTTGCTATGCAGTCATCGGGGGGTAACCAGCCTGGCAGAGGCACAATATTCGCTTCAGCCTGTTATCAAAACAGCAAATGTCACCATGGATTTTCCACTGGGAGTGCACAGTGTGTTCTGTAAACAGAGTGTTCTCAAGTAGGTCAACTTCAGTGTGCTCTCTTGCTTCCTATTCCCCAATCACAGCACATTCCGAGAGATCCTTTTGTCCTCAGATACCCCAGGCATGTGTGTGCATACATGTGCGTGCACCCCCCCCCCCACGTACACTCTTATGTACACTGTTGATCAGCAAAGTGAATCGCATCTTTCTGCCATCTACAAAGTAGAGAGATAAGGTTATCACAGTTCCTGTACCATGCAGTGAAATGGAAATGCTATCGCATTGCACATATGCTCAATTAATTAAATAATAAAAAGGCTTCTTCGAGTTGAACTACCCAGCAGGGAAGCTGCCTAATACATCTTTTCATATGAGGGAAAAATTGGGTAGATTCACTTAGATGATTCATGCAGAAAAATCAAACAGTAACCCTTTACAAAGACTTTTATATATTGGTTAGATATGACATGTAGGTAGTAAATAGGCATTTATATCCTGCTGTTCTTCCCAGGAGCTCAAGGCAGCATACACCATTCTCTCCTTCTTACCTCCCATGTTATCCTCCCAACAATCCTGTACAGTAGATTAGACTGAGGGATGGTCTCCTGGGAAGGTCACCTATTGAGCATCATAGCTGGGCAGAGATCTGAACCTGCATCATCTCCCCAGTCCACTGGCTACTAATAAAAATTAAATGCTTATAAGAGAGAGGAAGTAACTAGGTATTGTAGGAGCGGCCTCCATGCAGCAGGAGGGCACATGGTTTCTGTGGCTGAGGTTCTGTCTCACAGATCTCTTGTTAGGGATCATAAGTAACAGAACTATGGAAGAACTCGGCCTGGGGTCTTGGACAACTGCTGCCAGATGGAGTAGGTACCACTGGGCCAGGCAGACAATAGTCTATGGCACCTACATGTATTCATAGCAGAAGAAAAACAAAAGCATTCAAAGCCTGCCCACTTGAACCAAAGCAAAAAACTGGTCCAGTATGGATTATCAATATCTCAGCTTATTAACACGAGATACCAATGAGTTTCTGGGTGTACACCAGGAAACCATGGTTACCAGTTTCTTATTCAACAATGATTTAATATCCCAGCTTATTCTGAAACAGGTAACCATAGATGCTCAGTGTCGTGAGCTTAGATTCCTCTTTCAAGCAATCACAAGTCACAGACTGTTTTCCTTGCAAAACTTTCTTTATTGCTCCCAAGTACAAGTCACTCAGAATGAATCTCTGAGCAGGCACAGAGCAGTTTATTGAACCCAATCCAGGGATATTCCTTATGAATATGGCTGGGCCCCATCCCTTTGGGATGGGCTTCTGAAAGCAAGCACGCCTCCTCTCCACGTGCTGCTCATTCAGTTGGGCTTCCCACATCTGCTGACACTGCACCATGGAGTGAATACCGGGGAGGGGGGGCATCTGAGAACTCCTCATCCTCACAGACCCCTCCCATTGGCTATACATCTCAGTCATTCCCAGAAACTGCCTGGCTTGCTGAAGTGTCTGGCCTTGAGATAATCCCCTCCTCCTCCCCCTGCATCTCAAGATCTTGACCTAGCCCATCCTCCACAATCCCACTTTAATTTGTTTCACATTCCGATTCCAAATTATCTGGAATGCGGCCAGCAGGCCATGAGAATAATTGCCCGAAGCAGCCAACCTTCTCACTGCCAATACTCGAGTCTGTATGAAACAGCAAATTACAATTAAACCATGGGCAGTGAAGACTTCCGGGTTTGTTTTTATCTCTTGTGAAACAAGGAGCAAAGTAGCAGAACACACGTTTATTTATCGCATTTCTATCCTGCTCAATAACTGAAGCTCTTTGACTGGTTCACAATAGCCTTGAGGATGAGACCTGGCCCTGCCGGCTCTCAAGGCCTCAGCTTCCTGCAGTCCCTGGCTGGGCCTACAGCCCCCCTCAGGAGGGAAGGCACCAGCCAGTCACCTCTGCAGTCTGCTGTCCATGGTCCTGACAGTTTTTCCACTGCTTAAGCAGATATGATACAGAACCAGCGACTGAGCGCTCATGCCATAGGCTACTTCTCCTGCGCTTCCAGGAAAGGAAGGATGGCCGTACACTTGTAATCATCGAATGGAATGTAGTCTAGGAAATCCATTGTCACAGCATCCCTGCTAGGCTCCTGTCCCTCCTCTGCTTAAAAACCTCTAACTAGGGATAGGAGAATCAGCGAGGTGCAAGCTCACTGGGATTTGTCCTGTTCCAGATTGAAGCTCAAGCTAGCTCATTCCTGTTCACAAATGTGAGCTTTTGTGGTCGCTCAAACATGATTTTTAAAAAGTTTACACCCAAATGCATGCTTTCTCCCATGGAGTAAAAAACAGAACCAGGGATGGGTGAGGAATCCGTTTCAGGAGTGGGAACCTGCTGGATTGCCTGGGCTCAGCTCCCTGGATTCTGCCCCATTTTCTTGCAGAGTGAGCCCAGTGTGACTTGCAGCCTTCATTTGTGTGGCACATACTGTAGAAGAAGATTGGCAGTTGCACAACTGGAGTATCACAAGCATTTGTGGACTTCCTCTTGGCTCAACTCACTTCCTAAATGAGGGCTGAGCATAAAAAGTCCAATGAGCACAAGTGAGCTAGATTCCAGGGTGGGTCACTGCAACCCTACTTGAAAAAAAATATGTTTTAATGTGCATCTTTAGTGTACATTTTTCTAACAGCCACATTTTGAGAATACAATTGCAATCCTGAGAAAATGCAAGCTTTGTCCAAAAAGTGCATTTGAGGGTGAGAACTGATAGAGCTCTTGTGTTTAACGAAAAGAAATTAAATTAAATTAAATCCTTGCACATCCCTACTTCTATCTGAAGAGGGTCCAATGCTGTTCTACTGTTGAAGTTTGTATCATCAAGAATCCCTTCTTAATCTGCAGGTAAATTCCCTTTTTGGTAGCTCAGATCTACAAGGTCATATTCTATCTTTGTTCTATCATCCACAGGCAGTCGTGGAGTTACAAACATGAACATTACAAGCAACCAATACTTGCAGCCATAAAGCCTATTAATTTAAAATTTTGAGTTAAAGACAAGTGGTTTGTACCTTTGGGAGTTTTGTGGCCTACTGTGGAACATCGTTATCCCCATAGAGAGAGGGGGGAAGAGAAAGGGGAGAGAAGGAAGCCCCCAGGGCATCCCTTCATGTGCCACCCATCTGGAGAGGGAATTCTCTCCTCTTTGGCTGTAAAGAGGAGATGCTGGTGAGTTTTGGGGTGGGTAGAGATATGCACATATTTTCTACTTTCATGGGGGTCATGAACCCCTAACCTCACAAAAGTAGAAAATATGTACATATCCCTAGTCACCCCCCTATATGTGGAAATGTTTCTTAAGTGTTTATATGTGTTTTATGTATGTTATCCAACTTAAATACAAATTCAACTTATAGATATCCTCAAGAACAGAACTCATTCATAACCAGGGGGATGTATCTGACAGCCTTTCAAGTATTTAAAAATGGCTATCTTACTTCCTCCTATCCATCTTTTCACAGAGCCGATCGCATCCAACTTCTTCAGCTCTCCTCACAGAATTGATCTTCAGGCCACAGGTTTCTAATCCCAGTTGACAAGAAGCTACTGATGGATGAGGTTCATCAACCAGCTACAGATCAACCAAACAGCATCGCCATCATATGCCCCCATTTAACCAGCTTGACAACAAGACAGCCTTGCCAAAATCAAGATGCACTACATCATTCTGCTGATTTACCAATGCAGTAATTCTATCAGAAAAGGAGATATATTTAGTCTGGCATGATTTACTCTTGAGAAACTATACTGCCTCTGACCTCACTGTTTCTTTTGCTAAATTCTCACAGACTGATGGCTTAATTATCTGTTCTAAAGGCATTCCAGGTGTTGTCATCAAGCTCACTGATTCACTGTTGCTTGGATCTCCTGTCCCCCTTTGTGAAGGTGGGGGTGTTCGCCCATCCCAGGGCAGCACCTCCAAGAAGCAGCTTCTTGGAGGACCTACCTGCTCTAGCTCTGTCTAAGGACACTACTCCTACATTTCACCCCAAAGGCATGACTATTCAGAGGTGTGAACCACTTAGGTATTTTACAAATATTTTCAGTGGTTCAGAAATCTATTAAACAAATAATAAATTAATATTCCATAACTGAAGTAAAAAACATTACATGGCATGTGGTGAAAAGCTTTACTGTCCGGCTCCCACTTTACTAGGACTGCAACCCCATGGACACAGAGGGAGTCACTTCTAATCAAGTTTATAGCCTTGTGCCACAGATATAAGAAAATGTGTTGATGATGAAGCAGTGGAGATATTTTGAAAATGGACTGGAATTTTCATGTTTTGGAAGTCTCATCTTGCTACAAGACCCTGGACTTAAAAATACAGCTGGTGTTTTTCTTCTTGATGCTGGCAAAGGCGTAATAGCATGGAAGGTGGAGCAGTCTGATTCTGCGACTACTAGCAAAACGTGTCATGTTTTTAAACGTCTTTAGTATCCACAATTCATATACACTGTGACAGCCAGAGCCCTTTACTGATGCTGAAATTTAAAGAACTGCTGCCCTCTGCAGGAACTTGTTTTTATGCTGTTTTCAACCCTGATTGGCGAGCTTTCCAAAAAGCAAGGATATATGCTAATTGTTTTGACATTGTTCTGGGCTACATATTTGGTTATATAAAACTACTCTCAAGTTGCAACATAGGATGGGTGAATTTAGCAGATCTTGTGCTCTCATATAATTTATGGAGTAAGCCAGCATGGCTGGGCAGAAGGTGTCTTTTCATAGCCTTTGCTGTTCAAATTATTATACAGTGCAAAAGGCATTTTTTCAGTATGGTTCAGACATATATTTATAGCAATATAAAGCAAAAGTGTACTTTAAAAATCTGTTAAAGCTTCTGTATAGCCTGAAGTGCCTGAGGACACTCATCTCCACCTCTTGTTCACATCTAATCCAGGTGAGGCAGTGAGAGCTCTGAACCAGTGTCTGAGCAGGGTGATGGACTGGATGAGGGCTAATAAATTGAAGCTTAATCCAGACAAGATGGAGGAGCTATCAGTAGGGGAGCCTCAGTCCAGGGGGAGAGTATCTGCCCCGTCCTGGATGGGGTTGCACTCCCACTAAAGAACAGAGTGTGGTGCTCCTGGACCCAGAACTGTCCCAAGTGGTGTCTGTGGCCAGAAGCACCCTCTATCACCTTCGGTTGATATGCCAACTATGTCTGGACAAGCAGAACCCAGCAATGGTAATCCATACTCTGGTAACCTTTTGTTTGCACTACTGCAACTCACTCTGCATGGAGCTGCCCTTGAAAATGGTCTGGAAACTTCAATTGGGACAAAATAGGGCAGCTAATCTGTTGACAAGGATGGGTAGACAAGGACACATCAGCCCTGTTCTCTAGCATCTTCACTGGTTGTCAGATGAGGTCCAGGCCTGCTGCAAGGTGCTCACACTGATCTATAGAGCCCTAAATAGCTTATAGCCAGGATATCTAAAAGAACATCTCCTGTATACCTGCACCTTAAGATAATCTATGGAGGTCCATCTCTGAGAGGTGCCTTTAAAAGAAGTGAAGAAGGTGGCCACAAGGGGCAGGGTCTTCTCAGCTGTGGTGCCCCAGGTATGGAATCAGCTCCCCAGGCATGTATGATTAGCACCAACACTATGCATGTTTCACTACCAGGTTAAAGCATTTTTATTCTTTTGCCACTTTAATTATTGATGAACATCTGGTTTGATATTGGCTTTTACTATATTGATACTGGTACATGTGGATTGCTGTTTATTATTGGTATTTATAGTTGTGGTTCTTTTGATCATTGGTTATGTTGGCTATGTTTTATTGGTTATATAGATGCTTTTATGATTGGTATTCTTGCTTTTAAATTGACTGTTGATACTGTTTTAAATTCATTGGTTGTTGCTACCATACTATTTTATTGGGTTTTATTGTAAAGCCATTCTGAGAACCCTGGGCTAATGAACAGGAAGGAAGGAAGGAAGGAAGGAAGGAAGGAAGGAAGGAAGGAAGGAAGGAAGGAAGGAAGGAAAGAAAGAAACCCTGCCTAATTTTGGAAGCTAAGCAGAATCAGGCCTGTTTGAAATCTGGATGGGTGACTTAAATGTTGTGAACCACCCAGAGAGCTTCAGCTATGGGCAGTATGGGAATGTAGCAGTAGCAGCAGCTGGGAAAGAAATTGACCAGGCTGGACTGTCCTGTGCTAGTGTAGCCAGAGGCCCAGATGTGCATTACATGAAAAGGAATTTCTAGACATGCAAGTGATTACAGCTGTGCAAGACTCACTTCTAATGCAACAGAGCTTTTCAGTCCACTGTGAATAGGATCCAAGAGCACAAGGAATCAGATCTGCAGGTCATTTTGCTCTTTTAAAATATCTGAGTACAGATACTCTCAGAGGGGTTTGGTTTATTTTATAAAGTTGGGAACATTCTGAGCAAGGCAAGGTCAATGCCCCAGAGAATAATACAGCTCACTGTGTGGGCTGTCAACATCACACCTCATCCCACTGACCTGGCAAGTCTCCCTGCCTGATCGGGACTCACAGATCTTCACAACAGCTCCACTAAGAGTTCAGTGTTCCTCCTAAAGCTGTTCAGGTCAGCCTACAATGAGTATTACCAACATCTTATTGTTAAGGTTGGTGGCGGGGGTTGGTGGCAGCCTATTTAAAACTAGCATAACAAAGCACAATGAGGTTACTTTTCCCCAAATATGCAAGTATAGTTGTGGCATATTTAAAGGTCACCCGCTGCTCTCTGCTAACTCACTAGAAAGAACTTTGGGGGCCCTTCCTAAGATAGTAGAGACAGGGTCTTCTCTGCACTGGCACCACTCAGTTTGGAACAGTCTTACAAGAGCAGTTTACCTGGCACTCACCATAATTAGTTCCTCTCTTCACCAAGGCTTTTTAAGACACAGATGTGATTATTTTATTGTTGCCCATTTCATAGATGCAGGCTTTACTGCTTTTACTTCTTACTATTGATCAATCAGTCAGTCTATTTGATATAACCCTCTTTTCTTAGAGCACTTAAAGTTACTTTTCCAAGATAACAATATACACAATAAAAATAAATTCTGAAACAATGCCACCAGAAATAGAACGATGAGCATAAGGGAGAACCCCAGTGCTGATGCATCTTAGCCCAGTGACAATTAGCATGGTGGTAATAACAGTAACAACAACAACAACAACAACACAGCTATAGAGGAATTGCTAGGGCTGGACCCATGAGGATCTGCTTCTCAGGGCCCTGGATCTATTTCCCAGAGCTTTGAGTGTCCATCAGTGGTGTAGTGGTACATTGCAAAGGGCCAGCATTCTGGGCAACTCTGGAAGGTCATGGGCCCATCCCATTCTCAGGACTTCCTTATACTTGGCTTCATACCTGCACACACAGGGGGAGACAACAGGGGAGGGATCAAAATGCATACAAACAGCCTGGCATTCATCGCTGCTACAAAGAGCCCAAAGGGCCCAAATTAGTTTCTTTGCAAGCTAATTTTGTTCCTTTTAGGAGTCTGTAGCAGCTATGGAGCTTTTTGGTGCTTTCTAGCAACTCCAGTGGAAAAGGGAGATGCTAGAAAGCAGTATTGTGGAAAAGGCTTTTAAAAAAACATTTCAGAGTTGGCGGGGGGCACTGAGGACTATGGGGACTGAATGAAGCTAGTGGGCCAGATGATGCACGCAGAAATCAAAGAGCCTCAGTGCTTAGCACAAAACTGAATTTATTAGGGAAGTGGAGTGGTTAATATGCTGGGCCTTGGCTAGAAAGAGGAATGACTCCAGACAACCTATGAGAGCCAACTCAAGATTTTTCAGTTTTTGTTTCACACACCAGTGAGAAACATTTTATCTTAAAGTCCACAAATCAGTTCTAGCAAGTTTCACCTCCATCAGGAGGTGTACATTTGTAAAGCAAATGGCTCTTGATTCCCTGTTCAAGACTTAGTCACCTCAGAGTACTTTTCATCAAATCAGGGATATCTCAGAACAGCACCAACTGGTTGTGGCTTGTAGCAAGAGTTAATAAACTGATTGTGGCTTATTTGTATATTTCTGGTTTTTTGACTTGACCATGGCTTATATTCTTGCCTGGGTTTGGATAATACAAATAAGCCTTTTTCAAGCCAAAAAACCAGAAGGCTTGCCAGTAAAGCCAAGGAACAAGTGGTGATCGCCTTTTCCAAGAGTCCTGAGGCACCAAAGCACAGAGCCAAAGAAAGTCAGGGGTTGTTAGCAGTGGTGGACAACTTGTGGTCTCCAGATGTTTTGACCTACAACTTCCATCAGACCTAGCCATAGAATATTGGTTAGGAGCAAAGGAAGTTGTAAGCCAAAATATCTGTAGGGCCACAAGTTGCTCACTTATTTTAAAGCAAGCACCCAGTTAGTTTGTGTGCTGTGGGCACTGTAAAGGGTGTGGAGGCAACAATATTTGCAGAACATTTGCATATGCTGAACACAAAGCTAGCCATGGTTTCCTCAAGTGATACAGCCCTCCTTCATAATATCCCCTCCCTGCCTTTCCTAACTGATCCAGTGGCAACTGTACAGATAAGCATTGTTGAATTTTCGAAGTGCAGAATACCTTTGTTTGGCTTAGAGCAAATTTCTTCATTTCTCTCACATGGAGTTCAATTTTGGGTCATTTTGTTTATCTTTGGTATTTTCTTGACAGGTTTTTCTCATGCTGTATACACAGTGCAAGACCACTCTTGCAACAGGGAAAATTAAATATTTAGTATGGTGAGAAAAGTCCTTTCTCTGCATGAACAGAAGGTAGAACTATAAGCAGTTACCCCTCTCTCCTTTATCTAGTTTTTGCTATTTTAATGAGCCATCACCAGTTTCAAGTACCCTATTCAGTTTTTTATATAAATAAGCAATTTGTAATAGAAAGTATCACATCTCCCAAAGCAGAATTTAAACCAACCCATTTTAGAAACTGCTATGAATAAACACACATTTCTTCTTTAAGATACTACTAAAATAGCCTTCGATTCTGTGAACAGATAGAAAAGCTCAGAGAACACTAGAGTTTTTCATACTTTTTCTCTAAATTAAACATTGCAGTGTCATGTTGTAGTTGGTTGGCCGTTATATAAAAGGAATGCTGGATTAGATAGGTCTTTAGTCTGATTTGCAACATGATATATTAGAGTTTTTGTCAATTTAAAAGGGAATTAGTAGGAGAGGTGGAATTCAGTAAAGAAGACCCTTTGCTTTTTATTTCAGTATCGCCACTGCTCTTTCTTTCCTCCTCTCTTCAGATTCACCATGGCTGTTAAGTTCTTATGTTCTTAATGTATAATGATGTACTTCCAAAATGTGAAATAAATCAGTAATATCCCTGGCTCATCATAAAAGCCCCAGGGATCATCTGGGCAAGACTTCCAATGTATCGAACATATGCATAATGTGGGCGTGGGATCGTGCCCACCCAGCTGAAGTAGTCTCCTAGGTCAGTCCACTGTTGGAGTCAGCCTTGATTTGAAAGGCTGTCCAGCTGAAATCTGGTTTAAAAATAAAGCAACAAAAGTGTAGAAGGCAGAAAACAGGTCTTGAAGTTGTCCATCAGCAGTTACACCTAGGACAGGCACACAGTTCTCCTGGTCATGGCCTCCAGATGTTTTGGATGACAACTTGTATATTCCCTGACCATTGACCATGTTAACTTGGGGCTATGGGGGCAGTAGCACTCTTAACTGGATCCTTTATAATTCACTGTATTTTGTTCTTGCAGAACTAATATTTGATGACTATTCAAACGGAAAAATGGAAAAGCTTCTAATGTGTACTTTTTGTACACATCCCTACGCAGAACTTGAAAAGCTATTCTGTCTTGATTGTTGGACTGTTGATTTGATTCCAGTTGTCTGGAATGTTCCAGGCTCTTTTCGTAAAATTGCCCACATATATTCATTTGTTGCCAGCCTCATTCCAAAGTCCTTCTACTCTACACTAAATCCCAGCTTGATGGCAACAGTCACCGATTTTTGGAGGAGTGGGGCTCAGTGCATCTTCTACAACAGGAGCACAAGGAAAGGTCTACACTGGATTCCAACTGTCGCTGGTGCCCATCACCAGAAGAGCATACAGAGATTTGCAGGCGAGGGCCTGGACCTGGCTCTCTACTCAATACCTCTCCTCTCGCTCTCCTGGTAAGAAGCTGTCTACTTCTTGCATGGGCACTGTCAAATTGTAGTGCAAGTCAGCCCTATAAAATTCATGTTTCTGTTGCCCGCATTCATGAAAATTAACCCTGCATTTCACCATTCCCTCCTTTCACCTGTAGTTTCCAGAGACCCTCATGGCTTTGTTTTAACTCCTCCGCCTCCCATCATGGTGGAGGGGAAGAAGGAGTCTGAGGTTGCTGATATTCTGCACTCGCAGTTCTTTTGTGACCATCTGAAATATTTTATGGATTGGGAGGGCTGTGGTCCTGAGGAACATTCTTGGGAGCTGGTGGAACATCTGCTACCTGATTCATCGTTCCACAGCTGACACCCTCAGAAACCAGGGAGTGGACGACAACTGAGGGGGTGGTGATTCCATGAAAGCGGGGACAATGCAGGAACTGGACCTGCTTTTCTTAAAATACAGCGTCCCAAAGTGGACATCTTAGCTCCAGATCAGAACTGGAAGAAGAATCTGGATCAGAAGACTTAGCTGAAAGGCTAACACCTTCTTGGGGCATCAGTGCTCCTAAGGATGACTAAATGGGAGTACAGGAACAGAAACACAGCTCAAGAGAGAGAACAGTTAAGGCTTGAAGGAAGTTTATCAGAGGCCGCCAAGCAACACTGGTCATCCCACCTGGTCCCAGGGGGCGATTTTGATGTGTTAGGTACAGTGTGAGAGGAGGGATGATGCACAGCACCATCTTTGCATTTGGACTGTTATATGAAGCTGTTCTGCACCAACTTACACTAGTGGCATGGACAAGAGTTAATAAATGCTTTTGGCTAGTCAAGCAATTGGTCCCAATAATACATTAATGAAAAGTTAAATAAAGCAGTCATCACCTTAATGTTTTATTTATCAATTTTTCTTGTCTTTTTCTTTTAAGAAAGACCCTTTTTTCTTCTTGAAGTCCTTATTCTCAACTGCACTAAATGTGTCCAGCTGCCCATTAGAATAAACCGCAGTATAGAGAACTGCAATAGCAGTCAAATTATGTTATTTTTGCCTTGCCATTCGTGTTAGGCTGAAAGAACCCATAGGCAAAAGAGTATCTGCTACTCAGTAAGATTAGATTTCCTGTTCATAGTACCCTGCATTCTGTTGAAAGGTTTCAGAAATCACTGCTGGGGTTTGTTGGAGCAATCTTGTATTCAGAGAAGGCCCTCATTCTGCCAAACCCTTGTTATAATTTGCTCCTACTATTGCTGAGTTGTCACCAGCTTCCCACAGTGTTTGGAGAAAACTGTCAGTCGAACGGCAGCATAAAAAGCCACCAATGTCCTGACATAAGATTCCTTTAATCCTTGGCATAACCCTGCATGCCTGCTTGCTGTTTAATGAGTCACTCTTAAGCATACCATTAAATGGTGTTCTAAGAAGATGAAAGCTCTCATTGCATCAGCGGTTATTTTGGCAAGGAAATTCTCTCCGGAGCTTACTGGTCCCCACAGTATCTGCACAGCTTTGCTTACAAGCCAATGCTGCTGTGATGTGGGTGGTGTCGAGGAAGGGCTGGTATAAGGATTATGTATTAGATTTATATCCCGCTTGTTTCCACACAATGAACTCGAAGCAGCTTACAGCATTCTCCTCCTCTCTCAATCTTACACAACAACAACCCTATGAGGGAAGATGGGCTGAGTCTGTGACAGGCCCAAAATCACCTTGTGAGCTTCCAATGGCTGAACGGGGACTAGGTCCCAGGTCACCTGAGTCCCAGTCCTGTGTTCTTAACCACTGCACTACACTGGATCCTGCACCTACATTACATGAAGCAGGAGCTGGTGGGAAGCCTGCGACAGACCATGCCACCCAGCCCAGTAGTCCAACCAGACAATCGGAAGCCAGGACCAAGCCGAATTCCCAAGCAAGGGCAGAGGTCAGCTGCAGTCTCTGGCTTGAGTTCATGGCAGAGCAAGAGCACTCCTCTGCTTGCCTAGAGCCACAGAGGAGAACTGTAGTTGGCCAGGCAATCCTTCAGGATGCTCTGGGTCCCATACTTAGTTTCCTGAAAGAGCTGAGCCACCAAGAGCAACCAGAAGACTAAGCAGCAATCAGTGGCTATACCATACTAGACAGCATCACACTAGACAGCTTCCAGGCTTGCGCTCCCATGAGAACCCTGCAGTCTGAGAAGAGCCTCTACAGATAAATGGCACCAATGCTGTGAACCATGTGCTACATATACCACATTCCTTAGGTTCAGATAGCAAGGACAGCAGGGCAGTCTCCCACTCTCTCCCTCCCCGCAGCTGACAACTTTGAATGCTTTCTGGAAGGCAGAGAAGCTGCTATAAAATCCATAGCATTGCTAGATGGAATTGGCTTTCTGCCTGGAACCAGGAGCGCACAGGTGTTCAGACAACTCAGTGCCCCAGGGGTGACATCCATCATGCCAGGAAGCCCTATGATCTAAAGGGATGTGTGTAAGCCTTGCTTTGTTTGCATATTGCTAATCTGCTTCCATGTCCTGCTAATGTATTTGAATTAAAGCATTTAATATCTATAACTCAAGTCTTTTGCCTCTTCCTGAATAACCTGGAATCCTAAAGTAGAGCACCTTGGCTGGACCAGGCCCCTGGAGTGGAGTTCACTAAACAGCAGGGTCAGATTCCTGGGATGAAGCTTGCCTGAGAATGTAAACGACCCAGATCTGGAGAGTGTGTGGTTCTAGGCCTTTTCCGGAGGGCTGAAACCCAGAGGCCACTAGCTGAAGATTGCTCCGTATCAGGTAGGCAACCTGGTGCCCACTCAGTTTTTTCGGACAGAAACTTTTCCTAATCCCAAACCACGGGACCTGCTAGCTGGGGCTGATTGGAGTTTATGCTGTTGCTGCTGTTATTCATAGTTCTATTAATACAGTTATATCCTTTTATCCACCAATGAACCCAAGTCAGTGTGCATGATCCACCTTCTCTGCATTTTGTCTTCACAACAACCCTGAGAAGTAAGTTAGGCTGAGAATCAGTGGCTGGCTCAAAGTCACTCAAAGGGATTCATCACCAAGGGGGAACTAGAAGTTCAAGCTCCCAAGTCCCACTCCAGTGCTCTAACCACTACACCACACTGGCTCTGGCTTTGGTTTTGGAACTGTAACCTAATACCTCTGGCGGGCCAGGCTGCCTATCCCTGCTGTATGGTCTAACAACTAGAAACACTGGCATCTCCCACAGAATGAATGTGTTGCCAAGGAGCATATTCGGAATGCTGAATTTAAGGAATGCCCCTCTCACACTGATTCAATAATCTCCATTTTGTTCCAGGAAGCTGGCAAAGCAAGCCCTTGGAATCAGGCAGGGTAGGAAAGCCATTCATGAAGTACTACCCCTACCAATTTCCACTTGCAGATGCCTAACCTAGTTAAATTACTCGCCACCCATGCTGATATACAATGCATGCAAATTTGGGAACCTGTAAAAGTCTCTTGCACAGCTGAGACAGTGTTCTAATCAGCCTGCCCAAGGTCAGTGTGGCTGTTGTTGACATTGATACTAACTGTATGACCAGCTCCAGCCTGGCATCCTGCACCAAGGAGTTCCAAAGCCTGGGGACAATTGTCAAGAAGGCCCTCCATCATCACCCCTTCAGATGGCCCACTAACTGTGGCAGGCAAAAAAGGGCTTCTTCCAAGGATTGCAAAACTCAGACCAGCTTGTACCAGAGAATGTAATATCGCAGAGAGCCTGGTCCAGCCTGTCCAGAGCTTTATAGGTCTTAACGAGCACTAAGAATCGGGAATCAGACCAGCTGCAAGTGCTGTTGGTGTAAGAAGGGAGTCGCCAGTCCCAGTCAACGGGATGGCTATATTATTCTGGACAAGCTGAAGTATCCAAACCACTTTTAGAGGCAGTCCCTTGTCGTGCAGTGGGACGCGACTAGGGCATGCATGGCTGTGGCCTGTCACGTCCCCCCAGGAACCAGCAGAGTTGACCCACTGCCCTCAGCTGTGCCAACACACCTCTGGCCTCTGCGGGAACCTGGGCATCCACATGAGGGCTGAATCAAAGACTATATTCAAGCTGTGCCTCTGAGTCTTAAATTAGGAGTGCAAGCCCTAGTGGTGGCCTAGTGCAGAGAAAAATACTCCATCCAGGAAGAGGCATCTCTGTCAGTAACACACGGGGGTTCTTTGCAGCCATTAAGGACATTAATTCTTGTATGCCGTTCTGAGAGCTGTTTGCTGATTGAATGGTTCATGAAAGTCTTAAATAAATACATAATAAATTAGGGACAGGAACCTGTTGGTAATCCACCCAGCGAACATTAGCTATTGGACAAATTAAAACTGTAATAAAGTATGTATTTATTTATGTACAACAATGATATAGCGCTGCACAAGTAAATAGATTCCTCAGCATTGAACAATAAAAAGATACAAAGAAATAAAACACTATATTATTTTATTATACACTGGAACACTGTTCAATGTATCTAAAAGTTTTAAATACAAAACCAAACTGTTGCTGGTCAACCAAGGTAGGCTTCCTATAATGCAGAAGTTTTCAGGAGATGCCAGGAACAAAACAAGGCTATACCCCCCTAGCCCCCTCGGGCATAGAGTTTGTTTGTTTATAAAATTTGTATGCCATCAAATTACTAACATCTCTGCATGGCTAACAGCATAAATAAATTGACGACCCACTCTGGCTGCAATTAATAAAATACAATAATAAAATTCGATATTAAAACTTAGTAAAATATTGATTAAATAAAAAGGTCTTAACCTGGTGCCGAAAAACATATAATGACGGCGCCAGGCGGACCTCTCTGGGGAGCGCATCCCATAGTCGGGGCGCCACTGCAGAGAAGGCCCTCCTCCGGGTTCTCTGTCTCCTAACATCTTTCACAGAGGGTTCCCGGAGGAGGGCTTCTGCTGCCGATCTCAGGGGGCAGGAGGACAAATAGGGAAAAAGGCATTCCTTTAGGCATCCTCTGGAGTTCCAGAGGGATGCACAGCACAGATGAACTCCAACTGGGGCCATAAAGACATAAAAAATAAACTTTTACTCAATCTGTTACTGACAGCACCTACTGTATCCACCAGTGCTGGCGACTCGAGTCAAGCAAATCACTCCCAAGACCTACTCAAGTCAGGTCAGCAACTTGACTCAGACTCAACTCAGGAGTGACTTGACTGAAGATCGACTGTTTTATGACTGAGTCCCTCCAGGGCTTACGGTGTGGCAGACCTCCTGGAAGGCAGGCACAGTGGCAGGGGGAGGGAGGGATTTCAAGGGGGCAGGACAGGATAGGGTGGTAATGGGGGAGACAAGGCTCCAGCTCTCTTTTTGGAAGGAGGAAGACTGTGGGAAGGTGTTTCACGGGGGCTGGGGCAGGGCAGCGATTTAATCTATTTGTTTAAATAAGTCATGGTTGAAGTAAAGGACTTCAATGCATCACTGAGAAGTGCAGATGGGAACATTGGTGGGGAGAGGGTTACAACTCCCCACACGCACACACACACACCACCACCAAATCCCTTTTTCTGTTAAAGTTGGCACTTGAGAAGAGAGCTGAGACTGGACTCAAAATCTCTTGCAAATACTTGAGACTTGACTTGGACTTGAAGTAAAGACTTGGGACTTGATACAAGACTTGGAGTAAAGGACTTGAACACATCGCTAGTATCTACATCATCTATATACAACCTTATTTGTTAAAAAGCCATTGAGGCAGTGAGCAGCAGTTTAAAACAGTGAAATCTTAGCATACCCAATAAATATTAGCGCCCAATGCTGGCACCCTATACAGCATCCAAGTGGTCACAGCATATTTTGGAGTCCCAGAGTGAATCAGAGCTCCAGCCTGTCTCACCCTCATGGCTGGTGAGGAAAGTACCACACCAGTTGCTTGCAGAGCTTGGGAAAGCAAACCCGGGAGGGAAAGGGGCTGGGGAGGAGACTAGTGAACTCAGGATAGCATTTATCTTAACATCTCTTCCACCTCCTTCCCTCTCCCTTGAAAACACTCCAGCTAAATGGGCAAAATTCTCTGTCTAGCAAAAAGGCAGAGCGAGAGGAAGGGGAGGCAGAAAGATGATGAAATCTTTATCAGAGATTTTTAAGAGGTGGATGATTGAATGAACATATGTACCACCACATGGTATTATTGGATTAGGTCTTTGATGTTCACACTGTGCTCCATGGAAACCAGTATTTCTAAGGAAGTTTGTTGTTGTTTGCTGTTGTTGTTACAGGCTCCAGGCTCTAGTCCCCCCCCCCCCCTTTCTCTTTTGAGGAACCCAAGGCAGTTTACATAGCTCCATTTTATCTTCTCAGCAACAACCCTGTGAGGTAGGTTGGGCTGAGAGTCTGTGACTGGCCCAGAGTGACCCTGTAAGATTCATGACCAAGTGGGGACTAGAGCCTGGAGCTCCCTGGTTCCCAGTCCAGCACTCTAAGCACCACATCACACTGGCTGACAAGCTGCCCCAGAGACACCCTATGCAGTGTTACTGTAAAGTGATCATCTCCTTCCAGGGAGAAGAATACTGAGTACATGCAACAGCCCCTTTTCAGTTTGCACAGAGCCATGGTAGGACTCCACATTCCTTGTCAGCATCACATGCACGTGCGCCTCGGAACACACTCCAGAGTTTTCTGCTGCACTCAAAGGCGGTGTGTGGATCCATGTGGAAAAAAAATCCTAAGGTAGGAAAGCTGAACCCTCTGGGTTAGCTGACCATCAAGGCAGGCTTACGTATGGCTACTCAGAATCTCAGCAGGTTCATAAGGATTACTTCCAGGCAACCAGGCAGTGAAGCCCTTTGTAGACTGGAAGAAAATGAGTCCTTCTTTTCTTTCAGGTTCTCGATGTGTGACAAATGGCTAAAATATGTACATGAGGGCTACTGAGCTAGTAGAAAGCTGCATGGGCAAGTAACCTCATTTGGCCTCATTTGCAAGGAGGCATTGAGGTTTCTCCTAGTTGTTTAGTTGAGTAAAACATCATTGGCATCTATAACTACTTATTATATTCATATTTTCGAAATGCATTACTATTACTATTCATTTCAAAATGCTTGCTATGTACACATGTGAGTAACTTTACAAATGTATTTCATTGAATATAAGTTAAGGAAGTATTTTCTAATTTTATAATGCTTCTTTCCATTACAGACATTGCAATAATCACAAAGATCCATTCAATGTTACAAATGTATACATGTGCAGATCTGCCATGCAGCTTCAAGCTGAGCTCTTTCTTGTAAGCCCTGCTGAATTCAGTAGCACTTGCTTCTAAGTAACCCAATTCTTTTCCTTAATATTTTCCAGTACAATCTTATATGTGTCTATTCTAAATTACAGTCCATTCCTGTAAGTGAGTACAGCATCTAGCTGCCCTGTCTAATGCAGGTGAATACAAATATGGATTCAGGCTCTGCAGGTGTATTCTCTAAAGATGCACGCAACGGCTGGGGCTCCCAAATCTGGACATATCCATTCCACATTGATGGCTGCAAGCATGGCTCCTGCTGCAAAATCTGGAACCATGTTCATAGACTCAGTCAAATGCTGACAAGGCCATCCAGTTGTTCAGGAGGTAAGAGACGCTGAGTCCAAACTGCTTTTCTTCAAAATGGGTCACTGGTGCTGTTGGAGCACAGAAAGCTGTAGCTTAACATATGCAGTGTGCTGCTGCGTGTGTCCATGGCTCGTGGCTATGGAGAGCTTTTCTACATAAGGCTATTAATCAGCTGTTAATCCAAAGCATCTGCTTTCATTTGGATAGCAGACTTGTGATCCAAGCACTGCAAGAGGTATGTTTTTTCTTGCTCTCCCACTTTATAAACTCTAGATGACACTGTGGCACAGTGGAATAGTGCAGGCACAAAGGGAAAACATGCTTTATTTGGCCTTCAGAATTAAATGCCACATATCCCCCGTTTCCAAAAAAAAAAAAAAAGCTTGATGGACATGCTAGCTAGAACAGAAGTAATTGCTGTTTGGAACCACACAGTAATGTGTCCCAGCTTCTTTCTTAAAAGACATCTTTAAATGACCAAAAGCTAGCTGTTGAGAGGAAGAAACACATAGAGCAGTTGAACACCTCATCAAATAAGCCTTGCAAATGTTGCAACCCTTGTTCTCCAGCCATGATTGCAAGAAGACAAGGGTCAAGATCCGCCCAGGGATAAGGTTCCAGTGGGAGCATCACTGGTGCGAGTTTCCTCCACCTGATTTCAGGATGTCCCCAGCCTGAAGAGGCTGTAGTAATTAGCACGGGAAGAGAAAGCTGCTTTCCCAAGCTGCCCTCTGCTGGGACAACCCATCAGGAATACAACCCATGGAGAGTTACATCTTTACCTGCAATAAAGCTTTGTTCTAGCACCTATGAAACAGCAACTAACAATGTAATTGGGATGTATAAAGGGGGGGCTAACTCATGATTGGTTCATGAATATCGCTTTTCTACAAGTTGAACAGGTCCATCCGTGTCTAAAGAGGCAATACAGCATGTTTATACATTCTCATCAGAGCAGTTTCATTTCTCAGGATGGAAAACACTAGTTAATTATTAAAATTAATTCTTGCACCTAGAATCTTAATTAGCCAGTTTAAAAAATAATGATCTTACCACAGGCTGCTGCCCTAGACATATTAGGGAACAGACTCCATTGAAGACAGCAGAACTTACTTCTGAGTAAATTTGCACAGGATTGCTGCAATCCTATATACATGTATGTGGGAGTCAGTGGGAATTTACGCTGGGTAGACATATGTAGGATTGTGTAGCCAAGAACATATTTAGGGCAAAGAACAGTTGTCCTTCCCAATAAGTCCTTCCCTTATTGTTCACACAGCTCATAAGAAAAACAGTACAGAACAGTTGCAGCACCAACAGCGAGATGAGATGTTCTCAGATAGACAGCTGCCATGTAGAAATACAACAGACTGCTCCATATATGCAACATTTAATACACAAAATAGTTAATTATCTAATATTATCTGAATATTAACATATGCATCACATTAAGATACAAACATGCAAAGATCTGCATATGATTGAAGGGACTTTATAAAGCAAGGGTGGGCAGAAGGTTGATCTGGATCTACTGGTCCATCTCTAAATGATTTGCAGTAGATCATCCAGAGTTACATGACAGTGAAGCTGCTCCTCCCACCCCATCCATCAGGTTGAATCCTTGACTGGTACTAACCCAGAGGCAGAGGTGTGCTTGTGCATGCAGTTAAACCCAGAGCTTGGCCCCTGGGATGCAGCAGCTGATGGCTCCCTCTGCCACTGCATCTGCCTCCACCCTGCAAGTTACCATTTTGCATTTGACTCCCACTGGCGGATCTCGGGATCTAGTTTTTAAAAATTGGTCCCAGGAGCCCGATCTCTGCCCATGCTTGGCAGAGCATGGGTATATGCAGGCTTAGTTCCTGCACGTGCCATGCACGGAATGCTCCTGCTAAACCCGAAATCAACATCCTCCTGCAGTTAAGCCCAGTTTCATTTCAGATGAAAGTAAATGAAACGGGGGTGGGGGAATTATCAGTTCGGGAACACCACATTGTGCTACTTTTCTTTACTGCAACGTGGTCTCCTAGCAACAGCTGCGCCTGCTGTTCCTTTTCCAGACGCTTTGCTGACTCACCAACTGATTCACTCAGACAGCAGCTTTATTTGGTCTCTGATTAGCATCACGGTGCTTGCGTGCAGCCTCTGTGCCTGCCCTGGGCCACACCTATATATAGCCTCTGCTTTTCCCTCCATGGTGCAGTGAGCTGTACAATGCATGGTCTTCCAGAGGGTGAAACAGGGGTCTTTTTTTGCCCTTTGCCAGACATGTTCTCTTCTGCACCCAGGGGCAGTAATTAAGATGCACCAAAGAAAGAAACGCAATCTGTAGCCTTAACAACCTGAAAGGAACTCTTTGCTTTTGTTCTGCTGCCAATAGCTCGAAGTCTGTTCTCCCGTCGAGGAACGTGTGCAGTCTCCATGAACACCAAGAACCACAGCGTATCATACCAAGCATCAGTGAATTCGGCAAGCCATCTTTTTGCAAACAAAAGTTGACATTTGCAAACCAAAAGGGAAGCATGTGCTGATGTCTCCCTGCTTTGCTTTGCTTTGCTTTGCTTTGTTTTGCCTTACCATTTTTGGAAAACCCCTCTCAGCTGCAGAGCTGCTATCCTGTAATGTTGAGTTCAAACGCAGCTCGGAAATAGAAATGCACTAACCTTAAAGACATTGTTTCCATTCCAGCATTCATGGAGCACAATCACCAACGGCCTAGATAGAGATGCACATCAAGCTTCGTATTCAGCCAGTTCAGTGGTGCCCAGCTGAGTATTGTAATGAATATGTATCTAAGTGTGCATCTTTATCAGGGTCACCTGTTTCAGCATAGGGATCTTCTTTGCTGGAGCTGAGGAAACGGCTATTCTAACAGAGAAAATGATGCAAGGCACTAACAAGTGGTAGTGAACTAGGATGGCCAATTGACATGCTTCCAAAAGAGGAGAAATGCATCACGACAAAATATTTGCATAAAATGTACATATGCTATTCTACATGTATAGATGTAAATGTAGAAATGATTACTATAATTTCAAAGGAAATAGAATCCAGCTCAACTTAGTGCCAGAAGACCTACCGGGGACCTGCTTAGTCTGCAACCTGGGTGCCATTGATGGGCAACTCCAAGGTCCCTTTCTGTTCTCCTTTCTCATGGTCCCTTATCATTCAAACGGACTTGGATGGGACATCCGTTCAAAGAGTGGACGCCTTCAAAGACAGGACTATCCTCTGACAGCCCTTTAAATAGAAGGTGATAATTAATAGGATCAGAGTAAGCACAGAGAGGAAATTTAATACTTCCCTCCATTCCTGCAATCTTGGGGAAATCTGTCCACTAAAATTTACATTTGCTTTGGGAAGTTATTCCCCTTGTTGCTAGCCTTTTTTACAGATTTCATTTCTTACATTTATGTCCTGCCATTCCTTTCAAGGGTTCGGGATGACATAGAATGCCCACCTTATCATAGTATTTTCAGGACAACCCTGTGAGGGAAGTTTGGTTGTGAAGATGTGACTGACTGTGTCAAGCAGAATTGTCGGGTCTCACACTTGCCTTGTGCCAATTTCTCTGTTGATCTTCTCATGATGAGGACCCTTCATAAAATAAATGCGATGTGAGTTCAGCAATCTGAGGAGGAACACCCTTTTAAAAGTATAGCACTAGAAGATTGGAGTCTATAAGGAATGGGAGACTATAGAAAATGTGCTAGCATTGCATTCCAGGGGACGGAGGGGCAGCAGAAGATCCCAATGCACAATCCCAGGGACAATGACAATGAGTAGAAAAGGGTAAGGGGAAGATGACATTGAGAAAAGAGTAGGGATTTGTAGGGACAGAATGAGGGAAAACAAAAGGAACATTACCAAAATGTTATGAATGGGAAGAGGGTAAAAAAAGAAGGAGATTGTATTGTATAATCCAGATGAGGGTGGGCAGTGTCATTCTCCCAGGCACTGAGTAGTTTATTTTAAAAATTACCAAAATATTTAGCTTTCAATCTTACTCTTCTTGTAGCTTATTCTGTAACTTTTAGAGCTTTTTCCTTCTGCTTTTGGGTATGTTTCTCATACTTTTTTAAAAATAAGTTTTTTTACTATCATCTGCCTTATATTTTTAAGGAAAGATGGGAAATAAAAAGCTAGGTAAATAGAACAAAAGATGTGTTTCATGGCTTTAACATCAGGTTTAGCATAGACAATTTAATATTTTAATATCTGCTAGGGAAAATATGGATACTTTTTCTCAGCGTTTAGAAATCAGATGATTACTGTCTAACTTCACAGAGCAAATCTGCTCAGTGAAGTCAAGCATTAGGATTGGGTAGCCTCAAGACAAAATGAAAGAAGAATTTCAAGTCCTTGTTTTAGCCCTTCTGTTATCTTTATCTGAAGAAGCAAAGGAAAGGGGACAGTTTATATTTCAGAAAGAGAGTACAAATCTGGGATGAATATCAGCACCACTTTCCTGCTTGTAAGAGGAGCTGGATTGTTCCTTTCTTGCTTCTGCCAAGGGAACAGAAGGAAGGCCCAGCGGAAAACTGAAGCGAGGCTTCATGGAGCAGAGGGCCCCACGGTCACAGGGCTATGCGATACAAGTTGGGCATGGGGTGTGCTGCCAATTTCCCAGCATGCCTGGCTACCTCAGAGACCGTCGGACAAAAGCAGCAGGGCACAAATACAACTCAGAAGCAAAACAAACAGGGGCTTGTAAGCACGTTCACTCGAATATGTCTTCAGAGCTCCTGCGATCTCATAGCCTGCCTTACCAGCAGTGCTGGCCCAGGCTTTGGAGAGCCCTTGGGCAAGGCACCCTGCCCCCCCCCCCCACTTCCAGTGCACCTGCTCACTGGCCTGGTCTCCAGCTGCCCTTGCTCCTCTTCCTCTTCCTCCTCATTGCTCCCACCGGCTTGCTTGTTGGGCAGAGAGCCAAGGAGGAAGTGAGCAGGGGCATCTGCCGCTCTTCTCAACCCCGCCGTGGCCTGGGCCAGCCCACGAAGCAGGAGAATAGGCAGGATGCATAATGAAGAGCAACTCCAGGGGTGCTCGTCAGCGGGCCCTGAGCAGATGCCCAAGCAGGCCTGCCCTTGACACCTGCCCTGCTTATCAGGGTTTCCAAGCACGGGAGCCGCACGTGTGTATTCAGGCCCCTGTGCAGACCTCCACACTCAGTGCACAAAGGTCGCTGGCTCATGGAGTTGCTTGGGGGTGAAGCATGTGTGTCTGCCCATGTCTCTTCCTGCCTCCGCCCTACAGGTGATGCAGGCAAACTCCTTCATGGGGATCATTAGTTTATTACATTTGTTGAGAACTACATTGTGGATTATTATTGGCTGGGAGCAAGGCAGGGCAGGCCTGCTTGATGGAGGACAAGCTCAGGTAAGAAGGACTTCTTACAGGAATGAGTTCTTAGGTGAGGAGTAAGTCTACCAGATGAAATCTTCCATCTTAAAAGTCTGTAAAAAGAAGAGTGAAAAACAAAAGCAGAATATATGAAATACCAAATATATGCTCTGAACAAGTAAATAATAATAAGTAAATAATTCATTTCCTCCTCTCTCAGGAGTAAAATCAGTGAAACCCCAGCCCGCTTCCCATTTCTGAGCCTGAGCACCCACCCCAAAGCAAAGCATGCACAGGGAGAGCTTTTAATGGGACCATCATCCATCATCTCACATGGATGATGAGGTACAATACTAGACTCTCTGCAATGATTATGTATCAAGGATGCGGAAATATTTCAAGGTGGATCCAAATTCCCCCACCCTGGCCCTCTATGGGTTGGATAGTGTGAGTGGCTACGGGTCTACCGTGCCCACTCTGGCTTCCTAGGGGCCAGAAGGGGCATGGATTTGCAGGCCTCACTCAATGCAGAGAAAGGGATTCAGCTGGCACTGGAAGGAATGGCTGTTCCCAGAGCTGGCCAAATCCCCTGCTTCATGGATTATTTATTTATTTGGCAAGTTCCTTTACTGCCCCATTCACCGAAGCCTCAGGGCGGCTCACAACAATAAATAAATACACATTAAACATATAAAACAATATAGTTGGAGACGTCCTGGCCAAAGATATAAAATCAATAAATAATGTTAACTATTAAAATGATGTTTAAATAAAAAGGTCTTGGCCTGGCGCCGAAAAACAAATAACGACGGCACCAGGCGGACCTCTCTGGGGAGCGTGTTCCATAACTTAGGCGCCAGCACAGAGAAAGCCCTCCTCCGAGTACCTACCCTCCTAATGTCCTTCACGGAGGGTTCTCAGAGAAGGGCCTCCCCCGCTGATCTCAAGGGGCGGGAGGGCACGTATGGACGTAAGCGCTCCTTTAGGTAACCAGGATTACCCATTCTCTTGATGGAATTGGAAAGTGGTACATGAATGGGCTCCAGACACACCAGGTGAGGTTGCTGCTCCCAAGTTAGATTTCTTCTCCCTGTGCCAGCTGAGACTCTGGCCTCACAGATAGCTGCCTCCCCTCTCTTATGTGGACCTGTAATAGAAGATTCTGGGGCAATTCCCCTGCACACTGCTTGTCCTCCCAAGAATAATCCAAGGAACTCTCTGTGGGCCAGCTGGACACCTCTAGCCTGGATTACTCCTGAAGGCTGAATGTTCCTCATACCTGTTTTGTAGAAAAAAATAGACCTGACCCACCAGTTAAGCCAAGGGATTTGGAGCTTGCTGATGGAGTAAGAAACCATGTTCCATGACAGGAGAGTGGTCAGTGTTCTGCTTTCTTTGTCCCCTCCAGAGAGTGCAAAGATAGTGCAGGGATAGGAACCCAGGAAGCTGCTTTATATTGCCAGACCACTGGTCCATGTAGCTCAGTACTGTTGACCATGACTGGGAGCAGCTTCTCAGGAAGATTTTTCCTGTCCTACTTGGAGATTCTGCTGGAGGGATTCTGGGCTCTTCTGCATGCGAAGTATGTGCTCTGCCACATGGCTATAGCCTCCCTGATTGCTAATCGGAGTGATGGTGAGGACTACTTTGTACCAGCTTGTTCATCAAAAGAAGAAAGGAAAGCCCTCTGAGTGTGAGGAGCCCCACAGACGAAGTATCTCAGTCCCATTGACAAAGTGTCAGCTCACAAGCCCCAAAGGGATCTTTCCAAGCTGGGAGAATGAGCATCAAAATGGCAAACGTAGTTCAATGTAAGCAAGTATCAAGTAATGTGTGTTGGGGCAAAAAAAATCCAACTTTGAGTATAGGCAGATGGGATCTGAACTAGCAGTGACTGAGCAAGAACAGGATCTTGGGGTTGTGGTGGGCAACTCCATGAAAATGTTGCCTCAGTGTGTAGCTGCTGTGAAAAAGGCAATCTCCAGGCTAGGCATAATGAGGAAAGGAACTGGACATAAATTTGCCAAGATTATGTTCCTCTTATAAGAAACCTTGATATGACCCACTTGGAGTATTGTATACAGTTCTGGACCTGGAAAAGGACATTATTGACTTGTCTGAAGTGCTGAAAAGAGCAACTATCAAGGAGTTGGAGCTGTGAGGAACAGTTACAACTAGTTGTACCTTTCAGCTTAGAAAAAAGGCAAGTAGTGGGAGACATAAGAGAGGTGGGTCATTCATGAAGCTAGCTGATGAGAGAGTCAGGTCAGGTAAAAGGAGGCACATCACCACAAAGTACATAGTTAAGCTATGGAATTTGCTGCCACAGGAAGTCATTTATGGCCACCAATTTGGGTGGCTTTAAAAGGGGATTAGACAAATACATGCCTACTAGTCTTGCTGTCTATGTTCTACCTTCATTATTAGGGGCATCATGCAGGTGGAACTCTTGTACCCATCATCCTGGAGGGATCCTGTGGGCAGCTGATTGGCTGCCATGTGAACAGAGTGAACAGAGTGCTGGACTGGATGAACCTTTGGTCGGATCCAAGGTCTGATTTCTTATGTACAAAGGGAACGGAAGGGAAGGGAAATTGTTCAGTGCTTACTATCAATAAATATACCAGGTGGCAAGACAAGCTATCTCAGCCTCAGTCCACCATCTGAGATATGAGGATAATAGTCATTTATTTTGCCAGGGTTGTAAGCCAATTCAGCAAAACAGAAGACCCTTTAGGCTTTTTGTGGCTCCTGCATGGACTATATGAAACATCTGTAAATACACTTGCTACTCCCCGTGTCTCTTGTGCTTGCCACTAGAAGCCAAAACTGACAGAGACATCAGAGATAAAAGCAGCCAGGAGAAGAAAGCCTCTTACTCCCCGTAAGGACCGAACATCTGGCTGCTCTTCCAGCCATTTCCAGGCTGGGGTTATTCTCCTTGAAAACCTACTGTAGTTTGAAGATTCTGAAGCAGTGTGGCACAAAGCTTTTTTAAAACATATTTGGGGCTATGCAGTAATATGTGATTGCCACTGTAACATACCTGGGTGTTTCCCCTGCGTGCGTGTGCACACGCTTTGCAGATTACAATCACATTCCATGACATGTGGAAGCCTAAATAAGATGCTTTCAGAACTGCAATCCTGACATTAAAACAGAAGAATGTTGTATTCAGTTTTCACACAAAAGGCATCATGAACTCCAGCAAACCTTTATTTCAAGTGAGGGATGTTAAAGGAATGAGAAAAAGAGAGGAAAAAATAGATGCACAGACACAGTACCGCAGAGTGTAAATCTCAGTTCACACTCTTCTTAATACATCATGACATATCAGACCCTGTAAAAACCAGCAAGCCAGATCTTAAAGAAACAGTAGTCCAGAAACTATAATAGTCCCTTAGGCACGTGGAGGCATTTGCCTTTGTGGCCAGGCACAGATATAAGTGGCCTGGCCATGCTTAGCTTAGACAATACGAGCAGTGGATGAGCAGATAGAACTCAAGTATCCCCTACACTTAATTAAGCTGTATCTAGGATTGTCCATGGGCAGCAAGAGGCTCCTGAGTTTCTCTTGATAAGGGATCACGTGGCGCTCCCACCAAAATGGGTAGGTGGGAAGGCCAGAAAATCTACCAGCAACAACCTAGATGGTGTAGGTTTGCCAACCATGGTGGACTCAAACCATGAATCAGCATAGTGCTTTCACAAAACACTTGCATTTTTATATTTATCTTCTTTGTATGATGACTAAAACACCCAGGTTGCAAGAAGATTCTCAGGTATCAAAACCTGAAGTTACTGGCTGAAAATAAAGTGGTTGATCACCCTGCTACAACCCATAAATAAAACACAGCAGGGTACCTCTGGAGAATGAGTCCTCCTTCCCACAGAGGTGCCACCTCGTGTATGTAACCCGAAGCTGCTGACAAATGTCCCTTCACTACTGTTCCCAACCAAATGTTCCTTAAAGCACCATGCTTCCAGCTGCCAACATCAGGAAGATGTGCAAAGCCTGTATGAAAGCCAGGTGGCACACTAACACACCAAACTCTCTCATTCACACACACTCCACATTTTCTCACTCACAAACACTGCAGACCTCACGCACACATACATACACACAAGCAAACATCTGGCTTTTGTACGATGCAGTAGAAAGGAGTCTTTCCTCATTTCACAGCGAAGAAACACTGCCATCTGGACACAGAAAAAGAAGCACCTAACTACTCTGTTGTACTTTAAATGCATTGCAAGCTACCATGGTAACTTTGGTGCGCAGTCACGGTATAAAGAATCCAGATAATAAAGAAAGGAATATTTGTAGCCCCCACATTAATGCTGCATCCCCACAGTTTTCAGTGCTTCCCCATCTCTTTGTAGAAAATATCTAAGGCTTCTTCAAACTCATAAGGTGAGGGCAGAGGTGATGGGAGAACACCTGTACCATTCCATAAATGGGATGGACAGAATTTGAGAAAAAGTGCAAAAAAGCAAAACCAACACATTTGTCTATCTGCGCAGAAGGCTTTGAGTGCTTAGCTCTTAACATTATTACAGCATTACATTTATATGCTGCTTTTCTCCCCTTTGCAAGAACCTAAGAAGGTTTACAAGGTTCTCCTCCTCACCATTTTGTCCTCACAACGACAGGCCTGTGAGGTAGGTTAGGCAGAGAGTCAGTTACTTCTGAAGACATCCAGTGAGCTTCATGGCTAAATGGGGATTAGATGTGGATGTCCCAAGTACCACTGTGCCACTCTGGTTTTCCAATGTGAATCCTTATGTTCTGGTGCAGGTTTTATTGTTTTAATCTAAGAATAAGCCAAAATCTTTAAAAGTCTACATAGATGATATAAAACAAAAAGGATACTTTAAAAAGCAGATGTGGATGTAAGCAAAACTGAAAGATTCATCCAAACCAAATTTCTCCATATGGTTATATATAAAGATATAATTATCCCTAAGCATTTTATCTACAACAAGTGATATAGAAAGGGGTCAAGGAATATGATGGCATTGGTCTAACGGGCAAGAAGAGATCAAAAGGAGATATAACAAGCTTGCTTGTCAAATTCAATATCCTGTTCATTTTCAGTAGCCTTTTGGGGGGTATATTTTATGTGTCAGCAAGAAATAGTGCCAATAAAAATGTTCATGATCGCCTATTAACAACTTTAACTCATATATCCTAAATATGAAAACCATGCAAATTCTGTTTTGCTGCTACAAGCACCTTGCAAATCCAGCTCTCCTATCGTTAGTAAGCAGTTCATTCAGTTCATCCCTTGGGTTCTCATAAATGGACGAAAAGGCAGATTTTTAAGGGGGAAAATATTGAGATGGAAGTGGTCGATTAATTGTCTTCCAGATTTGGTAAATTAGCTAAAATGGATGTATCAGCATTATCTTCAAAACAGTGCCATGTGACAATAAAATGCAATGCAAGCAAAGAAAAAAAGCGATTTACAGTGTCCACATGGAGAATTCTGCCTCTTACATTCAGGTTCAGTCAAAGGTTGAATGTTAAGGTTATTTTACTTTTTCATGTCAAACCCACATGGCATTTGTATACTTACTAGTTTACTTACCAGCAAGCCTGTTTTTCTCTTAACAAGAACTAGCACATCAGTCCTGTGACAGGAAGAGACCAGAAATAAACAAGCACAAAGATGTGGTGAACTGGAGGTTGAACTAACAATCTGATGTTAGTCCCTGAAATGTCATCCTTTATTCATAAATCATTTTACCACAGATATGTTAAGCCCAGCATGAAATATTCTATGCTATAGTCAAGCAAGAGGTGGAAGAATACGAGAATGGTCACTGACTTGAGAATGGAGGGAGTTGCCCTGCTCCCGTTTATGTCGGTCAGAAGAATTCTAGAATCTCCTTCTGTGTTTTATCTTGATGTTTCTCCTCTATGGCCACAAACACTTCCTGGAGTTTGATGTTATCACAGAATGTTGAAACAAATAAATGAATGGAAGGGATCACTACCAAGGGCGCTGATCTCCAAGTACATAGCAGTCATCCCCTCTCTGAGTGAAGTATTTGCCACGATCTCTCGGAGTTCCCTCCTTGTTGAACTAGGAATATTACTCAAGAGTTAGGCTTGGAGATACCAGTTCACTTTTGTTGGTTACACCACCAAGTTATTACAATATAACAGAAAAACCACAGGCAGAAAATTACAGAAGTGAAAGCAAATAAGTGCTACACAGATCAAAGAGAATGACTGATCATTCAGAGTTGGATTAGAATTAGTATGGCAAATTCCCTAATATGGATTTCCACATTTGCTCACTGACCTGCTCAATTCTTCAAACAACCCTGAACCTTCTTTTCCCGCTTTTGGTCAGGTATATCAAACCACCGGGCTGCCAGAGATTTCCTGCTGGTCCGGAGGGTGGGGGGGAGGAGGTCCTGCTTGCCCTGGAGCAGCGTGGGGGCTGGTTGTGCTCCACCACCTCTTTCTTAGTTGGCATCACATTCATGGGGGATGCACACTGGTGCCACTGGGGGGGGGGGGGGGGGGGGGGAGATGGCTTTTTGTTTTTACCTCAGTGGTCTCTGAGGTGCTTTTCCTGTTTTAACCGGCCCCCAGCTGTGGAAAAGTTGAAAACCACTGAGGTATATAAGGATGGAGATTTGTGCTGGCCCATGAAAAAGCAGCCATTCCAGAAACAAAATACTGAACATGTTGAAAATCACCTCCTTAGCGAGATGAATTAGTAGCCACTGACAATATTTCTGTCTCAGTGTCAGCTTTAGTTCATGCATATTTCCCATCTGTTCCTTTTACACTGATATGTTGTCTCTTTATATAGCAGACCGATAACTGCAGACAGCATAGTTCTTTTCTTGCAGCACACAAACACAGTGCCATACACCTTAACAGTCCAGCCCAGCCCCGTCCTGTCCTTCCAAATACCTCCTCTAATCCATTCTCCTCAGTTGGTCTTCCTGCTGCTTGCACAATGCTGTTTTTCCTCACAATAAATTAGGCTTTTTTGTTCATGCCTGCTTACCCACTGGTGCCTCCACACTGCCTTCACATTGCCCAACCACAGCTTAAAATTGCCTTTACTTCCAAACTTCGTGACTTGGTACGATTGCCTCTCAAAAACAGCATTTAGCTAATTAATTAAGAGAGCAATTCTCATTGTTTGTTTGGTTTAGAAAAAAAAGATGAGAGATAATAGAGGTGTAGAGAATTGTGCACGATGTGGAGAACGTGGAGAGGGAGACGTTTTTGCCCCTCTTCCATAACACTGGAATGCTGGGCCATCTCATGAAGGTGCTTTGTGGGAGATTGAAGGACAGATAAATGGAAGTACTGGTGCATAGTTAAGCTAAGGGATTTGTTTGCACAAGATGTAGTGATGGCCACCAAAGGGGATGGGGCATATTCCTGGACGAGAAGGTTAACAATAGCTACTAGTTCTGAAGGCTCTGTGATACTTCCAATACAACGGTTTAGGGGAAACAAGGGCAGGAGTGTGTTTGTATCCTGCTTGCAGGAGCCTGTGGAGAGCTACTGTGGCTACTGTGTGAACAGAATGTCTTAATACAAGGACCATTGTTCTGATCTAGTATGGCTGTTCTTACATTTTCATCCCAGTCCTTCATGGAAATCCACTCTTCATTTCTTTATTTATGTGTGCTTTCCCTTCCATGATTAACTGGAGTCCAGTACTTTTCAAAACCACATCTCCAGGAATCAAACCTATTTTTCATCCATCTCAAGTCCACTATTACTTCTCTGGTAGAAGTTCTCTGGGACCTTTTCTGCCCTACTGGAGATATTATATTATACCACTGAATAAGATTGGACTAGCAGCTGAATCATTGATATGATATCTCAGATAGATACTATATATAAAATATGTAAATTGTATCTTTGAGTCTTCAAAGCATTTCACATAAATTATACCAGTCATTTTTACAACAATCACATAAAGTAGATACATATGATGATGATGATTATCCCACCTACGGCAAAGGGGTAGCACAGGGGAGAGAGAATGTCTTGCCTGAGATCACATGCTGAGCTCGTGACAGAGGTGAGATTTAAACAAAGGGGTAGTTCTGCTAGGGAAGTGAGAGAGCTTTTGCAAATAGTACAGCAGATCACCAGCATATTTTAGAGTACCACCCTATGCATATTTATACAGAAAGGGGTTCTACAATTCATGCCCCATTCACAGGAAGTGCTGGGAACTACAGAACTTTCTTCTGCCTAAACAAGCATAGGATTGCACCGTTAAAAGCACAGCTCTCCAACACTACATCGCATAAGGCTGAGCAGGTTTCTTAATAGCACAGGCTCCATCTCATATGTGTGCTTAGATAGAGAAAGCATCCTACAGCTCCCAGCATGCCCCCACCAGCCATGACGGTGAGAATACCCACGATGACCTGACCTCCTAGCAAGATGATGCTGTAACAGGGACTCAAGCTTGCTCAGCCTTGTTACCTGTGTCCTCTTAGTAGGTAATGTTGGTTTAGTACAGAATAGAGTTTAAAATGTCTCATTTCACCAACAACCTGCATCAAAGGGTTTCAGGGTGTACTATGTGCAACACTACCGCCTGGCTGCTGGAACGCAACACAGAGCTGCTTCGTAGCACACAGCTGTGCTACACAACAGTTTTGTTAAGGAAGCACAAAAATACTGTACTCAACTGCATCAGCAGGGAGAATCTAGGTCAGCAGAATGTAATTACTAGAGCTGACTGAGTGATGAAAAATATTTTCCACTAATATTTGTTGGGGTTCTTCTAAACAATAAGGATTTCCTTGTAGACAACCTTGCAAAACAAACAAATCAAGTTTGCATGTTCAAATCATTTCAAAATTTAGGAATTGCTGATATTTGAGTTCTTTATAGATCATATTCAATGCATCCAAGATGCTGGCAAGTTATATAATTGAGCCCAAACAGAGTACATAAATTTTACCACTTAGACTTACATAACTTAAAATGTTGAATTATTTTTGCATTCAGAATATCAAATGTCTGAAGTAGACACATCATATCATAATTAATACATGAAAAAATTTCCAAGGAAATTTCATTTCTTTAACACATTGAATAGGAGACTGTTCCGCCCCAATCAGGCATTATGTTACTTTGCAGTGTTGCTCCCCAGGGTTTACATCTATAATTGCTCTAGTCGGAAACCAGGAGTGCTGAGCTCTAGATCAAGCTGCCCCAATTTGCTTTTCAAAAGGCAGGAGCAACTGGGTGCCTGAACTTTGTCCTTTTAAAGGGTGGGATGTTGCTGCAAAACTGTGTTAAGAGCAACCATTATGTGCACTTGTGAATTCAGTTTGGCATAAATCAGGCATTGTGATACATTGGCTATCTGCTTCTGGCTGAAACAGAAGACATTACATCCAACCAAGCCTATCAGTTGACAGAAAGCTGTAGCTGTTTAGCTATGTTCCTCTGATGCTGCATTCTCACAATTGTACCATGTAAATACAAGCAAAACATTCTTGTATATATGCATTCTTCAGAATATTTCTTTGTGCATTTTAACTCCTCAAACTATGTCAGATTCATCTCATAATGTTTCCAAGGAACAACGTGCCTACCCATCTGTCATGGTCTATTTATTACTTATACTTTTGTTTGCTTATTTTTAAAGTTAAACAAAAGAAAATTTAGGAAATTAAGCTATGTTCTTGAGAAAAATCGCCAACAGAACTATATTTTATAGGTCATCTTCCAGAAGAATCCGGCATGCTTATCAGATTAACTGTAGCTGGAGGCAGGGTGGCAATGCGTCCTATTCCACAGGAGTCATACTGCCACTGGAAGGCATGGTGAGTCAAGAATGGGCAACTTGTGGCCCTCTAGATATTTTGGGCTACAATTCTCATCAGCCCTAGCCAATTTGGTCAATGTTGAGGGATTATGAAAGCCTTAAGCCAAAACATCTGTAGGGTCACAAGTTGCCATTCCTGTTCTAAATGAACAAGTTTTAGACCTAGTCTCCCTGCTATTATGTTATATTCAAAATGCAGGGGCCAAACAAAATTCTTCCTTCAGTCCCATATGATGCTGCCATGTTTGCCAACCTGTAGTAATCAGGGAAGGGTGTAAACTGTTCTAGATGTGTGTCTATATGATTTCCTAACTTGCATACATCATCCTTGAGATTTTCATCAAAATCTGAATGTCTTAACATGCCCCCTCTTTAAATATTGGCTGGATTGTCTTTAAAGGCAATTATTTTAAAAAGTCATACCTTATCAACAGAGTATATGTTCTTAAATGAGAAGCAGAAGTGTAAACATGCATAGCATGTTTAATTTTTCCTGTATGTCTTTTCTATTTTTATAAGAATATCATTTTTAAAAGATAATATTCTTCTGCTTAGGATAATATTACTCTAGTGCTTATTTTCTTCAGGGAGCGGGCAGCAGGATTGAGAAAGCTTATTTTATTGCAAAATAGCCTTGATTTGCTTTCACAGAAATAAATTAACTTGTGCTCAAGTGCGTGTTTCATCACCCCATCTCTCATAACCTTTCCCAAGTTGGCAGAATTAATTTTGTTCTCAGCATACCTGTGATTACTTGCTTATCCAGTTTAGCACCTTTATTGTGTAGGTGGTTCAACTGCACAGCTGCTCCCTGGAGGGGTACAAGCTGCTGTCAGCTTGGTGAATCCAGAAAATAATGCTGTAGTGTGTGCAATGTTACCAATTAGCAGACCAAAATGACCTCCCTTTGTGTCCAATTTGCAGGGAAACATGAAAGAAACTGAACAATCTGATGATGCCTGGCTAATGTCTACGCACACGTACACACACATTTTAATCCTTGTAGAGCATGCAGAACAAATGCTCTCTTCTCCTTCTACAATGCTCAGTTGTGACCACACGGTTCTGATGCTGCAGCACTTCATCAGTGATTCTGTGCATAGCCTGCAAGAAGTGCTCCGACATTCCAGCAGGCAGGTTCTCTCTCTCCATAGGGACAGAAGATCTGAGTTAGTGTCAACACCCTCCCGGCAATTAGAATTAATGACACCCCCCCTCCCATTTACACACACATAAATGTTTATACACAGAAAGAAACCTTGATGCATTTTCAAACTTCGCCTGCTATGATGGATTTTGATGACACAACAAGCAAGGCACAGTGCTGGTTTGTATTCTCCATGCCCTAAAAACTGGGGAAGAGAAACACTAGGAGAGAGATTTAGAGAGCTGCTGAACACTTGCTGTTTTCTATGACATCTGAACATAACCTGCTGTCTTACCTGATCCCTTTGTTTATTCTAGTTAGGAACCTTGTAAATGCAAAAAACACATAGTCCAAATCATTTGCATTTTTCATGAGGAAGGTACAGCTTACTTAAGAATCATGTTGTGGGGTGAATGAATCAGAGGAACATGGCCAAGGTCCATTCCTTCAGAATGCATTCTCATGTAGCAGGAATACCCTGCATTTCTGCAGGTTCAGCAATGGTTTCCTGCTGCTCTCTGGCCAGGGACTGGAATCACTAACTCATTCACCAGATGCTGAAATCAGTTCATTCACCTGGCCCAGAACCTAAGCATGACAGCTGTTGCTGCACACCCCAAATTAATTAAAGCTCCTTGTCTTCCTCGCCACATGCCCAGAATGCATAAGGTGCATCTTTAACCGGAGGAGACAAATAGTGCCAGACAAATGAGGCTTCATCCTTGCAGCCACTTGCTTTAATGTAGATCCCCAATGTTCAATCCATAAAAACTTAAGCATGCTTGCACCTCATTGAAATATGCAACTGTGCATGTAAGGCCTATTGATTTCAATAGGATTTAAGGCATGATTAATTTTCTTGGAATCTTTCCATTATTTTACAGCTGCTTCAGCTTGATTAATAGAGTCAGCCTTTTTTTCTTGTCTCACAGTTGCATACTAGATCCTCCTTGAGCATGAAGAAAGAGCCGTGCCCTCTCACTCCCTGGTTTGAGTGTGGGAGCCAGAGAAAGCATTGACGGTCTGCTTTGGTGCTGCACATTTTAGTGACATTGTGTAGATGGTAAATTGGGCCTGCTACAGTTGTCCCATTTTCCTTTTTATTCCATTGCCTGTGCACCTCTTTGCTGTTGTTTGTGTTCAGACCTGGTCAAAAATATTTTACAAAAAATAAAAACAAACAAAATAGTCCTGCAAAAGGTTAGAGGTAGCTGTGGAGGGAAAGAGTATGGTCTGGTGGAGAGAAGGCAGGAAAGGGGATGGAGAGGCTATGCAGCACCAGGGTTTTGGATACCTACCTAAGGTAGTTATGCCTTCTACAGGTCTCTTATCCTCTCCTAGTTTAAGATTCTGGTGATGAAGTCTGATGCAGGTACAGTCCAAAGTATAGTTTAATGCTTCTTTACAGTGCACAGCTGCATATAGCCACACATGCACTGATGTAGCTTTGCTTCCTATTTAATTACTCAAGAAGTAGGATGTAGATCACATGGTCCCTCCTATTGCTATCATGATGCCACCCATACTGTGAGTTGGTTACCACAGCAGAGAAAAGTCTGTAACTCAGAAAATCTCTATCAGGCTGAATGGGAGGATAATAAAGTATAGTTATAATCCGAGCATTTTTGCAATACTCGTACATCCAAATATTTGGGTAGTCCTACTCCATGACACTATTAAGATGGCTGCTGCTACAATCAGGGCTAATACTAATTGGGATTCTATGCTTTCCAGCAGCAAAGTCAAAGCAAAATAACTCCATGAGAAAGCAAGAGCTAATATAGCAAGAGCGAGAGCAGTCCACCAGAGTCTTTGGAAACACGCCACCCACAAATCACAGTGACACTCACTGTCAACTCCTCCATGTTAGCCAGGCATGGAAGGCACCAGTCAAGACACGGCACTGAGATGATGGATGGAGGCTGTTCAGGGATTCTGCTTTGAGGTATGTTCTTCTGTAACAATTTCCAGAGGGGCAGCCATGTCAGTCTGGTGCAACAAAAACAGCCAAGGGTTTTGTGGCACCTTCAGAACTGCACATTTGCTGGCATAAGCTTTTGTGGAGACTGTCCCCTTCATCAGATGCCATGGATCTTTTCAGTATTTCTCATGCCTGCTGCTCCCCATCCTTGGTGAGCTTGTGGGTGGGTACTTTATCCTTGTGTGCAGCCACAGCTGCAGCAGTGGAATGTGTGGATTGCTTGTGCCGGGAGTCTTAAGAAAGTATTTTATAGGCGAGGTCAGCCATGGGTAGGAAACCATCGAAGCGCCCCAGGTCTGGTGTGTCTCATCTTGCCTGTAGCCAGCTTGTGGTCTACTGGAGAGAGTGACAGGGTGGAATTCCCAACAACTCAGTTCCCTCCACAGTCCCCAATAGGGTTGCCATGAAGAAAGGTGGGGAAAACATTAGGCCTGCTAGGGATGTCAAAGAAATCTGTGAATCTTACTGCAGATTCCACAGTGGATCAGCTTTTCCCACCTTACATGGATTATGTGGGCTGGGAGGGTGTTTTTTGTTTTGTTTTGTTTTTTGGTTGGTTTGTTTTAACTTCTTGGGGAGATTAGATGCTGGAGAAATCCACAACAGATTCAAATGAATTCAGATTTCTATTAATTTGATCCACAAATTCCATAGTGTACCAGCTTTTCCCAAGTCACATGGATCTTTGGGGCTTTGTGCACTTTTTGAACTTTCTAGAATTCTGTGTAAATTTAGTTGTAGAAAAATAAAATTTAAAAATCCTAATAGAAAACAAGCATTTCACCTTTAGACTAAAGCATAAAATGCACATTGGGGGATTTGTGCATTTTCAGAAAAGCACATTTGCAGAAGTGTCCACAAGTGTTCAGGAAACTGAAAACAATCCCGAAGTGACTGGATGATAGTGATAGATGAAGTGACTGGAATACAAGGCATCTGAAAAGCCAAATAACACAGAAAATAGATTTAATAATTTCTGTACATCTCTAATTAGCACTTATGTCTACCAGTCCTAATGTGTGCACTTGCACACCTGAAACAAAATCCTCATGCATCCCCCTCCCACCACAAAAAAACCAATCACGTCCATGACCAGAAGACAGATTGAAAGGCATCTGATAAATCACAAAACAGAATAAATTTAGCAGAATGTGTGCATCCCAAGTGCCTACTATTGAAATATTCAGCAGATAACCAATGGACATGGGGGGAAAAGCATGGCTGAACGAGGCATCAGAGGGGCACGATTGTCCCCCTTGAATCTTGCTAACATAACTGGCAATAAGGATCTTCCAAGCCCCGTGGATCTTTCAACCTCTTTCCCTCCATGCCCCCCACAACACCCCCCAAAACCCTTCTCCAACACCACTCTTGCAACCTTGGGGAATCTGCTGGTGTAGTGGGGGATCCGGGTATGGATCCCCAGTGATATGTTTGGCATGATTTTCCAGCCTCATCACTGCTGGGAATTTGAAAAATCATCAGGCCATCTAATATGCTGTTTGGGAGCCACAAGGTTGTTCTATGACTTTCCTTTCATCTCGTAGGGATCACCTGAGATGACTTGGCTGATTACTATTACACACCCTAAATAAATAAATAACTGCTAGCTTCTACACAGAAGCTTTGCATTCTTTCTTTAACTCTCATGGAAAGTACACTTTTTATTAGGCTCCTCAAACCAATCATGGAGAAACATATTGACCTGCCACAGTCCATTTTAGGTTATTATCATCCAGGAATGTTTGTGAGATGCAGATGTGTCATTGATAACCCACCAAAATACCACCAGCAAATTAAGAAAATGCATGAACAGCTGCTTAAATGAAAGGATGGTCTTTCTAGAACACCATTTATTTAAGTTGAAATTGCTCCCCTGCAATATATTTCAAACTGAGTCTTGAGGGCCTGATTTTAAAAAATATTTTTAGCTTGTGTTTAGACATTGCAAATATTCTTAAACCAATTGCAGCCCTATGAAGTAATTTGTAAGTCTCTGTCTGCTGCTATCGCTGCTCCACTCTGTTCCGACTCATCATCTCCATTTGTTAAGTGGTGAAAATAATATTTCTGTCCCTTTTAAAATTCATCATGTTGTCTGCAACAGTTTTTAACACATGAAGAGCCTGCTCACAGTGATTTTAATTTCTTTCCTTCCAGGGGTTCAGTTAGACTGTTTATTTCTTCAATTTGGTTTTCCTTTAATGAAATCCTGACAGATAACTGTGTTTTCAGTTTATTTTTGGAAATTCTCAGGAGTTCCCTGACAACACAGCTCAGGTTTGATAAACTGCATCTTTTAAAAAAGCTATCGATTTGTTCTTTTAAAATTCTAGGTCAGGCATGTTGCCACAGGTCATCTACAATTGAACAGGTTGTATCTGTATGTTTGCATCTCTCATCTGAAAAGTTCACTCGAGAATTTAGGCTGTCATGGGTGAAGGTTATATCAATGTACTCTAAAGTCTTTCAAATGCTTGGATTCTGCCATGCTGATATAAAAGAAAGATACCTAAAATTGAAATCAGTGGCTCAAATCACTTCTAATACACGGACTAAGAAAGCAATGAATCCTGCACTCTCCGATCACATGCCTATAGCTTGGAAAACTGCTGGGGCCAGCCCCTCAAACTGTATCTTCCTTCCCCCCTCCCCAGTTTTTAACAAATGTATTTATTACATCAATTTAAGGAAAGCCAACATGAAAGCCTTTTTTTTTTAATCTTAAAGGTATAGGCACTATTATTTGGAGGCAGGGCTTGCAAAGTAGAAATATCTAAGAAGGTGTATGTTGCTCATATTTATAAAGGCAGCTCTTTGGGGAACAGCAGGGATGGAAGAGATTGGGGTGCTCTTCTTGTGCTCCCTGGGATACTTGCAGGAGTTCTGGTGGAGAGGAAGTGGAGGAGGTGGCAAGCCACTTCTGAAGTGCCCAACTGTCAGGTGCCTCAGGAGTCTGGTGACTTCTGATCCACACTGTGTTGCTCTTTACTGTCGCTAGAGGTTCTCTCCCTCTTTTCTTCTCCAGCAGACTTAAATGGGAACTTAGAAGGACAATGCTTTTAATGGAGCTTAACCAGTTACAATACAGTAGGAATCAAAGTAGTGTTCACCTCCAGTTGTAGGAGAAGCCTCAGCCCAGGTGAAGAGTTGAATGCAAAGTGAAACATTCCTCCTTCCTTCCTGTTTAGAAAAGATTCTAAAGACTCCACTCTCTGGGCAGCTTCTCCTGCTTGAGGACAAGACAGCAGAAACACAGACTCTTTGCAGTTGGTCTACCCACTTTACCTGTCATCTCCTTACAGGCAACTCTTTCTGCCCCTCGTCCTGCAATGTCCTGGTTTTCATGCCCTGTCTGAGAACCTTCACTGGGTAGCCCGAAAACTCCAAGGTCACCTGCTCCCCCGTGCTGCCTCCTGCTCAGAATCAGTTGACTCTATCTGAGCAGCCTGTACTGTGTGAGAGCTGGCCCCTCTCTACACCCACAGTGCAGCTTATCATGTTGTGTGAAGCCACACATTGACTGTGTTTGGAGGCAATTCCAAGAAATTTGTAATGATATTGCTTTCAACAACACTTTTGAAGCAGCCAAAGGAGCACATGAATCTGCTGACCAAAAAACAACATCAAAAGGTCTTCAAAAACTCCCTGGGATTTCAGGAAAGCTCATTTTAAGACACATAACACTGAGATGTGGGATTCTGTGGCAGAAAGCCCAAACAGGAAGAGGTGTTCCAGAGGTCAAGGAAATGCATACCAGATTTGCAAGGAACACAAAATTGGATGGGAGAGCTAATACCATACAAGACAGAACATTCAAAATGAGCTTGATAGTTTAGATGACCAGGGAGAAAATAACTAAATGAAATTTAGCAGAGATGAGTACAGAGCAATTCACGGAGGAAAGGAAATAAATTACATACGCATGAGATGGGGAATACCTGGCTTGGCAATAGTTTGTGTAAAAGGAGTTGTTGATCACAAGCTGAATGTGAGCATCATCAGAAGTATTGTTTCAAAACTCCAGCAGAGAAGATGTTGGCCCTTGTGCTTCTTTCTTATTACTGCACTTAGTAATCCATTATCTCAGCCCAGTTTATTTTAATTCAAAATAGCATTTTGTCTTATTGTGTATTTAGTGGGGAGGGGGAGTCATATAATCATGTTAATACTCCAACTAAATTATGCTTTATGAAGGCAGATTGCAAATGCCAATTCTGTGTTGTGAAAATCTGTTACTAATCAGAAGGATTTTGAAAACTAATCATGGCTGCTGCTTAATGGTTTCTTAATTATGCAAAAGGCTAATCCTCTTTTAAAAAATGAGTCCACATGTGATTAAAAGAAGCTGTGACAACATGCCATTTGAGGATGACTCATGAAATAACAAATTTATTTGCCAAGTCAGGGGAAATGTACTCTGCATTTTATTTATTTATTAGTGCATGGCCTATACCAGCTCTCATGCTCCCTCTCATTGTCTCTATTTCTCCTTCACATTGGCTGTTATGAGCCAGTCAGCAGTAAAATGATGTTCAATATAGCATAAAGCCATTGATTGGTGCATGTATGGCATTTCCCCCCACTAGATGATGTCTAAGTATGCCACTAGATGATTTAGGGCACAACCCTGTACTCTAGGCTGAGAAGCCTGTTATGCCAGGATAATGCGAGATATGCCACTGCTCCAATAGATATTCCTTAGATATGCTGCTAGAATGGCCAACATGGGAAGGAGTCATGGATGGTCAGTGCAGGGTAGGAGCCCACGTATGACTTCCTCTTCCCAAATTGGCCACTCTTCCATTAAATTTGCAGCTTTCTACCAGCCCTGGACCTGAGCAAAGACTTCCCTCCTGCCGACTTCAGTGTCCAGGGGATGCCTCCTGCCACATAGCCAGGGCTGAACATAAGCCATGGCACAACTCAACACCCAAGCATAGCATACCAACACCAATATAAATGTCCACACAGAGGGACCATAACCCTCTGGAGTTAAGCCATGACACTCAGAGCTCTGAAGAGTGATGTGGGAAAGGCCTCTGCACATAAAGAGAGAACACTGCACTAGTACTCTGACAGCTAATCCATTGCTAATGTCTGGAACCCAAAGAAGCACCTCACCTTTGGACTTCAGACATGAAAACCCAACACCCGACTCCATTACAACAACGGGGCATCAGGACAGAGCACTGCTGCACAGGTGAGTGAGGGAAGGGCAACCATCCGGTAACACAGAATGGCTGCGGCCCTCTCCCCTGCCACGTGCCATGCTCTTCTGCCCAGCAGCAGAAAGCAGCGTCTCCCACCCCCCGGCAAGTTTCCCGTTCCCCATAGTGAGGCTCTGAACACCAGCATTGCCACAGCTGGCCAAACACTCAAGTGCGCTTTGCGGGATCACAGCAGAGATGCACAAGGCTCCACTGCAACTGCAAAGAAAGCGCTTTCTATAGCACGGGTCCTGTCATCTCGCCACCCCCCTCTGGTGGGGTGGCTACAGTATGAGGGCTGGCCGAGCAGCCAGGTGACCCACTCACTTTTCTCCCTCCCTCCCTCTGGGCATCCAGGCTTAGGTTGCTCCAGCTGCTGACTTCTACCCAAGGCTCTGCACAGAGCACTGCCATTCAGCTGCAGGATCCATCTCTCATGCTTTTCCATATGAATCAGGAGGGAGGCGCACCAGGTGCCCAGTAACAGTAATAATGATGCTCGCTCCTGCTCCTCCTGTTCCCAGTTGCTCCAGTCATGCTCAAGCTCCTTGGCAGACAGTTACACAACAGGAGGAGTTCCTAGCCCTGCTCTCTGTTGAGCTGCTGTCCAAGCTACTGCTGTACGAGTGGTTTCTTTGTTGCTAGGGAGTGCCAGGCAGAGCTCCTTTTCCCATTCCTTAGTAGGCTTCAGCTGGCGTCAGGATGAAAGTCAAGGCAAAGCAACAGGGAGAAGGTCCTCTCTTCTCTCTGCTAATTCATGGGGGCAGGAGGTGATGGAGGTGCACATATCAGCTTGTTTGTAAAAAGCCATCACAGTGGTGTACAACAACTCAAAAAAACACAACTTTGCCTGGTTGCCTGGCCTGTAGCGGGGGCATGCCTCTCAGGGCACACAAGAACAAATGGTGCTGCTCTCAAGGTGTACGAGATGGTCAGTTTGGCTGGGAAAGGAACGGCAGGGCAGGGCAGGGCAGGGTGCAGGGGAAGGATGGATATTGTGGAGGAGGTGCAGTGAGGCTCCTGGGCACTGCCTAAGAGGGCTTGTGTCCTGGGCTAAATGGCAGGGGGGTTGGTTGCACGGGTTGCTGGGAAGGATATCTAGTTGGCCCATGCAGGTGTCAGGCAAATGCTACTTGAAGTCCTCCTGCTGATTGGCTCAGGTGTGCCTGAAGGTGAATCTGGGACACCCTGCATATAAAATGTAAGCTGTTCCATCTGACCACTGCTCCCTGTGCAGCCCCAGAGTTCCTGGCACCTGCCATTGGGCCTTGAGCCTGCCGGTAGGTGGCAAGTGCCCCACAGCATGTCTGATCCCTGTGATGTGGCTTTGAGCCTCAGCGGTTCTGTTTCTTGGCCCCCTGACACAGGCCTTTTTCTTTACTTCTTTTTGTCAGGCATCAAAGAAAGAAAGAAAGAAAGAAAGAGAGAGAGAGAGAGAGAGAGAGAGAGAGAGAGAGAGAGAGAAAGAAAGGGGACATTTCCCCACTTCCCTTGTTGGTGCTCATGTCCACTGTGATTCATTACCAAGTCCATCTGAAGACTAGGGTTGGCCAGTGAATACTGAAACATATACAGGGGCATTTTGGTTATTTTATTTATTTGTTATATTTTTAAGCCACCCAATTACCAAATTAAACTGTGTTTTGGTCCCAAGTTCCCTATTTTTGTTAGCTTACTTAAGAGTTATTGACTGGAGTGTAGAATAAGCTTTCTTTGTGTGTCTTGTGTTGCCTGCTTAGCAAAAGAGAAAAGGGTTGTATTGTTTAGAAAAATAGCCTGTGGGAATCTTAATGCTCTGCATCTTGATCTTGCATCTTGCACCAAAGTCTTTAGTTGCAACTGGTGTAATAATGTTTACTTCCACATAGCTATTGAGGATTGCACCATTCTTGTTTAAGCATTGTAACAGACACTGTCTTCTGTATGCACACTTGCTGCACTAGAGGGAGTAGGAATCTCATCTCTGCTATGGGCAGCTGTGCCTGAAATCAGACTAATACACTCTGCATGCTGTGAAGAGGCCATCGCCAGTCTGATCAAATGCTGCGGTTGCTAAATACAACTCAGCGAAGCATGAAGATCAGTACAAGGAAACTCTGGTGCCCAATATGGTAACAAGGCTCTCCCTTAATAAATTTGGTTTTATCAGTCATGTCAAAATCATATAGTTAATTCCACTAACAGTTGGAGGCCACCTATGAAACAGAGAAAAGAATGAATGCGCGCACGCACACACACGTGCTGCATGTGTGCACGCACACGCACACTCTCTCCCTCACACACAAACACAATTAGCAAAAGGGCTGGAAAACCAAGAGGAAGGGTCAGAAGTCAAAATGGCCTTTTGTATGAAGTGTTAAGATGTATTACACCTGCACATGCTTGTGCGCGCACATGTGCCCCCCCCCGAAAGCATTCCCATGTTATTAATGGTGAGAACATACCCCTGCTGTCAACCACATTGTCAGAGTCAGTCTCCATAATCAGATCAGTGGGGAAGCATGGAGGAATTGGTACTAGTTAATTATGTTTGCATACCTCTCACCTAAAACTGATGCCATTACATTTGCTTTAGCTGTAGTTGCTGCAGCTAAAGTGATATCACTTGCTCAACAAATTATATAAGCCTCTACTGAACTCTGTTCCACTTGCCACTGAGTGGGGCAGGAGAATTTTTATTATCAAATACTATGGTAGTAATGAAATCCAAAAATTCCAAGAGACAATTTTTCCCAACTCCTGCCTCCCTTCTCTGGGATCAGTATAGGCCATGACAAATCTATGCAGATAAAATTATGTCTCTGCAATACATTCGTTGTTCAATCTGATCCCACCCTGACTTTCCAGGTAGATTCAAGTTATATAAAGGAAGATTTCTGTCCAAAAATTCTGTACTAAGGGAGGCATTTTTAAACAGAGCGGTGTTTGAGCCCACCTGTATTCAGTATGGTATAGAGGTAAGAGTGCTGGACTAGGATTTGGGAGATACAGGTTCTACACCCCACTTGGCCGTGAAGCTCACTGGGTGAACTGGGGACTACGCTTTGGACTTTTAGCCTAACATTGTTCAGTCCAGGATTGTTGTGCAGAGAACAGGAAAGAGCTATGCATATTTTGCATTCCTCCCCTCTCCTCACTGATTAAAGTATGAAAATGCATACTTTGGAGAAACATCACATTTCAAAGTGCACTTAAAAAAAATTCTAATGCCATTGCCAATTTGGCAAGTTGTAACTTTCTTAACAAAAAGTGTTCCTACCCATATTTATGTTCAGGAATGCAAAGAGAATATGTTTGCCTGAACAGGAACAAAATGTCCATAGATCCCTAGTCAGAAATACATTCCTAGGAACTCACAGGTATATTAGTTCTCTTTGCTTTGCTTTCAGTTGGTTGGTTGAATATGTGCTGCTGTATTTATGGTTTTCAACTGCACATCTCCTTTAGGGTCCTACTGGGCAGAAAGACTGTCTGTATAAACTTTTTATAAGTAAAACAGATAAACAGGTAGACACAAATTATCCCTGGCAGTAGAATGTATGGATTTGATTATGCTGTCTACCCAAGACCACAATTTAGAACACAATCCTATGGGGATGCCCATCACCTGAACTTGCAGGATTATAGACAGGGCTGGGTGAGTGTTGAGCTGAACTTTGCTTCCATGTTTCTCCCATCCTGCAAAGAACTTTCATGGCCAGTGGCAGCCATCCAAATGTGGTGCTTTGGAACAGGAGGAAAGGAGGCTGACTTGTCACCAGGATACATCCTGGTGTATCCTGCCCAGCACTGAAACCCTTCTCTGAGGTGGCTTTTACAACCTTGGAGAAGCAGCTGGCATAGCTCTTTCCTTACTAGCTTGCAAGGGGAGATGAAATCTGAACTCCAATCTTCAGATATGAGGGCAGAGCAATTTTCAGGATGTGGAGCTGGGGATCCAAACAAACAAACATCCCATGCCTATTTAAGGCACTGTCTAGTAGCTGCAGGATTGCACTGCCCCTGGATTCATATTTCCTCAATCAGTGTCTGGAATCAGTGATGGTCTAGATGAGGGTGAAAGAACTGAAGCTGAATCCTGGCAAGATGGAAGCCCTGTGGGTGAGCAGTTCCTGAACGCAGAAGAGAGGCTCACAGTCTGTTCTAGCTGGGGATGCACTCCCTCTGGAAGATCAGCTTCATTGTCCATGGGTACTCTTAGATTAACTGCTGTTGCTGGAGTCCCACTTTGACTGCCTTAAAGTACCTTTTAGCATCTCTCGTTGGTTCACCAGGTATGGCCTCTCTTGGACAGGGAGAAGTTGCAACAGGTGCTAGTAACCTCAAGTATTGTTGTATTGCTACAATGTGAGCTGTGTGGGTCTGCCTTTAAGGTGCCCCTAAAAGCTGGAGCTAGTGCCAGATGAAACAGCCCAGCTGTTCTTGGGGGCTGCCCTTTTCAGCATGCAAGTCCTTTGTAGAAGGAACTGCAGTGGCTGCCTATTTGCCACTGGGCCAGGTTTAAGGTTCTACTACTTCTTTCTCTGGTCTTGGGAGGTCATGCAAGCACTAACATGGAGCTGTTTTCCATGCCTGCTGAGCACATCTCAATTCCAGGAAGCCTTGCCTGCTGCCCAGTCACTGTTCCTAATATACTATTTTATTATTTTACCAGGTTTTTTGCTTTTGCTGTTAACCACTGCAGAATTCTGCCCAGATAGGGAGCACTATATAAATGTGGTAAAACAAACAAACAAATAATTCACTAAAGAAAGAATATTATCCAGGGTATAAATAAATATTTTCAGTATTCATGTAGCAGTACCTAAAGTACTAGCATGATAAGAACAACAGCATTGATAAAGCTATTATTACAATATCATAAAAGCATTTTATCGTGTCCAGTTGTGAACCAAAGCATACTTTCTGATACTGGACATATGATAATGTATTTGTGTGAGTGTAGCTAATTGAGCATGGAACAGTGACACAACTTGGTGCTTTTATGAAAAAAATGGTCAATTAGTTATGCTGCTACAGTAAATCTGTCTCATTTTATTTTTTATTAGTTACTAGTAATATTAGTTTTCACATTATTGTTGCTTGTTGTCATGTTTAAATACACAATACATATTTCCTTTCCAGTATACTAGATCTGTAATTACATACATATATATACATACATATATATGTATGTATGTAATTGCTCCTTTTTAGATCACATGACCAAGTTGATATATTCCACTTTCCAGAATTGATTTATGACTTACTGACTGGTTTGTTTGTGATCTCATGACAGGCAGCCCGTTTCAAAATGCCCCCTCAGCACAGAGGTTTTGGACAGAACTTTTTCTTCAATTAAGCTAAATGTATCATGAAAATGAATACACATGCAAATGTCCTATGCTGGTGGTAGAAGGAAGAGAGAAAAACTGTGCCTCAGGATTTTTGGACTCTATGAATTGCCTGCTCTGACAGTCAAATTTCTAGTCATCAAGGGGAAAAAAGATGCAGCTGCATCCTCTCCCATGCCAAAATAAAGTCAAATGCAATTTGGGCAGACTTTGCTCCAGCTGCATTTGGTAGGAGCACTTTTATAACTCTACCCAAACCACAACCACCTGGTATACCAGTCTTAAATTAGACTGTAATTTCTGGATCTTCCTTTACTGAAAGATAGAAAATACTGTTATTTTCCAGTCTCTTGGGATCATGTGTGTCTTTCATGTGATCTCATACAGAAATGCCAGTGGTGCTGAATTTCCGCTAGCGAGTTCCTTCGGCATCTGGGTGTGTTTCATAGATGTATAGATTGGGCAGAAATGTGTGAAGCAATGTGTACATTAAGATAAAAGCACACAAAAATGCAGGGGAGTTTTGTGCACTTAAAAAATACACATCAAATTGATGTAAAATGAGACAAAACAAAGTTACAATTGGGAAAAGGAGAAATGGTGAGTAATGAAAAGTGACAGTACCACAAGTGCACGCTTATATTTTGTTTGGATATGGTGTATCTTTAACTTCTTGATATTCCCCCCACCACCACCACCTCCAGATAACACTGCTGCCAGGAATTTAATTCCAATCTTACTAATTAACTTCTCCCACAGTGTTGTGACCAAGCTATAAAGTTCCTTCATTGGACTATACAGTCTTGAGGATGAGACATTGGTATTCAACAGCCTATGACTAGAAGTTAATAAACAAAATAAATCTTTTATTTGTAAGTTAACAGTATTGTTTTCAAGATGTTCAGTAATTTTCTTTCTTTAGTGAATATTACAATGTATAATGACAACTTCTGACCAAGGTATCTCACTCTTTCCTTTCACAAAGACTTGTCACTCTCAATTTCTCCTCTCTCTTCTGCACTCAGGCGTCTGTCAGCTTTCTCACACCCTGATAATACTTGACAATATTAGCTTTTGACTCTCCCTGGTCGTTCATATGCCCCCCCAAGTATTCTGCTTCCTTCCCTTTCCTTTGGAATCTGAAGAGCTTTCACAGCACCCTAGGAGAGTCTAATGAGGAGGCCGCCTCCTCGGAGTCTGCAGACCACGGACCGCAACTCCGGCTGTTAACCACAGACAGACCGACAGCTAGCCTTCTGCCTTCTGCCTTGCCTCTCTGCTCACACGCCCCCAAGCTCTGCCCACACACTCTCAGTCACCAGCCAATCACCTCTCTCACTCATCCCCTTCTTTGACCCCCCCCCCCCCGTCCTTCTGAAACTTACCAACTCATAATGTTTTCAATCATTACAGGCAGGCACTGTCTTCTTCCCTTACAGAGTATAAGAGAAGATATCCCTGCCCTGAGGAGCTTACAAGAAAAGGTGAAGTGGACGCAGGGATAATCAGGGAAGCAATATGTAGATATTTCTGTTACATGCTTAGGCTTGGATACAAGCAATTTACAGTTGGTGGGGCAAGCAAACCATGGGGTTAAGACCAAGTCTTCAGTGAAAAGGAGAGACGTGAGGAGGGATTTAAATGCAGTAAGAGGAAGCCCCATTGGCGTTTTCTGGAAGTCAGTTCCAAGGACATGAAGCGGTGAGGGAGAAGGGGGGCATTCTTATGAGGGGGCAAGAGGGCTTCAGAAAGGAAAAAGAATGAAGCTAGAGAATCAAAGATCACAGGCAGGAATGTGTTGGGGTAGAAAAAGAAATGGAGGACAAGTGCTTGGCAGGCTTTGAAAGTAAGGGCACAAAGTTTGTGCTGGATCTGGTTCAGTAACTTAAAAGTGAAAAATTTAAGAAGTTTAAATTAGAGTCCTAAATTATCACTAATTTTTGCTAATGCCTTGTCAAGCTTGAGAATTTTGAGGTCCTGACTCATAATTTTGACTCATGCTTTGAATTGTTAATGGTACAGGAAGAAGTTTAAATTCAAGATGACATGAGCCATGGAGAGTTTTTATATGTTCTATGATTCTAAAATAAACTTTCTGAAAAACATATAATTATATTACATTTCTTGTATGCAAAGGGCAGTAAAAACATGAAAAGTTAGTTGAATATATATTTACTAAAAGAGGACAATGAATCAAACTACAACAAACATGGCGATGGGAACACAATGCTGGACTAGACAGACCTTTGGTCTGATCCTGCAGCCTCTATTGGGAAAGAGTAATCCTTTCTGACAGTGGTTTGCTATCTGCTGGTTGGGCACCATCACTGGATCCAAGCTGCAATGCTCTACACATTCTTCTGAATTTGGGAAAAGTAAATAATTATGTAATGGTATCAACATGCACTTTCCAGGGCACAACCCTGTGGCTACTAGATGCTGACTAGAAGGCCTAGGAAAACTCAAAACCCCACTCTGACCTTGGAAATGGACTCCAAGGTCAGTGCTGTGACTCTGAATGCAGGACACTCTGCATCTGCTCTCACAGCTGCAGTGGTTTCCCTTTTCTATGCTAGTGAAGCTGCAAGTGAGACCTAGAAGCCAGTGCAGGGAGGGGTGGGGGCAATTTCAGGATGTGTGGAGAGGGGAAGCAGTGCCAAGATACGAGGGATGCCAGCAGTGCCGCAGCCATTCCTGCTCACAAAGTAATGTGTTTTGGATTGCCCAGAACTGGCCATCGAAGTGTCCTGGAGGGCAGGGAAAGCAGGGGAGCAACTCATGTCTCTGCGCTTCTCTCACCTTCCACTGGGTATTTATAATCCTCCAAATTCTGAAGTTGTAAGCAGACATATTGGCCACCACTGTTAATAAATCTCTGCCTTCTACCAGGCTGTAAGAGCAATTGGATAGCTCTTGGGAATTTATCCATGTAGCTCAGTTTGTTTTTGTGCAGGGTATTTCTGGGCAAGGATGCTTTACAACTCAGAAATTATAAGCCACTTGAATCCATTGGGTGAAACCAGTGAGCTAACTATGGACTAACTCATATCCACTAACTGACAGCGCCAGATTTTCAACATGTAGAATATTAGAATGTCAGGCTAGGACAGAGGAGGCCCAGGTTCAAATACTTACTCAACCATGAAGCTCAATAACTGAAACTGGTCCATTCTTTATTGCTCAGATGGTTGTTGTTGGGATAAAATGGATGATATATACACCAGTTGGGCTTCCTGGGAACAAAGGCAACCTCATTATCATCTGACATAGTCACTAATAGGCAGAGTTATAACAGAATGTAGTTAATTTATTTCCAAGATGTTTCATTGCTTCTTGATGTTTTATTTCTGCAAAAAATGAAAATAATAAACAAGTATAAAACAATTAAAATCAGAACAAACTTAAAAATAAAATGCAACATAAATCTGCAGACTGTAAAAACAATTTAAAGTTAAAATAAAGTGAAAGATCTGGGAAAATAAAAGGTCCAGCTTGGTATCAAAAAGACACCAAAATATGGTATTGGTGAGCCTCTCTAGGGAGATCATTCCAGAGCCGGTGACCATACTTGAAAATGTATGTTGGCGATCAGAGACCAGCCAAATTGAAACCTGTAAGTTCTGCATGTCACATTGTTCATATAATGGAGACACCAGAAAGACTTCCAAAAATCTCCAAAATCTTCAAACACTCCTTCCAAAAAGGAGTCCGAACATCTAACTGTCTTCAGAATATAACTTGGGTTTCATATTCTAAATTATGAAGTTCAGAAAATTTGTCTGTTACTCAAATAATTTTATATGCATATTTATTAGGCACTGTTCTTATGGACCATCGATATCAGTTTGTGGCACATATAATGGCATTGTTTGGTGAAAAGGGGTCAACACAATATCTAGAAAATAACTATGATTTGTCCATAAAAGTATGGAATTAATAATTTAAGAAGATAATTTATAACACTACCTTTGAAGTAACTTTATATCTCCACTGATGTATCTTTGTGTCTCAGACCATCAGCCTTTAACAGGTATTTGTATATTCTTCTGCTGATAAGCATGTATAATTCACATAGGAGGATTATGGAAAACAATGCATCCAAAGGACAGTAAAATTCTTCTAACATTTTATGTCCATTAATCTTCATCTTATTCATGCACTACAGTCCCTTTATATCTTCACTACTAATCCATGGTTTTGTTTCTTTCAAATATGACTAGGTAACTCATTTTATTATACCTGTTCCCACTTATAAAAGAAAAATCCAAATAAGCTTAAAAGAATGTATACTAAATTACATCTAATTTTAAAGGTCTTTCCATAATTTTATTCCCTTTCTGCCTTCGTTTTAAAGTAGACTGGGTTCTTTGATCAGTAAAGTGTCCAATAGATTTAAATTACTTTCTGCCAGAATTGACAGGATTGGCCATCTGAAGTTCTCACCAAAAGGTCCAGAGAAAGAGGAAGAATGCAATATAATGATTGACTCTTTTCTCAGTCTCACTATATTTGAATAGAAGCAGACTACTTAGTTGCAGGATGGTGTGGAATGTCTGGATGGGAATGTATATAATGCAATCGGGAAGTTGTGTTTTCTATCAATCAAACTAAGGATGAGTGCTGGAGGGAAACACATCATTTTTACAGTTTTTAAGCATGTTTTTAGTCCTTTAATATTTTTTAAAAAATCTTAGTAAGCCTGGTGGATGCCAAGATTGGGGTCTGTAGATGCATGGATGCCCCAGTCTTAGGTATTCACTGATGCTGAACTCTCATAATTTTGTGGGGAGGCCAGTCAAGCAATATAACATGTAGTGATGGAATTCCTGATGGTGGGGATGGGCCGCTTTTTCCTTCTCTTCATTTTCTTTCTTATAGCATGCTTTCAATAGATGGTGGTATTAATCACGAGTAACATCAAGGTTGTGAGATTAGGACAGCTTTCCTTAACTGGTGTCCTCCAGGAGCATTGGACTACAGCTCCCATCATCCTCATTGACCATACTGGCTGGGGATTGTAGGAAACACAGTTGGAGACTGTCAGGTCCAGCAAGGCAGAATTACAAAATGGCTTCTTTTGGACTGGGAAAGATCAAACCATCAACCCTGCTGTTGAGTCGGAGTGCTTGCATTCCTACCTTACTCAAATGATGGGATCTACCACCTAAGAGCCAGTCTGGCAAGCCTGGCCTCTGTGGAAGGGCTGCAAAGGAAGGAGCAGACAGCTCCATTGTGCGGAAGGCGCAAGCAGGCAGAGCAGTGGCCAGCCATCCCGCTATTCCCAATGCTTTCACCAGTGACAGAGCAAACGTGTCTGGGAACTCCAGACAGAGGGTGATGATGGCAGGGACTGTGTCAACTTTCCTTGACAGCTTCTTTTTCCATGCAAAGTGCCTTCCCCTCTCACACTGGGACTGTCCAATAGCAGCTGCCCCACCCCCAGATCCATTTCTGCTGCAAAATACCTATTTGGGCACTAAGCTTTAGAGACACAAAATATTCACAAAAGCTTATTTCAGAAACTCAGACTCATCACAAAAAGGGATTAAGGTACAAGAATGTCCTTTCCCCAATATTTCTTTGGAAATATCACCTACCTACACCTAAGCAACTATTCAAACCAATACAGTTTAGGAATGTCAGATTGCTGAGATATTTCAGTTTTACTTAAGTACTGTGGGAAAGTTTATACCTGCTCTGTCCATAAAAGAAGAAATCCCAGGGCATAATTGCTGAGGAAAGGGATGTGGAAGCAGGAATGTGGAGTTAAGGGAGCATTTGTGAAGATCATATCATGACAAGATATGTGAAGAGGCATTGATAAAGTTTGCAAGAGAGAGAGAGAGAGAGAGAGAGAGAGAGAGAGAGCGAGAGAGAGAGAGAGCGAGCGAGCGAGCGAGCAAACTAAGCCATTTTGGCTTACATTTTAGATACAATGCTGCCAGGAACTAAACAAACCCATGCACTGAAGCAGAAAAAAGGAAAATACACACACCTTGGCATTTCTATTCTCAAATTGCTTCTTTCTTCTAAATAACTGTTAATTATCAAATCTATTAGTCATCATACTTTGAGGGAAGAGGAAATGAAGGTTACAAGATAGCTCAAATAAAGTACACTCATTATTTATGGCACTTCCTTTGTTATAATTAGTCACCTTTTAATCAAAATACATGACAAAAGAATGTCAGAGGCTCTGGTGTAAACCTAAGTGTGACAGTTTAAAAAAAAAATAGTATACTCATTTCCTGCTGGAAGCGTGACCTATAACTCAAAAGTACTATTTTTGTGCTTTATTATAAAACATTCTATTACAGGACCTGTCTCTATTATTAGTATCTCCCATTTGAGATCTATATAGCTTTGTCAGCAGCATCAAACGTGAGCAGGATTTTAATTCCAACATATATGTGATTCTAGGCAGGGAATTGAGAATGTTTTATCTGGCATTTCTGCTCTGAGAAATACTTGAATGGAACAATCGAGATGTTTACAGTCTGGATCCTAAGTTGCTCATCTATTTAGATAAAGAGAATGTGTTTTCTGGCAACCTCTCCACATTTAGCTCCATGCATTGTAGCTCACACCATTCTCAATGGCCTCCAATCCCAGGAACAAATTTCCAAGGGTCCCAGGGAGCCACAGGGGACAGCAAGAGCCAGGAAAACCCAGTTCCATTAACAAAAATGGTTCCATCTGGGAGACCATCTGGAGCAGATTGTGGGATGGGGGCTGTAGGGAGGAGGAAGGAATGGGAAAGTCTAACTGAGCAAATTTAAGTCTGCTCACACAGATGTGGATTTTTGCCCATTTAAAGTGCATAATTGGTACAGCTCTTCTGAACCCTTGGTTAGTGCAAAGAAAAATAACTGGGTGAAGAAGCACAGCATTAAATTATAAATCTATTAATATTCCTCAAAATATAACCATCTGATCAGCAATTGCAATCAAGAGTGTTGGTTCTGATATAGTAGGTACAGGATTAAGAATCTAAATAAGATCGATGAATTGGTGATCCATCTGATGTAAATGGCTTTCTTTGGAAATGTCAATATTTTGAAAATCTTGACTTGGATCCATTGGTTATTCTTCCAATAGAAGGGAAACCATTGGTGGAACTGATCCCATTCTACAGCACCCCCAGAGGACTGAGGATCCCTTCAGAGCAGAATTGGGGGCACACATGAAGGCTGCAAGTTTGGGGGGAGAGGAAAGGGTTTTCCATTGTACAAATGGAAGTTCTGTTGCACAAGTAGATTTTCACTTGTACAATATTGAATCCAAGCCTTTACAAATCTTTACATATAATAGGACTCAGTTATAAGGAAATGTAATTTCAAGACACCACCGCCACATTTTAAGGGTGTAATCCTATGCATACTTAGATAGATGGCTGGCTGGAGAATGCTGGGAGCTGTAAGCCTTGTTTCTGTTCAACTAATGTGACAGATTTGTGCTTGTTTAAGGATATTATGTCTCTTGCTTAGGGACATTTGTTAATGACCAGAGAGGCTTAGCTATTGGGTGGTTAAAAATGAAATAAATAAATGAGTAAAATATAGTATGGGGTTTGCATATTTATTTTTGACCATGGATCAGCAGGTAATGTATCCTATGGCATATTCCTGGTCAAAGTGTAACCAAGGAACCTGCTGATTTACAACATTCTTGAAAATAACACATAAAAGGGTTTTTTAAGACTCTGAGATCCAGCACGTCTGTTCATCATTTATTTTAAAATCTCAAGCAGGTCTTACAGTTCATAATATAAGAGCATTGATTTAAGACAAAATCGAAACTGACTGGAAGCAAATCACAATTTAAAACATCGTAAGCAAAGCACAATTTAAAATATTCTAGTCCTGGAAGCATTGCCTTTTTATAGTAACAGAGGATGTGATCCAATGCTCTCCAGATGCATCTAAGCCTCTGCTGCCACTGCACCTCATTCGGTGTATTATCTAGGTGGATATTTTTTGCCATCCAAATGAAGCAAAGAAGAGGAAGGGGGAGGACAGGAAGCAGCATCAGCCCCACCTTTCTAACCCGCCCCCCGGCTTTCTGCCCCCCACTCCCCATCATGCCTCTTTTTGTCTTTTGTCAGAGAGGCAGCACCCTTGGTTTTTCCATGCCAGGGGTGTGGAGAGGGGACACAAACTTTGGAGTCCCAGCACTGATGTTGCAGAACCTCACAGCTGGGACTCTGAATGATGTCTCCATGATGTCCAGAGGTCGTAAGATTGTGCTGAAAGTACATTGCTTACATGATGCTGTTGAGCCTGTCGCAAAATGGAACAGAGGAGTCAATGAAGGCTGGTGCCACTCCATTTCTGAGAGATGTTGTGTTCTATGAGAATTGATGTTTGAACATTTCGCCTCCCACATTGAAATAATTTATCAATGTGATTACATGATTCCTTTCTGTAGAATGGAATTGATTTAACAATTAGTTATGACTTTTTCCTCAAAGCTCCCAGCCATGATTTTGGGAAGTCTGCATTTTCTTCATTAGTTGTTAGCATTTCCAAGCTACATATTCCCCTTCAAAACAAGATAGTATCCGCTTCTCTTTCACAGGTTGCTTTCTTCATCTTATGAATTTCTGAGTTCTATGTGTTTCCCATGATACTTCATGTCATCATTTGCTCTTTTGCATCAAGGGCTAAACATGTACATGGTATGACTGTCTTCTTTGAATTACCTGCTGACTTTTCCTGAGCTCAGCTGAGGAAAATAAAATCATCTTTCCCATAGTAGGCTCCTAGGTCAGTGAAAAGTTCACTGGATGTCAGAACGAATGCTTCTGCTAGAATGCCTTTGCTGCTGTTTTAACTCTAGGCCCATACATTTAGTCCACAATAATTTTTTTCAGCCTACATTCCAAGCCTTTCATTACATGAGTGGACAATCCCGCATGTACTACAATGTTCCTATTAATTATTGCATGATTTCTGACAGTTGATAGAAAGGTAACCTGCAGTCCTGTTCCAAGACACTGGGAACCTCTGTTGATCACCAGGACTTTACACGGGAAAGCTATAAAAACTTATCTTCCTGGGCCTAAATGTTATATAAACACAGAGAACATCTTTTAGTGATGTCTTCTGATAAAGGTAAAATAGGCAAAATGAGTCTGCTTGTAGACAATGAGCTAGATACAGACCTGCCATCCTGGAAAGGCTCCTTCAGTTCTTGGAACAGACTAGAATCCAGGGGAAGGTTTCTCCTGGAGAAGGAGAGCAAAATGCTCATTTTTGCCAGCTCTTCTTTTCCCAGCAATACATGATGGGCTGTGGTACATGGTATTGTGTGCCAGCTGCTCTCTGTGTGGTTCACAACGTTTCAGTCACCCTCCAGATTTTAACTAGGTCCAATGCTGCTTAGCTTCCTCAATAAGGATCAGGCACTTCAGGCTATATAGAAGCTTGTAAGATGGATGGCAGGGTGTGTGTGCTTTAAGCAATCCTCCTGGCACCCATGGCCTGTTTGAGAGATATATGTTGATTGACCTTTGCACAATCCCCAGTGTTCACATAGCTCAGATATTTGAAAATCTCCAAGCATGTGCTGACATTCCACAAGCCACAGTGGGCCACAATGACCAAGCCAATTGAGTCACTATTTCAGGATATCCCCTCACCTGCTGGTAGAAAGCACGGGGGGAGGGGGGGAGAGTGGAAATTGGCCCCAGATCACCACCTATGCACTTTCTTCTGTACTAGCAGAAAACCATTGTGTAGACCTACAGATCCAACACATGATATTGCTGTTTTGAGAATTTTGAGCCAAATAGTCATAATAACATAGAAACAGAGTGAGTCAAAAGGGGTCTCCTGGGCCATCCAGTCTGACCTTTGGCTCCAGCCAGCTCTGCTCATGACATGCCTACCATGTGCATGTCCAGTCTATCCTTAAACACCCTCACTGTTGGGGCTTCAACCACCTCCTGTGGAAACCCATTCCATACCCTGGGGGTCATAACCATCAGGAAGTACTTCCCAGCATCCACCCTAAATCTTGGTTACTTGAACTTGGCTCCATTAGAACACATCCTGTCCTCATCTGCAGGACAAAAAAGGTCATGACCCACCTCTGCATGGCACCCCCTCACATACCCGTATGTCACTAACAGGTCCCCTCCGAGTCTCCAAGGCTGAAAAGACCCAGCTCCCTCAGTTTCTCCTCATATGGCTCTTCCCATTGTTCCTTGCTTTCTGCAATTGATTTTATGTCAGGAGTGATCCATGATGAAGTTCCGAACATTAAGTATGCATAAATTTGTTAGCTCTGCCCAGTTTTCTCCAGATCGTATCAAATACTTTTGTAAGAGATGTTAAAAAATTTGCCCTTATTTAAGGGAGAAGGTTGCCACCATCTCACCATGCTTTAAAAGTTCTTACCATGGTTGCATGCACCTTCTAATATGTTTCTGTAATTTAAACATTTGCGCAGACTCAACCTTGGTGAATTAACAAAGGAAACTTCAAAATTCGAGGCCAATGCACTATGACTGGGTTCACATAATACAATAATCCACATTTCATCGCCTGTCCACAGCTGAACAACTCACACTCAAACCATGAGTGTTGTCTCAAGCCAGTCACTATACAAAATGATATACTTATGTTTTATCATTTCTATGATAATCTGCCACAGAACACCATTTTCCTTCACTTTCTTCTGTGGTCTAACTTTTATTATGATTAATTTTGTCCATGTTTCTCTCCCACACAACTCCACGGGAGGTATGGATCAAAAGAAGCTGCAGTAGTATTTTTCAAGAACACAGATTAATAAAGAATCTAATGGTGCAATTCTCTATGTGTACTCAGACTGGGACTTACTCCCAAGTAAGTGTGCATAGGATTGCAGACTAAATTTAATGTTTATGTCAGAGGTCTGAAGGATGCCTCAGCTTTTCATATGTTAATCCATCAATGAGGTAAGATTGTCAAAAACCAACTTTTTAAAAATAGTAGTAGGAAGATGCTTACTGGTATCTTTTAAAAGATATCTTTGAAATTCCACAGGGCTTGATGTTGCTAAATGATGGGATGTCACTACTTGTGAACTCAGAACTGTGGCTTGTTCATGGGCTGTTTTGCAAGACTACAGAGGTAGCAGGCAAGAACAGTGAAAGAATCCTACATGTGAGCACTGCATTACTACAAAGGCATTTGGGATACGGGAAGGGCCTGGGAGAAGAAATAATTCACAGTTTATTCAGTTCTCTGCCAAAGCCTGGGTAAGGCAAAAACCCTGGGCTAACATTATGTGCAAACCATGCCAGTATCACCACAAATTGCCACAGGACAGAAAAGACCTACTTAAATTCAGGGAAATTAGTGTTACTCCTTGCAAAACCTATAGCCCTATTCAGGCATGTGGAATCTGAGCAGAGCAAGAGCATAGGATAAAGGATTCTTTCCTTTCCAGGCAGTTGCCCTTCACAAGTTGAGAGCAACAGATGTGACCAAGAGTGGCAATGCTGGAACACTCCTCCTTATGCCTTTACCATACTCAGGTTCAGAACATCTGGACAGGGGTTAGGCACGCCAGGCATCTAAAATTTTGAGAAGTTAACCTTTTTACATGCCGTTATTTGCACTAGATTTCAACTGAAAATAACCTGTTCATTTGAAACAGGTTGTTTCAATCGTGTTTATTGTGGGTTTCAAAAACAATCCAGAAGTTGTGGGTCATTGTTCCAATGTGTATTTCATTGATAGTCACAATTCATCATGGAATAATAATACATTTATGAAGAATGTTGCAAAAAATATGGACATTGGTTTATTTTTAATAATTTGAGAGGCATGGCTTTGTGCAAAAGCCAGTGTAGCATTGTTGCTGAAATTCCGTACTTGGAAGTCGCAAACCACAGCACAAACCCATGCATGTTTACTTAGAGGTAAGTAACACTAAGTTAAATATTATTTATTCTCCTTTGCTTAGATTGTAGCACCAGGTTCAGTTCCCTGCTTAGCCACAAAGCTCACTGAATGACTGTGGTCAAATTCAGGACAATCTGCAGATAGAACACTGTTTGTAGTTACTTTTCTTCCTGAAACTAGACTGGTGTTCTTTGTGGAATGCCTTTACCACAGTCTTTCTTCCTGGACAACATCCAAACAATCTCTTATTTATTTAAGACTGTAGTAGTCCAGCAGGTGTTTGGCTCTTCCATAACCTATAAGCTGTGGAAAACCTGACGTTTCTTTATTGCTGCATTTAGGCTGTTTTATCTAATCTTGCAGTTGGTAGTTTTCCGTTTTTAAGTTCTTTCGTAGTTATTAGTTTTGTTCTCATTGTGCTGCTGTTACTTTTAAGAAAAGTGTTAGCTGCCCAGTGTCTTGATTGAAAAAAAAAAGATTAAAAAAGCAAACAAACTACAATTCCTTCTGTATTACACCGCAAGAGTTATTCCTTTAAAGTCCTAATAACCATCAGGCTTGTTCTGCTTCTCTGTTCCAGCCAAAGAAACATTCTGCTGAAGCTCAAGCCACTAATCTTTAACCCCCGCCTCCCCATCTGGGCTCATATCTTTCAAAGGAAATAAGTCAATCTGTTCTCCCATTCCAATGTGAACCACCACGGGCAATATGCATGTAAAGGGGACACAGGCATTTCAAAACAAGTATTATTCATTTTCTCCTGCCAGCCAAGTCTTCGTTTTGCCATCATGAGCCCTGGATGACTAAACATCTTCGTTTATCATAAGAACATAAGAAATGCAAGAGCAGATCAGACAAAGACCCATTTGGTCCAGGATCCTGGGTTGCACAGCGGCCAACCAGATGCCCACAAACAGGACACAAATAACCTCTGCCCACTGTAGTTTCCCAGCATGTGGTGTGCAAAGGCATGTTTCCGCTGATCCTGGTAGTAGCAGATGACCATCATGCTTAGTGACAGATCCCTTTATTATTTGTCCAAATGCTGCTGCCTCTTTAAACCCATCAAAGGCAGTGGCCATTACTACATCCTTCAACCACACCCCTCAACAAGCTAGAGATTAGAATTAGAGAGAGTAGCAATAAAGAGATAATAAATAAAGCTAGAGAGTAGCAATAAACTAGCATTTTTTCATCAGCAACACTCAGGTGGATCTCAAGAAAACAAGCAGTCTGGCCATTTCCCATGCTCAGAGAAGCTGATCTGAGCAAATTCAGATCTTCCTCTCTCAAAGAAGATCATTCTTTCAGAGAAGAAGACCTGAACTTGCTCAGCAGCAACTGATCCCAGATGTCATTACCAAATGTCATCCATGTCTGACTCAACCCGTCATGCCATTTTTGCTTCCTTACTGGTTGATCTCCATCTAGACAACGCACTCCTGGTGAACTGCTCTCCCTATTCATAATGTTTTATTCTTGTGTCAGCAGCAGATTAATGATGCTCATTAGAGTATTCATATAAACCTGCAGCAAGAGCGAAGGGGGTGAACAGAAGTACAATGTATGCCTTGCATACATGCATTTCTTAGCATTTTTCTCAAACTCTATCTGTATAAACAATGCCAATGCTGAAATTCAGACATGGGCAGTCTGATCCAATGTGAGATTACTCTGAAGAAAGTCTCAATTCACTGCAACTCACTCCTGAGTGTGTATGCAATTACAGTACTAACATTTTGTCTGTGCACTGTCAGATATGAAAGTAGTGGCAAAGAAGGGTAAGAAACAAGATAGCAATGAGGTATGCAGCTGCTGCAGGTTTGCTCTGCTCCTGGCTTGGGAGCGCAGCAGCTTTAGCAATGTAAGATGTACCTATGACCCACAGGTTCCTCCAGCCACACCTGAATGCTTCAGTTACACTCTTTTTCTGAGAACAGCGTTTTGCACTTTTTATATTGTGGTGGACAATCTGTGGCCCTCTACAAGTTCTTTGAATGCCATCCCCATCACCCCTTGTTAGGAATGACAGGAGTTGCAGTCAAACATTCTGCAGGTCCACAACTCCTGTTCTTGTTTATGTGGGTAATTCTTATTGAGGAAAAGGCACTAGAAAGTTTTGATGCTTTTGAAATACCGGTTTATTTGCAAACATGGAGTAGAAGGGAGGCAGACACCAAGACTGGTCTTGAAAGCAACATTTATTCCCCAAAAGCAACAGCATGCCCTTACAGCACTCCAAGCCAACTTTGGAAACACAGGGAACTTCTAGATGAAGGAGTTTTACAGCTATCAAGAAGAAGGCATTGCTTGGAGAATCGATATTTTATTTCCTTAAGCGATTTAATTTAGGTGGCACAGGAGCCTTTGGTGATGACTTTGTCAAAGGCCTTTTGGAAATCCAAGTAAACAGTGTCTACTGGATCACCCATGTACATGCTTACTAACAGTCAAGAACTCCAGCCAGTAAGTTAGTGAGATATGACTTCCCCATGCAGAAACCATGTTGGTTCTTTTTCAGTAGTTTTCTTTCGATATATTTAATGATATCTTTATTGTTGGCCTTGATGTTGTTAGCAATATGCTCCTCAAACTGTTCCTCACTTCTCCGACTGCCTGCCTGCATCTCCCTTGCACATTTCCCTTGCAGTCCCATCTTTTCCTCTGTGCAACCCTTCCATTTTTTGAACAAAGCTTTCTTCTTCCTAAGGGCTTACATGAAATCCTAAGGGATTTCCTGGACATCGTGCTACCTTTCCTCATTTGTGGTATGCACATTGTCTTTGCCTCTATTATAGTCTTTTTGAGTAAACTCCAAGTACTTCGAAGTGATTCAAACTTCTTGATTCCCCTCTTCAGCTTCTTTACCAGTTCCCTTGTTTTTGAAAAGTTTCTTCTTTTGAAGTCAAACCCAACTGTGTTTGACTTCTTTGGCAGTCTTCCACCTAAATGTTTATTAAACGTGATACCAGTGTGGTCACTGTTTTCTGTTAGCTCAACAACATGTATATTTGGTACTATATCCTGAGCAACCCCACCTGAAGTTAAATCCAGAATTGCCTCCCCTCTCGTTGGTTCTATGACGAACTGCTCTGTCTCATTTCAGAGACAGGGAGAAAGACTTACTCAGCCACTGAGTGCCTCAATTAAAGGAAAAATGGTACCTCCTTTTGCATCAAGTTCCTGACAGTTTGCAGATTCCTCAAATTTATTTTTTGGTCAAAATGATACACTATCACTGCAATGTTTATGATAATATGCTGTTGTTGAGGGTTAGGGAAAGCCAGATTGGCATTTCTTTGAATTATACATTCCATTAAGCCCCGAGGCAACATTTCGGAGAGTTAGCAAAGAACTAGATTCCTGCTTCGATGAGCTAGTCAGCTAACAGCTTATACTGTCATGGCTAAATATGGTAGGATACTTGTGGAACAGATATTTCTGTAAGTTTGCACATCATGAAGAAAACATTACTAAGCTGAAATTGCTATGTAAGCAGTCATGAAAGAACACTTTTATAAATGCAGCTTTGCTATATGTAAGACCCCTCCAACCTCCTGATGCACTTAAATATCTTATTAAAGGAGTGGACAACTTTGGAGAGTCTGCTGAGGGCCTTTGGTGGATCTCTGCTGCCCTCTGATCCTCATGCGAGGTTCATCCCTGCTGCTACTGTGCTGGCACCAGCAGCAAGGAAATTGGTAATTCGATAGGATTGATTTGATTGATTACATTTGTATGCCGCCCCATAGCCCGTAGGGTTTTTTGGGCAGCTTACAGCAAGACAAGATACAAAATACAATCATATAAAAAAATACCATCACAAAAATACAAAATCAATATAAATATAATACGATACTCATAGCAAATACAAATTCAAATACAATATTAACAGCAGAGCAATACAAAATCAAACAAAGTTGCTTAATGCAATAATATTCATAATGTTAAATAATGAAATACAACTAACCCATCCACTCAAACCCCCAGATTGATTAGGAAAACACAGTGAACACATCCCTGCCTCAGCACTTCCCATACACCGTCACACCCGAGAAAAAGGCCCGGTCTTTGGAGCCCTGCCCAGAGGGCAGACCTGGTATGATGTGGCTCCCAGGTGGCTCCTATTGAGCTGTCTCTCCCCACCCCAGTGGCACTGGGGCACCACCCATGAATGCGATGCCAACCAAGGAGGACGTGTGAATGTGCAGGGAGAGCGCAGCTAGCCCCTGCGACTAATTTGCTAGGAAATTAGGAAAACTTCTAGAAAGCAGCAAAAGAGGCAAAATGAAGCATATTTGCTACCTAAATTTGGCCTTTGGACCACTCTATTGTATAAATTGCCAATTTTTCTGGCCAGTGTGGCAGTGGGAGACACATATTAATGTGTGAGACACACTAGAGGGAGACACACACATCTGGAAAGAGTTCCCCAGAGAGGTTCACCTGGCACCTCCTGCACATTCTTTTAGGCACCAGGTGAAAACTTTTTTAAATTTGATAGTATTTTAATTGTTAACTTGTTTTAAGCAGCATTTTAACTGTGGGTATGTATCAGTTTTGTGCATCTTATATTGGTCTTAATGATTTTTATTTGCAATTCTGTATTCCGTATTTTATTTTGTATTTTGTTGTAATCTGTCCAGGGAGCTGTATGGCTAATGGGGCAGGTTAGAAATCTAATAAAATAAATAAATAAATAGTTATTATTATAACCTCTAAGGATTCGACAAACTCTCTATATAACAAGAGTATCCTGAAGGAATTTTTAACAGGATAATTGGCAGTTTCAAAACTCCTACCAAAAATGTATGCTAATTTTCATTGCAAACAAATCCTGGGAAGTCACATGGGCCCTAAACTGAGTAGAGTAAATCAACTAATCATTACACAATACTGAAACTGAACACATTGGTAAATGATTCCTAAATAAATAGATATCTATCTTTTTAAATGGGGTTAAATAGCTATATTGATTTCAGTCCGGTCATATTGCCTCCTTCTATAAGAACTTTAATTAAAATACATCTTTTTCATTTCAATATTATAGTGATATATACTACTTTATAAAGCTCTCTTATCTTCTGGTTGGATTTGTGTTCTTTGCTTGTATTTCTGACAGCATTACAACTCAGGTGTATTTTTTGCAGCAGTATTTATTTTCCTTCTTGAAAAAGGTCTAAGAGAGTGTCAGATGACAGAAAGTTTTATAAGTTTGAACAGGCTTACTTTTTTATTTGTTATATTTGAGAAATACAGAATTAGATCAGTAATGAAGTTAACACCTCTTTTGCATTACTACCCCATGTTTTGCATAGTTGTAAATCAGTCTAAATCTAATAGAACCTGTTTAAAGTGTTTTTATTTTCAATGAACATAACAAACTTAGCAGGCTAAATAATACTTAGAAATGAAAGGCTATATAGGCTATTACTATTTTTAATTGTATGCCTGTCACTTGAGCTTCCTGAATTCTCCACTACATTACTGGGAGACACAATTAGTCTCTTTACCTCACATGGGTAATAGAGATAAAATTTTATTAATTATCTATTGAGACAGCTAGTATTGTGATTTCACTTGGCTTCATACCACTGAAAAAGAAGTAAAATCCTGTATTCTGGGACTGACCCCTTGAGCCAACCAAATAAACTATGTGCAACAGATAGCAAGTTTTAAAATAGCAGGAAATACTACAAAAAGTATGATACAGTATAAAATACCAAGTAAAGGAATTAGTACCAAGCAGATGTTTTAAATCCTCCTTGCTTCAGGTAATTTTTAGAGAATGTTTTCCCAAGTATTCCTGCCACATAAACTGTGCTTTAATCTCCAGGATTATATTAATACAATCCTGTACATGTTCCAGTGGGACCTACTCTCATGTAAGTATGCACACGATTGCAGCCTAAACCTCAGCATTTTTACTTAACCATTCATTGTTTTATTTCCCATCATATTAGCAATTGCAGGGTCTGTTAATTAGAATTTTTCTTGGGTACTAATTATACTTCTTCAACCTGAATATGATTATAGGAGAATCCAAATCTAGTGATATACTGAGCAACTAACAGTCTGAAACATGAAATAAATCAAGCATGAAAAAGAGTTTTGGGATGTGTAAACTGTCTTCTAATAAAAGGTTTTAGGTGCAGCAGACAAGGGATATTTCAAATAAAGCTTGAAATAAGTAGTTTAAGAAGGAGCTGTTCTATGTTTCAGAGCACTGATTTGGTAAAGGAAATTCCACAAGTGATAGCAAAGTAGCTCAATCAAACAAGTGGTAAAAATGAAACACAGTAACAATAAGAGTGGTCAACATGCCATTTTAACTCATTCTTCTACTGGTATTTATTGCCTTTATGCGTCACAACTGATTCTCTGTCTCTGGTATAATTGCAATTATAATTATGTCTCCATTTGTATTTTTCTAATTGAATTGTTGCTTTGTTTTATTGTAGACCATTCTGAAACTTACAGAACTGAGGTTTGTATAAACTTAACAGTTCTGGATCTGAAGGAGCACATGGCTAGTTTTGCATGTCATACAATAATTTGGGGATTTGGTTCATACACAGCAGCATACCATGTCATAAGGCCACCACTATTTTATTTATTACACTTGTTTAAGGCTGCCCGTTGGCATCACACTCTCTTCATTTTCTAAAAGCAGTCTGTTATAAGCCCTATCTGCTGTTTAAAGGTGGGCAGGAAATTTAAATATCCCCACTGGGTGCCTTTGAATCCAATCTTAATAAATACTATTTGAATATGAATGTGCTTTAGGGAAACTCTTAATACCTTAAAAATTATTAATACTCACAGTAACATTCTATTGGCAAGTTACCAAGTAGCATCTTAAAATAATCAGTGTTATATCTGAAATTATTCATCATTTTTATCAATTTCTTGATCAAAGCGGCATTATAAAAGCTGTAGAAAAGTGTAGGAACTGCAAAACAAAACTTCATTTCTCTACTAGTGGAATGTGCAGAATGGAGCTACCCGATTTAAGGCACAATATGGTATCCTGCCTCCTGATGGAGCAATATATTTCAGCAGTGCTCCAAAATCTCCTTTGGTCCGTATCACTTTCCAGATAAATTTCAGGGTGTTATTTTTGATCCTGCTTTCTGGGACTGCTTCTTCCCTGTGGTTGCATCACTGTGCTCATCACTCTCTGAGGCTGGCCAATTTTTAACTAATTGTATTAATCCTTGAAAACTGATTGAAAATGTTTATAGCCTGCTTTTAATACCATGTGAGTAGCAGAAATTCAGCTCGTATTTAAATAGGTAATAAGGCTAAGATGGTGTGTACATCTACTTGAGAGTAAGCTACAGTGATTTAATACCGAAAATGTTTATAGCCTGCTTTTAATACCATGTGAGTAGCAGAAATTCAGCTCGTATTTAAATAGGTAATAAGGCTAAGATGGTGTGTACATCTACTTGAGAGTAAGCTACAGTGATTTAATACCGTAAAATAGATTTCCAAGTAAACATACACAGAATTAGGCTGCAGATGTCCACTGTAGATAATGGGACCATATAAAGTGATGTTTTTGTACTGCTCCACAACTGTGGAGCTAGCACCTGGAAACCATGGTAAGATCATTGTGATGTGACTGGCTTTTTATGGCTGGCGTAAATTTGTTTTGAACATCTGGCAGTTACATATGTTTCGCTTAGATCTCAAATGACTTTTACTTGCATATTTTATTTCTCTTTCTGGTTTAATCATTTTGCCTTAAGAAAAAGTCTTTCTAAATAAAGAGTTATAACAGAAAAAGTATCTCCAAAAGTTATAATTCTAGGCTGTTATAAACCATATAACATCCACTTTTGCATTATCTGCTAGACCTGTAAGCGAACCTTATAACTCTTAATGCTACAAGAGTTAAGAATTTTCTGTTCTAACCTTTTTTGGTTTTTGTCTAAATTATTGCAGATGCGTGTGAAACAGCACTGAACTTGTCAAAACAGCACAGGTAAACATGCTGCCCAAATGCATGCATGATGAACAGATGTCGATTGTAACATGCAGGCATTTGTGCAGTAAAACACTAGTTTAATATGTGGAACTGTGGTATAGTTTGGATTTGATGCTGTTATCAGTTTTTAATGCTATCTGCTTAGCTCCCATAATGGCCTTTAGTAATATGCTTCTAATGCCTGTGTACATGCACAGTACATGTGTTATTGCTATATTTACAAGTAATGCAGGTGTGTGAACCTGCAGAGTGATGCAGGGTTATGCAATACTGAGAATGTGAATGGAATGTGGAAAAATACATTGCAGTATTTGTGTGTGGCACACATTACTGGCGAGCAAATTAAATCAGAGCTTTTGGTTTGTACTTAACTATTACAAATACCTGAATTCTGCATTTGTCTTCCTCGATTTCCAAGCCTTTCTATGCCCTGGCGTATCAGTAAACTCCCATTTGGCTTATATATCGCGCATGCAATGGAGAGCAATAAACGTGGTTGTAATGTGAATAAGTGGAATGTGTTTGGAGGCGAGAACGTGGCCGTCCATCGCAGGAGGTGTGCGTGCAGTTGCTTGCACGTATGAATGCAGTGCAATATGTGCCAGTGCAGCGTGATGCAGTCAATTACGTGTGGATGTAAAAATGGTGACTGATGCATGTGTGGGTGCAGTGCAGGTGCATGGAGTGAAATACCGACGTGTTCCAACGAACGCAGGGCGTACGAGCTCTCTCAAATATTTCTGCCGTTTCATAAATACGGAACAAGTATTGGGAATTTGCAGACAGGCGAGATTAATGCATTTTCTGCGCAGAAAAACAAAAACAAGAAATCCTTCGGATTCTCCCCACACCGGTATAGCAGGACCTCCCCAGCTCTTCTCGTGACCCAATCGAATCGGACGGAGGAGGCAGAAAAGAGCAGAACAGGCAGTGCTTTCGGAGTTCGATTGCTACTGCCTGGACCCAGTACTTGAGGAGTCCTCCTCGGGCTAAGAACTCACCCGCGTTCTTTTCGGCTCCTCCTCCGGCCGGTCTGGTTCGCTCGGCGTTCGTAGGCTGCGCCTTTCTCCCGTCCTTCGCCCCGCCCTCCAGTGCACTTCTGCCGAGCCGCGCGCACGCCATTGGGCCGCTTCTTTGAGCGTTGGCACCGCCCTTTCTCCATCCCGCTGGCTCCGCCTCGCGCGCTTTTCCTCTCCCCTCCTCCTCTTCCTCCGCCACCGCCTCCCCCTTCCCTGCTCTCGCGCTCCTTCTCCCCCCCCTCTCCCCCCCCCACCCGCCTCCCTGTCAGTGCGGTGGCTGCGCTGGGAAACATGGCGTCGGAGGGGATGATTTTAACGAACCACGACCACCAAATCCGCGTCGGGGTTCTCACAGGTAACGAACCGCGACTGGGAAGCCGGGCAGAGGTGGCTACGGGTCGGGGCTCGCGGTCAGTCCGCTTCGTACTGGGTGTCCCTGCCGCCGCCGCCGCCGCTGCCTCCGTTTGCTCCACCTCGACCACCTTCTCTCCCTGCCGGGGCTCCGCCGGCGCTGCGCCGGAAGCCGGACCACCTGGAGCCGGCTTCTTTCCCTCTGCTCCCTTCCGAGCCCGGCCTCTGCCTCGACCGCGCTGAGGTACAAGAGAGGAAGGACAGGGAAACTGGCTTGGCGGGCGACCGTAGCGCTGGTGGGATTGGGCGCCGCTGCTATTGCTGCCGCATGCGGGCGGGAGGCTGTTCAGTGCCGCAGCCTCGAGTTCGCCGCTCCCGCTGGGGACTGGCCCGTAAATAACCCGTGCGGTGAGAAGTAGAGCAAAAAGGGAAAGGGTGCAGGGAGAGGGGCATCGGGAGATGCCGGGCTTGCCTCGGGCGCGAGGGGGGATGCAGGTGCAAAGGTGCTTGGGAAAAGCGGGCACCTGGCCGGGCTGCGAGTGCCGGAGCGGCATGACCCGTTTCTCTCTTCACAGGCCCCGGAGGAATCCGAGCTCGGCATCCCTTCTCTTTCGGGGAATGCCTTGATCCTGGGCCGTTTTAAATTGATACCTTTGCAGTTTCTTCTTCTGGTGCCTTTCCACTCTGGTTCTTCAAGCCTGGAGGAGCCTGCGAAAGATTGGGGGGCAGGTTCCGAGCGTTGGGTGGGGGACCCCCGGCAACATGTCCTTGATGGGGACCCCTCCTCTGTCCCCCTGCTGGTTTAATCGCACCAGCTGCGCTGCTAAGAGAGAGGGAAGAGAAAAGGCAACCGTCTTCGTTGCTGCTGCTCCTTGTAGCCGCCTCCACTACTCCGTTCAAGGAACAACTACCAACGCCTCCACACACTCTCCGGGTAGCGCAGGAGTTGGGATTGGGCCCACTGGGCCCTTCCAGCTCCTCCACCCGAGGGAGACAGTGAGCAAGAGGAGGCAGGAGCTGATGGTCGTTGTAGTGACCGATGATGCTAACTCTCCTAAGCGCATGAAAGCTAGTGGAAGAGGCTGCAAGGAGCTACTGCCGCCTCTGCCTCCTCTTTGAACAGCATGGCAAATTGGATTGGGCCCACTTATCGCCCAGTTGTAAGTGAGTGGTTTCTTTTTGCCACTTCCTTAGGTAACTGAGCAGCAGAGGTGGCAGTAAGGAAGACCTAGCACTGTCTCCAGTGTGCTTTCACTGGGCATCATGTTGATTAGGATTGAAACCTGTGCGTCCAACCCTCTTAGTTGTGTTACCCAGAGGAAGAGTGTGAATGAGTGGAGACAATGGCTGTTCCTTGCTGCTTGTTGCTTGCTTACCTGCCCAGCCAAGGAGCAGCCACTTTCACTTGCTTGACTACTCCTTAGGGCATGTGTGCTGGGCCCAGTTCTTTCTACCTACTTTCTCTCTTTGGCAGGCAAATAAGATTCTTCAGACTGGCTTTCACTGGCCTATTTTGGGCAGGAGGTGGACAGCAGCACAAAAGAGTAGAGACCCACACTTACTTTCAGTGATAGTGCCCTTCAGTGGCATGTGGTCGAGGGTTTTCACTTTCGTGTTTTGCAAAGGTGATAGGGCTTTAGCTATTTCCTAATGGTGCTGACCTCAGAATGCAAAACTGCATTCTCTTGGGAAACCTAGTCCAGAGTATAACAGGTCTTGTAATGAGTATGTATTGCTTCCCCCACCACCATTCTCTTCTTTATTTTTCCGGTGATGTGACTGACTAGGTGTCTTTTTGGAATTTTGGCTTTGGGACCATGAGGCATATCTTGAAAGGGCAGCTGAAGGGTTTCACTGATGAGTTTAGAGTATGTAGTGATGGAAGGATGGGGAATGTGGGCAAGTGGACTTAGAATTTTTCAAAGGAGAGGCTTTCCTTGTGTATATTTTTGTTTATCTTCTTAAAGGGGCTTGGTGAAAGCTGAATTCCACCCAGTGAAGATTCTTTGTCGGCAGAAAGAGAGAATAAAATATCTGAATGAGGTCTTGAATAGCAAATTGGAAATTTATTTATTTAGCCTTGTGGTATTAAATCAAAATGCATCTTTCTTAAAAAGAATGTTCTATATTCATTTACTGCATGGTTGGCTGTCCCAGTTTTGGAGGAGCCTATGGTCTGCCTATGAATAGCTACTTGGAACCTTCCTAAGTCGGAATATGACAGAGGGAAATCCCAGAGTCTGATAGCATGCTGTTCTCTCTTCTTGGTACTGAAACTGTCAGCCCTTGATTTTCATTATCAGTCGCTGCCAATAGAATGTAGTTACAGAACTTGAAATTTTTCTTCCTTTGGGTTTTTTGATCTGTTAAGTCTTTTCTTGCAACAGTGTTGGGGCAGAATAAATTTCTAGAAGTTATTGCTGTAAATCTTAATGATGTTTCTGCATAATAGAGAACTAGATTTTTAAGCATAACATCTGATTTTGCAAGGTATGATGATTAGATTGTAGAGATTTTGTTATCTTCTTATGTACATACTTTTCCATCTATATCTAGGAGGCAAGTATACTTTATAAGATTAGGAATAGGAGAAAAATAGGTAAATGTAAATTTTTCATTGCATATGTTTTTTAATTTTCATTTTTGGGCTGATATGACTTGATTAGTATAATAGTTTTAATAGTATTTATATTGGGAATATATATAGTAATACAATACTATGTTTTTTAATTTCGAAGACTTAATGTCCTTATTTGAATGTAGTAATTTTCAAACACAGCTTTTTTTTCCTATTTGCAAATATAATTGATCTTCCAATCAAAATGATATCTCTAAAAGGATCAATTCAAATAGGGGTGTAAGGATTATATACTGCGAAGTATAACTGTCCTGATGAAACTAAATGTCAAAAATTGCAGAAAGTGCAGTTTCAACCAATAGGGAAGTTTCTTCATTTGCCTAGTTGATTGACTGAAATTCTTTAAAAAGAGCTTGGAATTATTATTTCAATTATTCTGCCATTATTTAATCTTAACATGTTTTGCCTCATCTAGGTTTTACCTACTGTAAGCTAGTAATTGTTCAAGTAAAGATGTTTCTGGAGCTACAATAAATTGCACATGCAGTGTATAAATACCATGAATTACTTCAAAAAATTCTAAACTATTTGCTGTCCTTCTCTTTTGGAAATATCATTACATTTCATTTATAGCATGTTAGGAATAATTGGAAATCTGTTCATTTGTATCATATCAATAAAGTCATACTGAAGTCTTTATAGACATAGCTATTGGCAATATTTTTTGAGGAAATGCTGAAAGTGATGAGATCTATTGTATGCTTTTTGTTCTTTCATTTTTTGGATTTTGCTTTAGATTAAGTGGAGAATGTCAACTATATTGTTTGTGTGATTGATAGAATACTATAGTTAACCGTTTGAAGTGATATATACTACTATTCTGTCATCTCTAATATATTTTTAACTACAAATGTGACATTCTTTGATTGTAAGAATCCTGCGTCTCTAAGAACTTAACTGCACAATCCTGCCCATTTCTTGTGTAATTGCCCTACATATCCTTGATAACACTGTGTTGCAATACCTAAAAATAAAATATAATAATGTAGTATAAAGCTTATGCTTTTTCTCTTACTTGCTCTCACAATTCAGTTCAAATAAGAATAAGTCTTAGCGCTCTGTGAAACAGCCAGTAAAGGCCAGGAAGGGGTTGACAGCTAGATCAATGCAGTGTGTCCTTAGGCTCTTGACATATAATCAGGGGTGCCTTTTTGCTAATGTACACTGCAATAGAACATGGGGGCAGAGCTGATCTTTTGGCCAAGCTAAGCCTAGGCAATAATAGGGATATGGAGAATTTTGTTTCAGTTCATTAAACATCAGAGCCTGTACCATTCACATCTTGAAATGCCACTATGTTCATTCATAGGCTTGTGCTTGAAGTTACATTAGAAAAGTGTGTATTTTATTGGGGGTAAGCATTTTAGCGTGATAGTCAGTGGGCAGGGAGAATGCATTTGGGTGTGCATTCTTAAAACTATGCACCTGAATGCACACTTCAGTCATTCAATAAATAAAAATTTAAAAAATTGGGAATGGGAACATGGCAGACCAAGCTTCAAGGGGGAACTAATCCCAGCCCTAACTCTAAGCTTGACAAGCTCAAGTCTTGCTGGTTCTCCCATCCCTAGACCATAATGTAGTACTTAGTCCATGGAGCCAAAAATATATTCCAGCTTTCTCAATATCCCATCTAATTTCTAAACATAACAAGACTGTGTAAGAGGCTGAGAGAAATAGGGTCTTTTGAAATACTGCATGGGCATTTGAAATACTACATGGGCATAAGAACAGGCATACAAATAATTACTACAGTAAGAAATAGCTGTTTGATTAATATGTGCTGCTGTTGTAATACGGAATGGGATAGGCAAAAATCAAGAATGTTTGATTTTTGAGCACATTTTTTATTCTGAAATGTGTTTGTGAGTACCATGAAAAATTGCTATTCAAGGTTGGTGGATGGTCTCCTCCCAATGCTCACTTGCATAAGGGTTAATATGTATCTTACCTGAGAATTTATTATTTTGACATACTCTATTCTACTGCTGTTCACTTTGAATATATGATTTTACAAAAATGATGATTCCAAGAGTCATGTTTCTCTGTGAGTGTTGATTGGCTTGAATTTCCAGGCAGGGTTGATTTCTGTGAAGTGGTTGCAAAGGTGTAGTCTGAAAATAAGAGTTAATAGCCAGCATTTCTGTTACGTAATAGAGTTGCTACAATAGACCAAATAATGTTTGGAACATAGAGTTAATATTTATCTTCACTGAGGAATTCTGAGTAATACACGTAAACCACCTCGGGGTCATTCAGTTAGCAGGCTTGTGGACTGATACTAAACATGTTCACCCAAAAGTAGATCACATTGAATTCAGTGGAACTTGTTCCCTGATTAAGCACAATCAGGATTATAGCCTTCATTGAATAAATAAAAGCTCCTCTTCCACCTTGTTGTCAGACAACAATCTTTGTAAAATATTACAAATGTATTCATTTTTCTTTATTCCTGGCATTTCTTTTGGTTTCATTGGTGTAAAATGCTATCATGTACCTCAGCTCAGCCTTCTTTGCTTGTCCTGGAATGAGTTCACTGAAAACCAAACCACGTACTTTCCATCAGAAAGCTTAATTTTTTCATAACCAGAAATGTTGGGCATAGATTGGTTGTGTTCTAAGAATTTAGGAGCAAGTCCTTGATGGAGGGTTAGAATTTAGATCTTGCCTACTCAGTCCAAGTGTTCCATCCCCATTTCATGGACAATGGGAGAACTAATGGCATGCTTTTCTTGATCTTTTGAGTAAAATCTAAATTTTAGTAGTGGGGATTTTTTGTTGCAGAGATGGTGTATTGGCTATAGAGATTATGCACTGCATGTAGAGTGGACCTCTTTGCTCACAAGTATTTATTAAAGGAGAAAGAATTTGCATGTTCCAATAGTGGTTTCCTTTCGTAGGCTCTTCTAATGAAGCTGTATGGAAAGAGATTTTTTTTTTCAAATGAGCATATGTATGTGAGGGGTGGCTCAATACAGTCTTCCCGACTGTATTCTTTGAGCTGTTCTTCTGAGTATCTTTTTCTACAGTATCTTTCTGTCTACAGAAGTGTAATAACTGCAAGTGCCCTGAAAGCCAATGTTTTGGGGTTTTTTAAAAGCCTTACTTGCTTTCTGGATTGAGTTTTTTTCTTTCAAATTTCAGGATATTGTAAGGTGACCTTGAGAGAGCAAGAATATTTTGTTTGAAATCCACTTGCTTTCCCATATTCCTGTTGGCCCTGCTGTGCCATCTGATCCAACACTAGTCATCCTATTTCAGTTCGGATTTCAGGCACTCAGAAGTGGAAAGATTCTAATTCTGTTTGCACATGTATAGGATCTGAAATGTTGGTGACTAAGTGCAAGAGAGATGTTGAAGTCATGGTGGGTAGCACAATGGAGACTTAGTCTCAGTGTGAAGCACCTGTAAAAAATGTGTATTCCATTTTGGAGTTGGTTGGGAAAGGGTCTGAAAATAACACCTCTAGTGCTGTAATGCCCTTATACAAATCTATAGTGAGACCATATTTGGAACACTGTGAAAGGCAGCTCTAAAAGGATATTGTGGAATTGGTGAAGATGCAGCAAAGATTGACTATCAGATGGCTGAAATATATTTTCTATGTAGAAAGGCTATAGCAGTTGGGCTTTTAAGTTTAGGAAAAAGTGATAAGCGGACAAGATACAGGCTTTATTAAATCAGGTATGGTATGCAGAAAGTAGGTAAATGTTTTTTCTCCTTTTATTAGTACTAGAACTTCAGTTCAAATAACATATATTTGCAGAAGATTCAGAACAGATAAATTTCTTTCTACAGCACATAATTTATGGAACTTAAGAGATGATGATGGTTACCAGCTTAGATGGGTTTCTAAAAGGATTAGAGAATTCATGAAAGATTAGAAGGCATGAGTAGACTTGCCATACTTACGTTCAACATGCAGTCTGAGTGGCAGTGTACGAAAATAGGAGTAGCAGCACCAAGGGCCATTGCTTTCCATGTCCTCTCTTGTGGTCCTTTCACAGGAGTTTTGTTGACCACTATGGGCAGTCAAATGCTGATCCAGCTGTGCTCTTGCATTCTTGCAATCAAAAGCCCTGGGTTAGTTGTAGTGGCCTCTGGGTAGCTGACACTTTTATCTCAGGAACCACCCATAGTTTTGCAAATGCAAAGTTGCCATTATTTAGAGAGAGAGGCCTTGGTGTATCCAGAATGTTACTTACTCTGGTAGCACTCTAATCAAAATCTGAGGTAGAAGGCTTTCTAAGTCCTGCTACCTGAGATCAATTAAAAAATGAATTGGCAATATTGCACCCTGCTGTGTGAATCTTCATACAAAGCATAAATATAATTTAGCATACATTTATGGTAAATGATAAATGGTGTCCACGTTATTTGGCTACCTTTCTTAATGATGGAGTATATTTCCATGCTCTTTCCTCTTCTTCCCCTGCCCTCTCCCCACACTTTTGTATATTACTTTGTCTGGCTTAAGGATGTTCAACAAGTTTGGCTCTTAAATTAGTCATCTTTCAAAGAGGTTTGTTTGCATTTATGCTACTTTATCGTGCCTTGATATTATATGACTTTGATATGTATGGAACATCAGAATCTATTTATAAAGCATCCTTATATGAGTTTCATACTGGAATGTGGGCATCCTTATGTCCAACATGTGTGAGAGATGAGGGAATAAGATGCAAGTGCTTAATGTTTGGTCTAAGATAGTGCTTATGTTAAAAAAAATGAAATGACATGCCATGTAGATATACTAGTACTCTCACAAATAAATAGGAAATCATCATCACAGAAGGACTTAGCACACATCAGTACTTTCCAAATGAAAGAAAATAACTTTGATTTTTTAGAAGTATCAGGTATAAGAGTATAGTTTTGTTCTCTACAAAATAGAGATTGCCAGAATAACCAGAAGTGTACTGTATATACATATGTTGGTATGCACATACGTACCTTAGTGTGGCAGAAAGCTCGTCACTATTTTCTTGATAGTCTTCCTTACTCATTATGAGGAAAGTAACAGTACTGAAGGTGATAGTTATTTTGGATTGAATCTAGAAGAGTTTCAACTGTTGTTGCAGGAGCCAACTAGACAGTTTCTTGTAGTGATTTCCTCATCACCTTTCCTTCATTGGATAGTACATAGAAAGGAGTTTTTCTTGGATCTTGGTTTCTTCATTCTGTCCTCTAGGGTGATTGCTATTCCACCCAGTTTTGTATTGTCTGCAAATTTGATTATCTTTCCTTGTACTTCCTCATCCAAATCATTAAGAAGAGCACTGGGCCCAACAGTGTAGGTTGGATCTCTGATTGCTCTTCTTGGTGTCAGAATGTCATCTTTGACATCACAGGGGCATCCCTAGTAGCCCAGGGCCCCTCAGTCAGTGATTAGGGCCATAAGAGTTCCTTCTAACATATTTAAGTGGACTGGAAAGATTTTACTTATTGATTGATTTTGCAAGACTCATAATATTTTGTCCTTGCTTAAACAAAAGCTTATTGAGTTGAAAATGAGAGTTTTTATATCCCAGACATAAATGCTTTGTGAAAGGGTATTCAGTGTTGTACATATTGTTGTGAAGCAGCATGCATTATTTGATTTCCAATCCTACAAATCTGAGTTGTAAAAACAACTGGATGAACTCACATACATAGGTGGATCATATAATTCTTTGCCCTACAATTCTTAAACAATTTATTTATTACATTTTAAACTGCTTAATAACCTAAGTTCTCTGAGTGGTATACAAATTATAAATCTAAAAATACAAAAAGTGATAGCCTTATGAAAATCAAAGTCAAATATAAGGAGAGAGAGAGAGAAAGAGAGAGAGAGAGATAAAACCACCAGTAACACACAAAACCAGAAGTGAAACCAAGTACAGTGGTACCTTGGCTCACGAAGTTAATCCATTCCATGGCTCTGGTTGTGACCCAAACTGGTTGTGACCCAAGTCAAATTTCCCCTTAAGATTCAATGTAAATAAGGTTAATCCGTTCTGGCTCCTCCGAATGTGGTTGTGAGCTAGGTTTTGGTCAGAAGCCAAGTCAAATTTCCCCATAAGGTTCAGTGTAAATAAGGTTAATCTGTTCTGCAACTATTTTTTTTTAAATCAGAAAAATTTGAAACAAAGTGACAAAGAACAACAAAGTACAGTGCAGTACAGTGGAGAACACTAACCTAGTGAAATTTTTGTCGCAACCGAATTTGGTCGTGAACCAAGGCGTTTGTGAGCTGAGGTACCACTGTATAAAACTGAAAGCACTGAGAACATATCTTAAATACTTGTAAAATGAATAAGGTCTTTACCTGAAAAGATAACAGCATACTGGCCTTTTTAATTGTTTTGACTGCTTACTCAGATCATAATAAAAATATTTTATTGATGCTTCTAAACAGTTAACCTTTTAAAAATGGGGAGCCATTGTGGTGCAGTGATTAGATTATTGAACAGGGACTTAGGAGGTATAGGTTCTAGTCCCCACTTGTGCATAAGGCAATTCTATGTATATTTAGAGAAAAAGTCCTATGGCTCCCAGCATTCCACAGCAGACTTGGCTGGAGAATGCTGGGAATCTTAAGATGTTTTCTGTCCAAACACATAGGATTATGCGCTTAGTAATTTCGAGTTTTAATGATTTTGACTTTCAACCTACCTATCTGAGAGGGTTCTTTTGAGAATAAAATGGCAAGGAGGAAGAGAACCATCAGTTTCCTTGAGTTCCTTGCAAGAGAAAAAAAAGATGGGGTATACATTTAGTAATCAATCAGCTTAACAAACAGTTCTCATTTCTTTACAATGATGAACTCCACTGTTTATATAGGCTTTTGTTTATGGAAGGAACTCTGATCTCATGAAGGATCTTGATGGCAGAAGTGAAAGGAGAGGCTATTTTTGCTAGTTCCATGTGCAGCACTACCTTCTATGATGCTATCAACCTTCTGGATTATATTTTCAGAGCAAAATGAGAAATGTTGAAAATCCTTCCTCCTTCTAATAAGCATATTCTGTGAATGGAATTCTGCCCATGAGAAGTTTGAATTGAAGTTATAGTACTTTTGCCAAAGATTTAATCAGCATTGTGTTGCTTATTCAATTACATGTTAAAACAATCTAAAGGTGACATTACACCTGGGGAGCATTGATATTTGTTTGCTTTGGTGAATTCATGCCTGAATTAAAAAGTGAAGTAGGGCCTTATAAGCACATTGTTTATGTAAACAGAGCAGTCTTGTGTCATTCTTGGGTAAACTTCTGTTTAGGTCAGATATTCCTTGATAGCCAATAAGCCAAATCACACTTCTCACAAGAGCCTAGTTAGTAGAATGTGAAGACTCTGATAATGTCCTTTTTGATAGTCTTTTTAATAGTTCTTTTTATTTGAAATTATTTTTAAAAGACTGCTGTAGTATTGCCATTCCTTATGTGTGTTTTTTGACCCCAAATTCTAGAATATGCACATTTTGTAATTTAAACCCAAAGGGCTTAATTTCCTAAAATGCCTAGATACATCTGACAAACTTTCCTTTTGTAATTGTGTGATTAATCAGAGATGAATAGGAAAAACTTGCTATTTTTGCTGTCATATCTTGCTGCTAGGATGAGTTCTGTTTGTGCATTTGTAATACTTAATACATATTTGAAAAGGATCCAGCAGCATATTGTTGATGCTAAAAGGAAAAGTGCGCTCAGTTAAGGTTTTAAAGTTCTGCTAACTAAAGCTTTATTTGATTAACCTCTGAAGACAAATTTTAATCACATTTTGTTTCAAAGGTACTCTTTTAAAAAAGACTATTTTCATTCTGGATGAATAATGAAAATGATTAAATATGGTGTTTCTTTCTAATGAATGATAACTAAAGATTCCTTATGCTTTTTGCAGTATTTCAAAGAGATACCAGTTTTGTTTTTGATAATAGACAGTTTTAATTGGCTGGAAGGAAAGTGATCGCCAAACTTTATCAGTTAACAGTTGTACATGTGGTAAATGGCAACAAAACCACTCACTGACTTTACACTTCTCTTTCAGTACTGAAGTTATCTCAAACTATATTTTGTTGTTGTTGCTGTTAGTTGCGAAGTTGTGTCCGACCCATGGCGACCTCATGGACAACATTCCTCCAGGCCTTCATGTCCTCCACTATCCCCCAGAGTCCACCTAAGCTCACACCAACTTCAGTGACTCCATCTAGCCACCTCATTCTCTGCCGTCCCCTTCTTCTTTTGCCATCTATTGTTCCCAGCATTAGGCTCTTCTCCAGGGAGTCCTTCCTTCTAATTAGGTGGCCAAAGTATTTGTGTTTCATCTTCAGCATCTGGCCTTCTAAAGAGCAGTCAGGGTTGATCTCCTTTAGGACTGACAGGTTTGATCGCCTTGCTGTCCAAGGGACTCGCAGGAGTCTCCTCCAGCACCACAGTTCAAAGGCCTCAATCCTTTGGCGCTCAGCCTTCTTTATGGTCCAGCTTTCACAGCCATACATTGCAACTGGGAAAACCATAGCCTTGACTATACGCACTTTTGTTGGCAGCATGATGTCTCTGCTTTTTAGTATGCTGTCTAGATTTGCCATAACTTTCCTCCCCAGGAGCAAGTGTCTTTTAATTTCTTGGCTGCAGTCCCCATCTGCAGTGATCTTGGAGCCTAGGAAAATAAAAGCTGTCACTACCTCCATTTCTTCCCCATCTATTTGCCAGGAAGTGAGAGGACTGGATACCATGATCTTAGTTTTCTTAATGTTGAGTTTCAAGCCAACTTTTGCACTCCCCTCCTTCACCCGCATCAAGAGGCTCTTTAGTTCCACTTCACTTTCTGCCATTAGAGTGGTATCATCTGCATATCTGAGGTTGTTGATATTTCTTCTGGCAATCTTAATTCCAACTGGTGATTCATCTAGCCCCGCCTTTCTCATGATATGCTCTGCATATAAATTAAATAGGCAGGGCGACAGTATACAGCCTTGCCGAACTCCTTTCTCAATTTTGAACCAATCAGTAGTTCCATGTCCAGTTTTCACTGTTGCTTCTTGACCCGCATATAGGTTTCTCAAGAGACAAATAAGTTGGTCTGATACTCCCATCTCTTTAAGAACTTGCCATAATTTGTTGTGATCCACACAATCAAAGGCTTTAGCATAGTCAATAAAGCAGAAAAAATAAAGTTTTTCTGGAACTCCTAGCTTTCTCCGTGATCCAGCATATGTTGGCAATTTGATCTCTAGTTCCTTTCCCTCTTCGAAATCCTGCCTGTACTTCTGGTAGTTCTCAGTCCACATACTGCTGGAGCCTAGCTTGTAGGATTTTGAGCATAACTTTGCTAGCATGTGAAATAAGTGCAATGGTGCGGTAGTTTGAACATTCCAGTTTGGCATTGCCCTTCTTTGGGATGGGAATGTAAACTGTCCTTTTCAAATCCTGTGGCCACTGTTGAGTTTTCCAAGTTTGCTGGCATATTGAGTGTAGCACTTTTACCGCATTGTCTTTTAAGATTTTGAGTAGCTCAGCTGGAATACTGTCACCTCCACTAGCTTTGTTGTTGCTCAGACTTCCTAAGGCCCATTTGACTTCACATTCAGTCAAACTATATATAGACCAACAAATAAGGGAGAAAGAGCTTGCTCTGAGTATTTGTACTAGCTTAACACAACATTTTATTGGATGTACCATGGGGGTGTTTGTTGTGTGTAAAAATATTAGTTTAATCAAAAGATGCCAAAAGACTCTTATGTTTTATTTCAAGATGAGTTACTAACACAAATGCTTGCCTTCGTTGCTAAAATTTAAGAATGATAATTTTCATCAACATGAAGTATACCTGCACCTAAGTTTTATTTTCATATTGCATTTGCTTAAGGTAGTAGCTAAAATGTCAAAAAATGCTCTCTAGTTGAGGTAGTTTTGTGGTTTTTCTGGAAAATATTGTATAGGGAATACATAAAATCAGAAAATTCAGTTTGCACGGGAAAAATTTATCATGCCCAAAGCAGCCCCCCAATCTGCTCTCCAAAAAGAGTGTGGGGCAGGGACTTGGGCAGTCTGGGTTCTAGTCCCTGCTCAGCCATTGAGCCAACTGGGTTACTTTGGGACACTCACAGACTCTGTGCCCAACCTACCACACAGGGTTGTTGCTTGAGGATAAGATGGAGAGCAGAAGGAAGAGTATTGTGTACGCTGCTTTCAGTTCTTTGTAAGAAAAAAATAAATGTCTACTATGTGTCATCTGACTTGAGCTGATAGTAATCAAAGTCTAGCACATTTGGATGGCACCTGGTTGTGGAAGGCTACTCTAGAGAGTGATCAAGTCGAGCAAGTTTTTAAAACTTGTATTTACTAAACAGTAGAACTATTTTTTTTAAAAGTACCCATTTTTTAAAATTACAATATGCAAAAATTATTTGACTTGAAATATTTTAAGGGAAGAAATTAAAGCACAGTTCACATGATCTACATGCTTTATGCACACAGTCCTCCAGTTAAAAATGTCCAAGTTAATGAACACCCTCTACTTCCGAATGAGCAAACCCGGAAGTCCTGCCTCATCCTTGAGTGCCAAGAGTGTGCCTGCGGGTGGTGGGCAGCTAGTGGCAAGTGGCTACTTGTAGGCAGTGTATATTACTATGTATATTTAGACAGAGAATGTTCTTCAGACATTTTGAGATCCTGCCTGTCTGAGTCAGAGCCCGTATCTGCCAGTATCTAAGCTTAAAACCTAGAATTTGAGTGATTAATTTAAAATAATTCAATATTTGAATTACTAGCAAAATTGGAGTAGTCCTTTATGTGTTTTCCAGAAAATGGTAACCTATATTAAAAAAGTATATTATCCCCAGTTAAGTATTCAAAAACCCATTAGCATTATCGGTTCAATTGAAAAATCATGAATAAGTGTTTTTTCAGAAACTGAAGTTCCTCTTAGTAGGCAAACAAGCAAGTCTGTCCATAGCGAAGTAGTGAAGAATATGCCCCAAACAAACATACAAACATAGTAATGTGTCTGGTACAAATCACTGATAAATGTTTAGAGATAGTAATGGGCAGTTCTCAGCTCCCAAAAAAAAGAGGGGTTGTTGTGATTGGGAATGTATTTTGATAGGCACCAGAGGATTTGTTTGCTGACCTGCTTTGGTATCCTGGGAACTGTGTTGTTTGCCTGGAGCCTGCGTTAAAGATATCCTTGAAAGGTTGCCAAAGCTTATTAAAGCCATTGGCTGCCAGCCGATGCTGCTTATCCAGGTGGGTACCAGTGCACTGTAACACAAAATGTGGAAAAAATAAAAACTCTGATGCTCTGGGAGCAAAACTGAATGGGTGGGATAACATATAGCAGTCAGCATTTTATCAGCCTTCTGAAAGATCCACACACAAAAACCAGCCATATTCCAATGGTGAAATGATAGTAAAATATACTTGGAACAAATAAATGGTTTGATTTCCTGACTCATGTCTTGTAGTTTCAAAGTGATGGGCAACTGGAAGGAGTTTTGTCTGGATGTATTACGCATGCACATGTGTGTACACATGCACACGCACACACTCTTCCTCTCCAGTATCTTGTGATAGCTGACTCACTATATTGCTGGGGGAGGTTCTATATGCAAAGCATCAATATCTAGGGATATAGATTGTATACTTTACATTTAAAAGATCCCAGATGTATTATCTAAAACAAGGTAATATAAATTGGGCACTAAGATTCTGACTGAGATACATATAAAATGTGATAAGGAATAACTCATCTATTGTATATATGATGATTTAAAGTGTTATAAGTAATGATTGGAAAATGATGATATAAAGCAGAGTTAGGCAACCTGCTTTTCAAATATTTTTGGATACAACCCCTATCAGTCCTAGTCAAACAACCAGGGGCTATGGAAGTTGTAGTTCAAACATCTGGTGTAAAATATGCATAATTTGGCATGGCCTTGTCATAGAACAGAAAAAAAGGTGTGCAGTATAGCCATGTTGTTCCACCACTTCAATATCTACCTCTGACTTCTGAATGTAGAAGGCAAATAAGGTATTTGGTACTGAACTTTATGATGATTCGTGGCAGTATGAGAAAATATATTCTAAAGAGTACAGAAAGTACAAAGTATATTGGGCAGATACTTCATCCTGTATTTGATATTTCTGAAAAAGAAATAACTGTATTTCATGTAAATGTTTCCATGTCAAACATACCTTGAATTAAATTGAATTAAATAAGCCCTGTTGGTTTTGACAGAGTTAACTTTACAAGTAAGCATGCTTAGAATTGTGACCTTACTATAATTTCTGGTTTATAATCAAAATCTAATCTCCAAATACAGGCAGAAGTGTCTGTTTTTGGATTATTGAATAACATAAATGCTCTTTTGTTTGCCTTGCAAAAGTGTAATTGTCAGAAGCTTGTCATATCTTTCATTCCAATGCTTCTTCAAGTAACATAAGATGCACAAATTCAACAGATGCAGCCTTGAAAGATGAAGTTTCCTCATTTCTTCATATGTTCAGTTTCTGCCTACCTTACAGAAGTTGGTGATATGATGCCTCTGCCACAGAGAAATGGCACTCTTACATGTTTAACCAGCCTCAGGAATTGTAATGTCAGAATAAAGTAAATAATTACAGATGGCCTAAGGAGCCTTCCAGGGCTCATATGCTTCTTCCCATGAAGCTGGTTTGTGAGAGATTCAGAACAGATAGTTAAACTATGGAAGGCACTTCCACAAGATTTATTGATGGTTATCAATTTGGATGGCTTTAAAAAGGGATTGAAAAATTCATTGTGGATAAGGCCATACGTTGTTTGTCATGATGGCTATGTATTACTTTCAGAAATGGAGGCAGTATGCCTTCATATATCAGTTGCCGGCAAACATCAGTAGGAGGATGCTTTTGGACTTAAATCCTGTTTCTCTGTTTCCCACAGGGAAGTGGTAGGCCTTTTGTCTGATTCAGCATAAGAGATGAAGCATTTATTATCTCTGCATCTCCATTTTAGGACATCAGAAGTCTTAATTTTCCATGAAGTCCCCCATTTCCCATGGGTGTTTATTCGAAGGTTAGGTAGAAAGTAGCTATAATAGATTGTGTTGGAAGCTGCCTTTTTGTATATAAAGGTTCCTAACCAAAAGGGGAAGAGGTGAGACCCAAAGAAGGCTAGTGGGAATGGCATGTTATAGAGCCTTAAAAATATAACAGGAGGGAGCCACGGGGGAGAAATCAGTGCTTTCCCCCCCACCTTCTAACATCATTGTGTGCTTTTCTACTTCTGTGTAACAAGACATGCCAAACCTAATTTTGATATGACAATCACACTCCAAGCTCTATGCAGTGGAGAAGAAACTGTGTGTTACTAGCACCAATGATGTAGGGAGCAGAAAAAATTCCAGTGCTTTATTTTTCTGTGAAAAGTTTTCCTTTTTATAAGTACATTAATAAAAATGAAAGTGTGCCTACTGCTAATATACTGAGCAAGCTTAGCAATTCCAAAGTTGTAATTACTGATTATCAGGTAAGTATTCCTAGCCAAAGTGTAACAAAAAGTAAAGGTTTCCCCATGACATTAAGTCCAGTTGTGTCCAACTCTAGGGGGCAGTGCTCATCTCCATTTCTTAACTGAGAGAGCCAGCATTGTCTGCAGTTTCCGTGGTCATGTGGCCAGCATGACTAAATGCCGAAATGCTCAGAATGCTCTTACCTCCCCATCAAACTGGTACCTATTTATCTACTTGCATTTGCATGCTTTTGAACTGCTAGGTTGGCAGGAGCTGGGACAAGGCAACAGCAGCCCTCCCCATCATGTGAATTCAAACTGCCAACCTTTCGATTGACAAGCCTAGCTGCTCAGCAGTTTACACTACTGTACCATCCATATAAGTCTTAGACTGAAATGGATCTAGTAAACAGTGACAGGGAAGATGAACATACTTCAACAGCCTTAGTGAATGAAAGGTATACTCTGTTGAAGTAGCTGATTAGTTGTCAACAAATCTTTGAGTTGCTAAAATTTGCATGTCAACATTAAAATGTTAGTTTTAAAATCAAAATAATGTAAGGAAGGTATGTGCTATTATCTTTAAATTTTTATAAATGTTTCTTTAAAAGTCTGTGTAATACAACATCCAAATCCCACTAAGTGTGCCTTAATTATTTTCCTCAAATATTTCACTTCTAATATTTGTGCTATATTGACTCAAAAATCAATATGGGATGCTTTTTAAAGCTTTGTTTATTAAATACAAATAAACATACTAAATTGGATCTCTCTCTAGAGCATTAGAATATTTTCTGAAAAAAACAATTTTCTTATGTAAATAACTATGCAAATTAACCAAATTAGTGTAATTTACATTAGAAAATGTTCTGGGAAGTTTCCAATTCACATTTTCTGAAAAACCCACATCACTGCTGTGCATCTTCACAAGAGGCCAGAGCATTGGCCTTTACTTTCAGATTTATGGAAGTCTTGCATATAACTTGCTTTTTTCAAATAAAACTGGGGTTTTTTTTCAGGCTCCATAATTCTGTTTTTGTGAAACTGTAGGAAATCCACTCTCATAGCTACTGGACATAAATGGTGTTCTTGACTTGGGCAAGGTTAAAACTAAACCTAGGATTCTTACTATGAAAGCATAAAATTTGGGTAGCAAAACAGAACAACTAAAACTTAAAAACGTTGAGTTCATAGATCCAAGGTTGGAGCAGGGACTCCTCAATCTGTGATCTCTTCCATTTGTAGCCACTGTGGAAAGAACCATGCTGGTTCTCATCTTTGAGATATAGAACACAGTTTTGGAGAGGGGAAAAATGGGACAATTTGGTGGGAGGAAAGGAGACTGAGAAGACCAAGATATAGGCTATTTGGGGAACTCTCCAGCATTCTTCCATCCCCCTCTAAAACAGTTTTACAAGATGGGCAAAACAGTTCATTTAATGAAAATGCAAGATGTTAGGATGGGGAGATGGAGCTTGCATTTGCCACTTTTCCTATGCTGCTGTGTACAATGAGCATAAGCTCTGAGTTTGGGAGCTTAAGATAATTGTAATTGCCCTGTGCCCCTAGTTCCACTTCAATTACAAGAATGCTATTGCTTTTCATAGTTTAGTTATCTCTATTTGGTAACAGATGACCAAAGTTGAGCCCAGGTAGTATTTTACCTGTATTACATTGAACATAGGGCTTGATTTACAAATTGTTTTATCTTCATGGTTCAGCTTGAAAATCCTGCTGTCCTTTGTTTTTGCTCTGAATCTATTTTTGAAAGTGTTTCATATTGATGTTTGTCTATACTCGGGCACTTTCTTTGTGTTTTGGTATCTGGCCAGTTCCATCTTATGGCTACTTTTGTCAGTTTTCAGCTGCTCCTTCTCTGTCTTTGATTTTCTGGAGAATAACTGGGCATTGATAGTGCCAGCTCATTTGAAATATGTTCCTTTCCTGTACTGCTACTCCTTTAATATTTTAATTCTATTGGCAGTTGGTACTCTACATTGCTTATTTTAGGCACAGTAGGAAATACAGAATTATGCTTCTGGAAGTTTCTGTTTCTTTAGAAGGAATTGTTCCCTTTGCTTCCTTTTCTTGGCATCTTTACATTTCCCTAAGCAAAAGCCCATGGGTGTTCAGGTGGCACAGAGCTGAAATGTTATCCTCTTGATATTTAGTGAAATGTGGACTGCTGCAGCACCTGACTAGATACAGCAAGGGTCTAATCTTTTTGGACCTGCAGGTACGTTTAGGAATCTAAGAAAGTGTTGTGGGTACAACCATAAAATGGCTGCTGAAGTTTCATGTATGAGCCACTCAGGATAGAGGCTGCTGCCAGCATGTTATTAACTTTTTGTCCTTGGAAATCAGGTGTAGGCAACTTTTTTTTCTTATTTAAACAGTGCAATCCTCTGCATGTTGTTACAGAACTCCAGCATTACTCGTAGGAGAGGCTGAAGCTTCCTCTCAAGTTTAAACTTGGAAGTTCATTCAAAGTAAAAGTACTTTTCAGTCAAAAATAACCACAAAAAGCTTTATTGTCTTGCATGCAATAGTATTAAAAGGTAATACAAAAGAACACTGTGAAATGTAACACTCCTTCGTCGTGGCCCCTGTGCATCACACATATTAATTAATTAAGTGATTAACGCTTCTCTGAGGGAGGGTCGGGTGCCTGCCCCTTTAAAGGAGGCGGTAGTCCGACCGGTCCTGAAGAAGGCGTCACTGGATCCAGAGATGGCCACTAATTATAGACCAGTGGCCAACATCCCGTTTCTGGGCAAGGTGTTAGAGCGAGTGGTGGCGGGACAACTCCAAGCACTCTTAGATGAAACTGATTATCTGGACCCATTTCAGTCCGGCTTCAGACCCGGGTACGGTACTGAATCTGCCTTGGTCGCCCTCTACGATGACCTGTGCAGGGAGAAAGACAGGGGGAGTGCGTCCCTGTTGGTTCTCCTGGACCTCTCAGCGGCTTTCGATACCATCGACCATGGTATCCTTCTGGACAGGCTTGCGGGATTGGGGGTTGGAGGCACTGCTTTGCAGTGGTTCCGCTCCTATCTCGATGGCCGGTTCCAGAAGGTGGTGCTGGGGGACTGTGGCTCTGCGCCATGGCAGCTATGCCATGGAGTGCCACAGGGGTCCATTCTGTCCCCATTGCTGTTCAACATTTACATGAAACCGCTGGGAGAGGTCATCAGGAGGTGTGGGCTGCGGAACCATCAGTACGCTGATGATACCCAGCTCTACCTCTCGTTTTCCACCAATCCAGGTGAGGCAGTGGCTGTACTGAACCGGTGCCTGGCCGAGGTAATGGGCTGGATGAGGGCCAATAAACTGAAGCTCAATCCAGACAAGACGGAGGTCCTGTTGGTTGGTGGTTCTGGCTTTGGAGAGGGTGAACTGAACCTTGTTCTGAATGGGGTTGCACTCCCTCTTAGGGACAAGGTTCGCAGCTTGGGAGTGCTCCTCGACCCGGAGCTTTCACTAGAAGCTCAGGTGACCGCAGTGGCGAGGAGCGCTTTCCTCCAGCTTCGGCTGATCCACCAGCTGCGCCCCTATCTGGAGTATGACTGCCTCGCGACAGTGACACATGCGTTGGTGACTTCCCGTCTCGACTTCTGTAACGCGCTCTACATGGGGCTACCCTTGAAGACGGTCCGGATACTTCAACTGGTTCAAAACAGAGCTGCCAGGCTGCTGACGGGGACTGGGCGTTGTGTTCACATGACTCCAGTCCTCTGTCAGCTTCACTGGCTTCCCATTGAAGTCCGGGCCCAATTCAAGGTGTTGGTGATGACTTATAAAGCCCTAAACGGCTTGGGTCCTGGTTACCTGAAGGAGCGCTTGCATCCATATATGCCCAGCCGCCCCTTGAGATCGGTGGGAGAGGCCCTTCTCCGGAAACCCTCCATGAAAGAAATTAGGAGGGTGGCTACTCGGAGGAGGGCTATCTCTGCGTTGGCGCCTAAGTTATGGAACGCGCTCCCCAGAGAGGTCCGCCTGGCGCCGTCGTTATTTGTTTTTCGGCACCAGGCGAAGACCTTTTTATTCAAACGGCATTTTAACTGTTAACATTATTGGTTTTATCTGGCCAGGGCGACTTATTTTATACTGTACTGCTGTATTTTAATTTTAATTTTATATTTTAATTTATATTATAATTATTTTAATTTATTGATGTGAGCCGCCCCGAGGCTTCGGCGAATGGGGCGGCATAAAAATGTTTTAATAAATAAATAATAAATAATATGGGGTGCTGCGCCTGTGCAGTGCCTTTGGCCGGAAGATTACAAGCTAACGGTTTATTTTGGCGGGAAAAAGCTCCGCTCCCCCTCCCCCACAGCCTATAAAGAGCGGAGCGTCTGCCATTTTGTTCAGTCTTTGCGACCGCTGTTCGCTGTGCCTCGTGCCACTTTCGACTATCACTTTGATCGTTACTTGTAGCCTGTTTTTTCTCCTTTTACTCCTAGTTTTATATCTCTGATAGTTCTTGTTAGCTCTAGTTATTTCTACAGTTCTTCTTAGTTCTAGTTATTCTGCAGTTCTGTCGTTCCACCGTTCTATTTTCTTCTTCTAAAAACAAAAAACAAAAAAACCCCAAAAAGATATTTTCTTCTTCTTCTTGCAATGGCGCAGCGAGCAGCCTTCCGCAAATGTGCGGAGTGCGGGTCGAAGATGTCACCATCTGACCTGCACGACCTATGCCTCCTCTGCTTGGGAGAGGGGCATAGGACCGACAGGTGCTCCCACTGTCTGGCCTTCTCCAAGCAGGCCAGAAAAAATCGGGCGAACCACCTCCGGAGGCTCCTGTGGGATCGGGCTCTTATGCAGTCCGACCCACTGGTCACCGCTCCGAAGCCTGGCCTGGCTGCAGTGGTCCCGCCCTCCTGCCCGTTGGAAGGTGCATCTACTTTGAGGGCCCCACCAGCTTCTCCCAAAAAGAAAAGCGAGAAGTGCAAGCACGCCAATGCCGACAAATCGGCCAAAAAGGCCAGGAAAGAGAAGCTCTCTAAGCCGGCCTGAAAGGCGAAGGATCCGGACCGACCCCGACACTGTGTCTCGGGTTCGGCAGTGTCGGTACTGGCGTCAACCACCATACCGACCCCACCCGAGCCGGCGCTCCAGGCAGCCATGAGGGTTACCCCTCAAGGGTCTCCCCGTCGCGTGGCTGACCCCCCAACCGAACCGCTTCCATCTCTCCAGCGGGGCTCGATCTCTGACGGAGAGATTCAGGACTCTCCCCCCAGAGCTAGGTCACCAACGCCTATGCCCATGGCCACACTGGAGGCGGATGTCGTCGAATCCCCGCCCAGGGCCCGCCGGAGCCACTCCAGGGAGCAGCGATCCGAGCAGCTATCCGAGCGATTCAAGGACTGGCGTCACTCCTACTACCCATCTTGGGGTGAGCCATACTCAACTGGATACTATCCCGCGCCGAGGGATCGGTCCCCACCAAGCTCTCGTTGATCGCCCACTGCCTCTGGATCCAAGGCGCACGTCCCCAGTACCCCGGGATGAAAGCAGCCGGTCCGCTTTGCCAGTGGAGTCTTCTTCTTCGGCTCTTCCGTACTACGGTGCGGACTCCAATGACTCGGACATCGATTCTACCTCTCCCGACGTCACGGTGACCTCCCAGGGCCCCGCATCACCGGACGAGTCACATGTTTCTTTTGCGGAGCTGATGTCCAGGCTCGTCCAATCCCTGGACATTGACGATGTCCAGCGGCCAGGACCGTCTACAGATAAAATCTATGACGTCGTCCGCGGGGAGCAGTCCACCTCCATCGTCCTGCCCTTGATCACCACCCTATGGCAGGCGATGACCCAGCCCTGGGACTTGCCCGCTCACCCTCAACCAACATCGTGGAGGTACGAAGCCATGTACCAGGTTCGGGAGGAGGACATACCATTCCTCCTCCGACACCCTAAGCTGAACTCGGTCGTGGTAGAGTCCTCCCAGGGAAGAGCCCCAAGATCGACTCCCTGGCCAGGAGGGTCTACGCAGCTTCAGGCTTGGGGCTGCGTATCTCAAACTACGAGGCGACGTTGGCGAGATACCAGTATTTTATAATGCAACGCCTCCACAACGTCGTCTCGGCCCTCCCAGACCAACAAGGCAGATTGGCCAAAGTCTTGATTAAGGAGGCGATGCACGTCGCGGTGCAACAGTTGTCCACAGCCAGGCACCATGTGGACACTAACTCGAGGGCATTGGTTGGTGCCGTTTCTCTTCGCAGGCATGCGTGGCTGAGGAGCGCCAACTTCCCCGAAGAGACCAAGCGGCACATCGAGGAAATGCCCTTCGACGGGTCCGGGCTTTTCCATTCAAAGATGGACCATAAACTTAAAAAACTTCATGAGTCCCACATGACGACCCGACGAATGGAGCTCCAGTCGCTTCCGAGGCATAAGTGGCCATGGAACCGTCCGCCCTACAGACAGCTGTATCATCCCAGCCAACAGCCTCAGCACAGGCAACAGCAACAGCAGCAGCGCCGTCGACAACAGCCCCAGCAATGCTACCAGCAGGGCGGATATGATGACAGGAGGCAGCGTTGATGGGACTGGCGAACCATTCCTCTACCCTATCCGATACCCACCCCCCTCTCATCTAGGGACCGGCTGCGAAACCGACTCCCCATTTGGGAGTCCATCACATCTGATGGATGGGTATTATCTATCATACAGCATGGCTATAGGATAGAATTCGACACCGTTCCTCCATCGAGTCTGATTCGGTTTACATCTTGCACACCAGTACTGCTCGATGAAATACAACAACTTCTTCGTAAAGGAGCGATTCGTCAAGTAACTCAATATTATGGGCATCACAGATTTTATTCTGGATACTTTACCGTTCCCAAACGGGACGGTGGCCTACGTCCGATTTTGGACTTACGTGGTCTGAATCGATTCATCGGGACAAGGAAGTTTCGAATGACCACCCTCCAAAATATTTTGCCACTGCTTAGGAAAGAGGACTGGTTCGCCTCATTGGACTTGAAGGATGCCTATTTTCATATTGCAATCCATCCCAAATATAGACGTTTCCTTCGTTTTGCTGTTGCCCCCAATTTCTACGAATTCATGGTTCTACCTTTCAGTTTGGCTTCCGCTCCGAGGGTGTTTACTAAATGCATGGCCCCTGTCTGTGCTTATCTACACCTCCAGGGCATACAAGTTTATCCTTACCTCAACAACTGGCTCCTAGTCTCCAGGTCCAGGGAAGTGCTCCTCACTTCTATCCTTATTACCTGCACCTTATTGGACGACCTGGGCCTTTGCATTAATACTGAGAAATCTTCTTCCGGTACAAAAGCTTACGTTCATCAGAGCCCACTTGGATTCAACGTTGGAAAAGGCGTTCCTCCCTCGGGACAGACAACTGACTCTTGCTTGCCATGTTCATCGAATGCAACGAGACAGATCGGCTCCAGCAAAGTCCATCCAGAGACTTCTAGGACATATGGCTTCCGCCGTTGCAGTGGTGCCACATGCCAGACTACGACTCTGTCCGTTGCAGCTGTTTTTCAACAAAGTGTTCCACCCACAGAGGGATCCACCGTCGAAACTCCTTCGAGTCCCATCCGCGGTCCTCCATTCGCTAATATGGTGGTCGAACCCGACCAATCTGACTGTTGGGGTCCCCTTCAGGTCCCAAGGCCCATCGATTACAGTCAGTACCGACGCGTCTCTTCTAGGTTGGGGAGCGATATGCTCCGGCCTGTATACTCAAGGCACGTGGACTCGTCAAGAATCCACTAAGCATATCAACTTCCTGGAATTGTTGGCCGTGTTCAAAGCCCTACGCTCTTTCGAAGATGTTCTTCAACATCGGGTTGTTGAGATAACATCGGACAACATAGCCACCGTTTGTTATCTGAACAAGCAAGGCGGGACGAAGTCTCCAACCCTGGCCAGACTTTCTATGCAGATCTGGGACTGGTGCATTTCGAGAGATATTACGATAATAGCAGTCCATCTGGCCGGTACGGACAATGTGGAAGCAGATCTTCTCAGCAGGTGCATGCTCATCTCTCACGAATGGGAACTGGACCCCCAGACACGTGACGACCTTTTCCATCGCTGGGGGTTCCCCGACATGGACTTGTTCGCCACACAACAGAACAAGGTGTGTGCGACTTTCTGCTTGAGAGTGGGAATCAGACACGAATCCCTAGGGGACGCCTTCATGATTCCATGGAACAATCTGAATTTCTATGCCTTCCCACCGATTCCGCTGGTGATGATAGTCATAGTGAAGATTGTTTGCGATCGGGCCACAGGGATACTAATTACTCCTTGGTGGCCACGCCAACCTTGGTTTCCCACACTGCTGGACATTTCTCATGGGGAATACCTACATCTTCCAACGCTCCCGTTCTTGATAACCCAGAAAGACGGCGCACTTCGTCACCCAGATATATTATCATTAAAACTAACAGTGTGGTGAATCTGATAGCTGACTTCACTACGTCTCTACCAGTCACTACTCCAAGGGGTTCGAATCCGACCTTCGAATCCACTACTGTCCTCGTTAAGTCTACACCGACAACTACTTCAAAAGGTTTGAACTCTACTTTCGAACCCAATACAGTTGCAACCTCCGAATCCGCTGGGGACGGCACTGCACCAGCACTGTCGGATCCGACTGCTGTGCCATCGAATCCGATAGCCTTTCATCCGGACATTCAATACATATTGGACTCCACTTTAAAGCCTTCTACACGGAGGTCTTACAAAGCTAAATGGAAGCGTTTCTCCGCCTTTGCTGACTCTCATCCATTCTTTCCATTTACATCGTCAATTCCTCAAATTCTTCAGTTCCTCCTGGAATTACACCACTCTGGACTGAAACCATCTTCGATTAAAGTATATACGGCGGCCATCACCTATCATTGGGGTATGGTGGACGGTTCGTCCATTTTCTCCCAACTTACTATTAAAAGGTTTTTGAAGGGACTTTATAATCTGAATCCGTCGATCAGACCAGTAATGCCCACCTGGAGTCTCTCTGTTGTTCTGCAAGCGCTTACGAGAGCTCCTTTCGAACCGTTGGCCACAGTCAATTTACGTCTTGTCTCATGGAAGACAGCATTCCTAGTTGCGGTTACCTCAGCCCGGAGGGCCAGCGAACTCTGTGCTTTGCACGTAGACCCTCCTTATCTCAATTTTCATAGAGAAAAGGTTGTCCTACAGCTCAATCCATCTTTTCTGCCTAAGGTATCCACACCCTTTCACATGGGGCAAGATATTATTTTACCTGCCTTTTTTCCGGCTCCGTCTACTCCGTTAGAAAGGACATTACATTCACTTGACGTTCGACGCTGTTTAGCATTCTACAAATCCAGGACTGAGTCTATCCAACGTTCACATAGACTTTTCATTAAATATGCTACCAGGGGCCAAGGTACCCCTGTCACTCCGCAGAGACTTTCTAAGTGGATAGTTCATACCATCACCCTGTCTTACCAACTGGCCAATATTGACTTGCCCACTACTCCTCGAGGCCATTCGACTAGGGCTGTGGCTACCTCATCGGCCTTCGCATCAGGAATACCAATGGACGATGTATGTAGAGCTGCTACTTGGGCGAATCCTTGCACTTTCGCCAAACATTACTGCTTAGACGTCCGCGCTCGACAAGATTGTTCCTTCAGCAGAGCCTTTCTTTCATCTGTTCTTCATTGAGGACACCTTCCCTCCTCCGTTATGGTAAGCTTGTTAATCTACCCATATGTGTGATGCACAGAGGCCACGACGAAGAAAAGCAGATTGCTTACCTGTAACTGATGTTCTTCGACTGGCCATCTGTGCAGTCACACAACCCACCCGCCGGCCCTGCTTGGTGTTGGTGAGTGGACCTCTGTCGTTATTGAATGTTTTCATTGTTTCTTGGTACCGATATTCATTGTTCTCTCAGTACCGATACTGTTCACGGTAGAACTCATTTACAAGCCATTTTTTCCACAAGAGGGCGTCCGTTCGGTCGTCAAAGACTGAACAAAATGGTGGATGCTCCGCTCTTTATAGGCTGTGGGGGAGGGGGAGCGGAGCTTTTTCCCACCAAAATAAACCGTTAGCTTGTAATCTTCCGGCCAAAGGCACTGCGCAGGTGCAGCACCCCATATGTGTGACTGCACAGATGGCCACTCGAAGAACATTAGTTACAGGTAAGCAACCTGCTTTTATATATATCTTTGGCAGACCTTCTTGATCTTAATTACATTTTAATTGATTAACAATTTTACTTGAGATCTGACTTCTTTTACTTGCTTATTTATTTATTTATTTATTTATTTATTTATTTACTGCCTAATAAATAGCTGAAGCTCTCTGGGCAGTTAACAAAAATTTTAAAAAGCACACATACATGAACAAAATTAATTTTAAAAGGCGAAACCATGATAATAATTGCAGCAAATCAGCATAAAAGCATAGCAGCAGAACAGAAAAATGTTTAAAAGTTAAACTGTTAAAATGCTGGGAAAATTAAAGGTCTTCACCTGGCACCAAAAAGAAAACAAAGTAGGTGCCAGACACAGATTTTTAAAAGCTTGTTCCAAAACCATGGTGCCACAACCAAAAAGGCCCTCTTCCTGGCCACCTGCATTACTTCCTTTGGAAGGGACTCTTGGAGAAGCACACACAAAGATGACCTCAGGATCCAGGTAGGTATATTTGGGAGGAGGCAATCCACAGAGAAGCTGGCCCCAAGCTGTTTAAATCTTTGAATGTTCATATTTGCACTTTGAATTGGGCGTGGACATCAACTGGCAGCAAGTGCAGCTGGAAGAGGACTGGCACAATGTGTTCTCATGAGCTAATCTGTTATAACAGACTAGTCCCCCTGTTGCAGAACATATGAGATTTCTGGACCATTTTTGAAGGCAGACCCACATACAGTGCCTTGCAGTAATCCAGACAAGTGGTTATCAGAGCATGGGTAACTGTAGCTAGTCTCCCTTTGTCCAGGTAGGGTCATAGCTGGTAGAGTGCTGCGCAAATAAATGACAGCAAGCTACCAAGGGATCTACAATTTCTTTTCTTTGACCCAGAATATAATAGGTCACAAACCACTCAGGTGGCAAAGAATATTAACATTGAGTATTAATTTCAAACCATTGTCTTCTCGGCCAACTGCTGATATAACTACACACATTAGCTGTGTAGATGTTTCTAAATAAATGCCAGAACATTTAAGCTATCAAAGGAAGTTTTATTCTGTATGGAAAACATGACATATTCTTACTGATACTGCATTCCTTCACTAAGATTAAATTTTAGTTTGTTTTAAAGAATAAACTTCAAACTCATCTATTTGATTTTAAGGCCATTATGGTTAGCTTAAACAGAGGCTTCATTAAGAATGTAAGATTCCTGCAGAATCTTTATGTTCAGTGGTCTGGTCTTATCATGGCCAGTCAGATGGCCATGGAAACCTACAAGCAGGACATGAGAGCAATAACTCTTGTGAGTGTACATTTACTTGCCTAATTTCAAGAGGTAATTAAACAAAAAGAAAATTAAGATCAGGGAACCAAGTAGTCCATGTTCTGATTACTCTGAGAGTACCTATGTTTGAGACAGTTCTCCCAAACTGTTGTTGAAACTTGACTGAGGTGTTTAAAAGTTCAGATATTCAACACAAGATATCTGGAAAATTTAAATCTGGCAAGAGGGAGATGAGAAGTGTACATTGGTGAAAACAATTGCTCATGTCAATTTTTTATTGCTAATTTCTTTTGATGCCTTGGAACGTTTATGGAGATTTCTTCTATTAGAATGAGATATTCTGAAAAATTAATTGTTCTTATAGCTGAGTAAAACTAATAGTTTAAAATTCTAGCAAGCATACTAAATTGATTAATAGTGTAAAGTATACCTGCTGTGCAATAATTGCCTAATGTTTGAAGATATAGCAAAAACATCAAAGCATGTTTTGTCAGAGAAGAAAATAATATAAAAATGAATAAAAATGAAATTATGGTAAGGTCTTACTGTCTTGCTTGACAAAACAATCTGATACTGGTTTTCTCAGCCTTTAGTGTCTCTTATCCACAATACAGAAAATGTGTTTTTGAGGTGGAGATGTATTTGTCAAACACTATTCATTATGCATACAAAGAGTGAGGCTATTACAAGTTTACATTTTTATAGATAAAATCAGGATATCAAATCTGTCAAAAATGAGCTGTTCTTGTGATATGAGTGGTCTGATTTAGAATGTTATTTATGTTATTTGTAGCATATTATTTGAGAAAAATGGCTGAATCCTAGAATTGTAAGGTCAATAGGAATGGACATTGAGGAATTACACAAAGCAGTGCAGGAGTTCATAGGTCTAGTATAAAAGAAAGCACAATTGCCCTTCGATGACAACTTCCCAACGTGTAATCATTAGAATTTGTCAGAGGAGAAATAATAGTATGGGTTGTTTGCAGTGACTTTAAAATGCTAACTCAACTATACTACAATACTCAATGTTTGTATTTTTTAATTGCTGGTGTGACTTGAGTGGCAGGATGGAAGAAGCAGTGAATTTTGAATATGCAAAAAGTGTCTGAAATGCAGTTTCAAGCTCATTGCACCTTGCTCCCATTTTTTTTTTCTGGCTATCTTTTAGCTTTGAATGGGAAAGTGTGTATGGGAACAATACAGTGGTACCTCAGCTCACGAACACCTTGGTTCATGAACAAATCGGGTCGCAAGCAGAAATTTCATGAAAATTTTGACGTGGGTCGCGAACTCTGCATTGGATGGTGACCAAGATCGCAGCCATCTCCCCCCGACCCTGAGTGGGGAGATGGCCACGATCACAGTTGCATTCGTGTAGGGAAGATGTGCATGATCACGGGTGCGCTCCTGCAGGAAAGACGGGCGCAATTGCGGCCATCTCCCCACCCCCCCACACACAGTTGGGAGATGGCTGCAATTGTGCTGGGGGCGGAGGAGGAGATGGCCGAGATCGCGCCCATCTCTCCCTCCCCCAGCACGCCCCATTCGTGCCCGTCTCTCCCTTCCCCAGCATGCCCCATTTGCGCCCGTCTCTTCCTCCCCCAGCGTGACGTTTGCACCCATCTCTTCCTCCCCCAGTGCGCCTGCAATCGCACCCATCTCTTCCCCCTACCCCCCAGAGCGCCAGGATGATGGGCGTGTGCCGGGATGACAGGCGCGATCTCAGTCGTGCAGGGGAGGCAGGGAGATGGCTGCACTTGTGCTCCGGGGAGGTGGGGGAGATGGCCGCGATCTTTGTTGTTGTCACTTTGCTTCAAATTTTTCTGATTTAAAAAATGGTTACAGAATGGATTAACCTTATTTACATTGAACTTTATGGGGAAATTTAACTTGACTCACAACCAGTATGGGTCATGACCAGAGTCCTGGAATGGATTAAGTTTGTGAGCCAAGGTACCACTGTATCTGTATATTTTTGTGCTTATTTTTAAAAAGTGTGTAGTGCTCATTTAACTAAAACATAAAATGTGTAGTTAAAATAAGTTTTTCAAGTGGGAATAATAATTATGGTGAATTTGTTAACATTTCTTGGAAAAGATTTACTGCGCTTGGGGTTGCAGATATATCATTCTTGGGTGAGTGCTTTGGTTAAGAAATACAATAATTATATTCTGCCTCTTATACGGAGGTGAGTTTTATGGAAAATTTTGAATTGACAAAATTTCTAGAAGTTTTTTTTCCTGAAGATAAGATTGATTTGCATAACCTAATTTACAGCAGAAAATATTACATTTCCATCAGAAAATTTTCTGTTTCCCTACAGCAGGCATCCTCAGGTATCCTCCCAGTATTTTGAACTTCAGCTTCTGTCAACCCCAGTTAGCATGGTCAATGATCAAGGATGCTAGGAGTTGTAGGTCTGCGCATCTGGAGTACCCCAGGTTGGAGAAAGCTCCTGTAGAGTGATCTGTTTTAACATGCCTTTTAAAACATGTATTCATTAACTGAAAAAGCTTTTGTCTCAATGTGTTGCATATATTTGACCTCAAATATGTAAGGGGAAAATTAAATAAATATACTTAATGTGATTTAAATGCTGTATGGAAAGTTTTACTATAATACTTGTGAACATTTAAAGACAATAACATATACTTTCTTGCAATTATTTAAATTTAAGAAAGGAAACAGGTTAGTGGAAAGGTGTTAATAGAGCAAGGAAGCAATCCTCCAGCCTCCAGGCAACACCTGAGTTCAGATTCCCAGCTCTGAGATCGGAGACAGCACTCTCTGCATCTGTAATAGTATGCTGGATATTAAGCTTTAATAGATTGTCACATGGTTAGTGATAGATAGTACATGGATATAAAGTTCCTGTTTATTTTACTGTACTTAACCCTGGTGGTGTAGTGATAAATTTTAAAATGTAGGTAGTCATCTTGACAGTTCCACTAAAAATGAGCCCAAGAAGAGTCTAAAAGTGAAACCTGCTTTGTTGAGCCATACCTACCTAATCTACTTTGTATTACAATGGGGAACAATATAAAGTTCCTGGGGAAATTCATTTAACCCCACCTAATGTGAGGATTGTTCCTGAGCTCAAAATGGGGGGGGGGGGATTTTTATCTGGTCCTAGCAGATGATATCAGCATTCCTGCTAATAGAAAGTGCTGTCACTGACTCCACTATACCACTACTTAGCACCCTTTTCATTAATAGTTAAATAGACCAATGCCTCTTTATTTTCCTTTGAGAGTGATGCATATATTTTAGAGCCAAATGTGTGTTTGTGTACAAAACACTCTTATTGATGAATTTGCAAAAACATGGAGTATTTTTGTCTTCCAATGGCCCTATGCATTGAAACCTCAGGGACGGTGTCTTTATAACACATTTATGTATGGCTGGCTGGCTGGGAGTTGGAGGCACTCCTGTTTAGTTGTTCTACTCCTGCCTGACCAGCTGATTCCAAATGGTGTAACTGGGAGATAGCACCTCAGCCCCATGGCAATTACTCCATGGAGTGCTGCAGGGTCCCATCCTATCCCCTATGGTGCTCAGCATGTACATGAAGCTACTGGGAGAGTTCATTTAGAGGTTTGAGCTGATGTGTCAGCAGTATGCTGATGACCTTCAGCTCTACATCTCATTTACATCTAATCTAGGTGAGACAGTGATGACTTTGAACTAGTGCCTGAGTGGAGTGATGGACTGCATGAGGGTAATAAATTGAAGCTTAATCAAGACAAGACAGAAGTGCTATTGATAGGGGGAGCTTCATTCAAGGGGGAGAATATCCACCGTGTTCTGGACAGGGTTGCAGTCCCCATAACAGACAGAGTATGGAGCTTGGGGTTGCTCCTGGACCCAGAGTTGTCCCTAGAGTTCCATGTGGCATCTGTGGCCAGAAGCACCTTCCATCAACTTTGGTTGATATAGCAGCTGTGTCCCTATCTGGACAGGCAGAACATAGCAATGGTGATGCATGCTCTGGTATCTTATGTTTGGACTACTGTAATGTGGTCTATGTGGGGCTACCCTTGAAAACAGTTGAGAAACTTCAGTTGGTACAAAATAGGGCAGCCTGTCTGTTGACAAGGATGGGCAGACATGAACATACGAGGTTAAGGTTGGAGCTTTGCCATTTGCATTGGTTACCAGTTGAAGTCTGGGCTCACACTGACATATACATCCCTAAATGTCTTAGGGCCTGGATATCTTAAAGGAATGTCTCCTCTCAAATGTACCTACTTGAACCTTAAGATAAACTACAGAGGTCCTTCTCTGGGAGCCACCTTTAAAGGAAGCAAAGAAGGTGGCCATGATGGAAAGGGGCCTTCTCAGCTGTGGTGACCCAACTATGGAGCCAGCTTCCCAGAGAGGTGCTCCTGGCACCTCCCTTATATATATTTTGGTGCAGGTTAAAACCTTTGCATTTCCCCACTATTTTAACTGCTAAATATTACCATTTTTTACTGTTTTTATGCATTTTGGTATTGGTACATTGTGGATCAGTTGTTAAATTATATATTTTTATTGTTAATTATTGCTTTGTTTGAATTTTGTTGGTTGTATAGATGTCCTGTTGACATTGAAGCTATTTATTTGATATGTACCATTTTTATATGGCTTTTAATGTACACCACTGTGAGAGCTTGCCACTAATGAACAGGATAGAAAAGCTTAAATAAATAAATATTATTTGTTTAATATGCTTGTGTCAGGATTGGGCTGTGGGCAACAGTTCAGTGAGTTAGAAACTAGGAACTTGGAGCCATGACTGAATGCAATTTGCATCATAGGCAAACCAGAATGCATGACTAAAGAACAAACTAAGACACAGGACCAGATAAATGTCTAGAACAACAAGCCACATTTTAATTGAAAAGGTGTTCAGTAATGTGTCTTCATGTGAGAGAAAGCAAATGTTTTTGAAGTTTTAACCAAAGTTCTTAAGGGGTACATACTGTTTTGACTATTTAACATATTTCTTATGTTTCGGTGTTGTATAAAAGGCTTGTCACATGTATGATTATAATGAGAAATAATCTTTATTATAAAATATTCATAGAGAATGTTTACTTGCAGATTCAGACTATGAGATTTCCAAGACAAATAAGATGTTTTTCATGAACAGTAGCAATTGCTATATAGGAAAGTTGGTCTAAGCCAACATAGTCCAACTTAACGGCCTGTGGCCTTGTTCTGCAGCCCTTCTGTTCCTCTATGGTCCGGACACCAGCAATGGCAGGGACGTGATTGCAGGGAGCTGTCTTGGAGCTACCAGCTTGGATCATTCTTCTCCTGAGAGCTTGCCCCAGCATGCCCTGCACTGTTCCAGCTGACTGACTTGAGGAGAATTTGTCTACCAGAGGATCAGTGTGCCAGTTCCAAGAAGGAAAGAGGGGTTGGGGAGTCACATGTGGGAGGGTTTCTGGACTGGAGAAAGAGGGAAGAAAGGGATGGGCCAGAGGAGCTTTCATTGTACTTGGGTGGTGGTTGAAGACGGAACTGCCTGTGATCTCTGCAGAAATTCATTGTGTGCTCCCTGGGTTCCATATCGAAATCCTCCTGTGGCCCTCAAAAGCCCTGGTCTAAGCCAATCTTCACTTGCTTTTTCAGCATGACCCATCTTTCCCTGGCTCCTTATTGATGGAAAGGAATATAATAAATTATCACTGTTAACAGAAATCACTGCTACGATCTGACAATCTCTTTATGTGCAGTTTCTCTTCATCTGCTACATCACTACATTGCTATATAGAACTGGTGAAATTAAGGCTTCATTGTATAATAAGATTTCAACACTTAGGTTGAAACAAATTTAAATCAGGTAGACAGTGTTTTTGAGTATTTGACTGCAATTCATTTGGGGCTATGGGCAGACTTAATTTTTTCCAGGGCTCTGGGCTTATGTGACATTTGGGGGGACATAGTTTATATTTTTTCTAAGGTCAAAGATTTTCAGACCACACCCTTTCAGTTTTCTTACCTTTTCTCACTCCTTCCTGTTGGGTTTTCCTTCTCTCGCTACCTCTCTTTCCTTCATCTGTTACATCTGCCTCCACTACCTCTTACTCATATTGTTACACTACAGTCCCCCCCCCCACTGTTTCTGTTGCATCTTTGCTTCCTACCACACCCACCATATTGGTTAGGTGGCAGAAAGATGGGCGATTGGACTTTAAGTCTCCCACTCTGCTGACTTCCTGATTCCTAAGTGTAGTAGAAGGCAGAAATTGTGGCAAAAGCAGCAGTGAGGTGTGTGGGGGAAGAACAGTGGGGACAGTGTCTATTCAAGGGTCCTGATCAGTGCCAGGTTGCTGACCCCTAGTTTAGTTTGTGCCGGATGAATATCTCAGTAACATTTTCAAGAAAATGAATTCAGAACAATGAGGGCTAATTTCTGAAAATGTACGTTTTTTGAGCTCCGTTACTCTTTTGTGCTTATGTGAAACAGTCTTTGAACAGTATACTTCCTAATTAGTTACATAGGCTTACTGTGTTTCACTCTGTCAAGAGAATCACATAAGAAATTTAGCTGTTGTTCACTCATGAATTAACTATGGAACACAATTGCTCCTGTCAGCATTTTGCTCTTTATATTTGAGAGTGAAATGTGCAATCAATTCAAAAAGTTTACTGTGGAAGAAAACTTTTTTAATTAAAAGGACTACAGGGGAAAAGTATTGCATTGTACTGTATTTTTTATTTTTTCTATAAGAAGGAATAGAAATAGTATTGTGGGCTTTAAAAACTGAATGTATTAACATAGAGATGGATAAGCAGGCAAATTCTAATATAGAGTATCAATAGTATTTTGTCTGTGTGTGAGTGAGATGAAGGCAGTGTACAATATAAAGTTGTATGCTGAGGCTACAATTGCTGCTTTTTCCTTTGCTCTAGTCCTTTATCAGCCATATATATGTACATGTACTATTAAATTAAGGTGAATCAAAATCATATTCTGTTTCTCTAGAATTCTCTGCCTGTGGAGGTCAAATAGGCATGGACAGTATATTGAGTTCAGTGCTACTTGAAAATGCTCTTTTTTTCAGGAAGGCTTCCTAAACTAACCAACTACAGTTTTATTGCTTTTGGTTTTAACACATTGTTGTATTGTGTCAATCTGCATACTAAAATAAGACTGGAGGGCCAGTATGTTACAGTAGTTAAACTGTCAGACTGAGGACTGGGGAATCTAGTTCCCAGTCCCAGCATGGACATGAAGCTCACTGGGTGACTTTGGGCCAGTCACCTACTTCACAGGGTTGTTGTGAAGATAAAATAGAGAAGAGGAAAGGGATTATTTATTCAACTTATATTCCACGTTAATTAGTCCAAAGGATTTTCTAAGTAGCTTACAAAGAGGCAATAAAACAGCATTATACAATAAGAAACATATGAACATATAATAATAATATACAATATGCCACTGAGACATCAGGTGCAAATAGGTTCAAATAGTATGTTAGAATTAAAGAACAATATAAAACCATATACCTTAAAATTGAACAGTATAAAATCAGTTATTAAAATGTTTGGAGAGAAGAGTAGTTTTTGCCAGGTGCCAGAAAGACTGTACAGGTGGCACCAGGCAAACTGCTCTTGGAAGGTTGTTCCATAGATGGGGCACGACCCCAGAGGAGGCCCTCTATTTGTCATCCTTCTTACCTTCCTGGAGAATGGCTTTCCCAGAAGGCCCTCCAAATCCAGTCTTATGGGTTGCATAGGTATATATGGAAGCAGACAGTCCTTCAGGTATCCTGGTCCCAAGCCCTTTAGGGCTTTATATGTTAGAACAAGCACCTTAAATTGGGCCCGGAGCACTGGTAGCCAGTGTAAGTGATGTAATATCAGGGTAATATGGGTGTTCTGACTTGCTTGCATCAGCAGTTGTGCTCCCCTGTTCTGTACCAGTTGAAATTTCCAGATCATCTTCAAGAGCAATTCCACATAAAGTGTGTTAGCATAGTCAAGTCAAGAGGCCATCAGAGAGTTTGTGACTGTGGCTAGGCTCTGCCTATCCAGGTAGGGCTGCAGCTGGTAAATGAAGGGTAGCTCCTGACCACCAAATCTACCTGAGACTCAAATGATACTTTGGGACCAGGAGCACCTCCAACCTATAAATCTGGTCTTTTAGGGGGAGTGCGACCCATCCGGGACAGGTTGAAGACCCACTCTCTAGGCAGATGGACCACCCACCAACAGCATCTCCATCTTACCTAGATTAAGTTTCAGTTTATTGGCCCTTATCCATCCATTATCAAGCTCAGGCAGTGATTCAGGAAGGAAACCTGGGTTAGATGAAAATGAGATACAGAGCTGATGATGCTTATGACACCTCAGCCCCAACCTCCAAATATCCTCTCCCAGTGACTTCATGTAGATAGTGAACAGCTGCTTTGGGGGTTTTTTCCTGGAAAATAGATACAAATATAATAAATAATAAAATAATATGGAGCAGTATATAAATCTTGAAACAAAATACCAAAAAAAAAAAAAGGAAAAGAGTAAAAATAGTATAAAAAGCCTATAAACTTGCAATTCATTATGCATGAGAATGCAATTTCAGTGAACAGTATATAATGCATAAATGATATATTATCAACCAACAGGGGGATTATAAAATGCAACTATTATTTTAGTAAAAATATATATTAATCCCCAAATAGCAGCTTTTAGTGTACCAAAACAAACAAGCACCATTGAGATGTACAGTCAAGGGAGGCACTTTCATCCAAGAGCTAAAAGAAGAAATTGGTTCAATTTCTACTACTACTACTACTACTAATAATAATAAATTTTATTTCTGTATTACCCAGTAGCCAAAGCTCTCTGAGCAGTGTATGACAATTAATAAAATATAGTATAAAACATAATAGTAAAAGCTTTATAAAATTTAACTAAACATTTAAAATGGAATTTTAACAAATTAAACAGCTAAGACAGGTTCATACAGTTCAGCCTGCTTAAGAAAACGGACAGTCTGCTTCTGTGCTATTTAAATGCTGTTGAATTCTTCCACATAAAGGTAGTCCTAGCCTGGCACTGAAAATACAGTAAAGTTGGCATCAGGAGAGCCTCAGTGGAGAGATCCTTCCTTAATTAGGGAACTATCGCAGGGACGACCCTCTTCGTTTACAGGTAGTAGTTGGAGATGTTGAGAAGTGTCTGGGTATATTGTAGGTGGGAGGGGTGTTTCATCAATTATTGCTACTCCAAGCTGTGTAGGGCTGAGTCTGCAATAATAGCAAACCTACCCTATCACTGCAGGTTAATGCAGAGGCAGATATGATACATCTACAGGACCCTGCCCACCATATGTAGTCATCATATGCAAGGCTTTGACTCATAATGAGGATGAGAGATTTGTGGCATAGAGACTGCGATTTTGAATATCCCTGGTGAGAGAGATAAAAGTTCTGTGAATCACAACTTCTAGCCTATGCTGGTGTTGCACTGAGTATCCAGGTGGAGAGAGCTGAATCAGGTCACTTACCTAGGCCTCAGTCATACATGCCTGATCAGGCTTCTTATCCACAGTTAAATCATGGATAATTTAATCTTATTGTGGACTGTGTTTTCTTGTTTGTTTCTGCCTTTTGTTGCTAGCTTTCACTGTAACCAGCTCCTTCCAGCAACTGACCCATCATTTCCAGTTTCTCTTGGTTGTTGGACTAACAACATTTTTGCTCTGTTAGCATTGTTGATCCAACCAATGTTGTCTTCCGTCAGTAGTGCGGCAGAACATCACAGTGAGAAGGGAAAATCAGTATGTGGCAATATTATTATACTGTTTTCATTTCTATACTGCCCAATAGCTGAAGCTCTCTGGGTGGTTTACATCAGTCCATAAAAACAAGATGATAAAATCAAAATAGCATAAAATCTTATTAGAAAACATTAAAAAATTCAAACAGCTAAAACATACTGTGAAGAATGACCCTGTAAAAGAAAAACACCTTTTCTTAATCCCTTCAAGCCCTTAGATAACGAAGTACATATTAAAAAGCCACGTCATAAAGGGCTGCCTCAACTTGTTGCTGAAAAGATGACAAGGTTGGAACTAGGTAGGCTACAGTGAGGAAGTCTCTCCATAGATGGGGAGGCTACCACAGAGAAAGCCTCCCCCCTTGTTGCCATCCTCTGATCCTTCCTTGGAGTTGGCACTTGGAGGAAGGCCCCAGAGTACTGCCGGACATGGAGCTTCTCAGATTCTATCTCATCCCTTAAATTGATGTTTCAGTATTCTGTCATACCTAATGTTCACATAATGCTAATGTTTTTGGTAATTTTCAGGGCTTAAAGGAATTTAATACTTCATGACTAATTTATCTGAGCGAAATCTGGGCCTACATTTGTGTTGACCAATGGAATTCTGTTGTTTCTTGTACGTTTCAAATGTGCTCACTCAAGTTAAATAAAGAGATTAGTGACAGATATTTGATGATGGAATAATGTCAGTTTAAAAACAAAATGCTTTCATTTTGTAGGCAGCTGACATCTTGTTGCCGTATTATTATTTCAAAAATTACCTTGCCAAACAAAAAAAAAGGGGGGTTTGCACAATTGCATCAGTTTCAAGAGCAGAGTTATAGTGTAGATTAATTTCAAAGTGCAATCACCACTTGTCTTTTTAGGACTCATCATGCTCTGGGTATATAAAATAGAGCATGAAATGGAGGAATATAAGAAAAAAGTTCTTAATCACTGACTTCTGGCTGTTTTTACTATCAGATCGCAGCACCTTGCTTAAAAGTGAGACTCTGTTGCTAAGCAGGTTATCTTCGCAAAATAAATGAGAAATCTTAATCAGCTAGGTTGGCAATTTTAATGACCTAGTATAAATCCATAAGGAATCTGAAATTCTTGCTACATATTTTTATATTTTATCTGGATTTCATTCAGATTTGTATATTATAGTTTGTATAACTTCTTTGAGAAATAGCAGATGCAGATTTTGTGAGAACCACATGGTACTGACCTCATGACAGCATATGTAATCCTTCTACAAGTGGAAAATTACCATTTAGGAGAGGGAGGAGGTGTGACCACTTAAGTCACTAATTTAAACCCACTCATAACATTTCACTGCTGTTCAATAGAGAGGGATGTGTGTATATATAGTCACAGTTATGGATTATCATAATTTTAGAATTCCAAGTTAGCACTAAAAATAGAGGAAATTAAGTTTGAGGAGGGAAAAGTTGGATGTTCTCTTAGAAAGTACTGAAAAATAACAACTTGTCTCCTGTTTCTGTGACTTACAGCAGATTTTCATATTGATTTGCATATATTTTATTTGAAGATGGCAACAATGCAGTTGGAGATTTTTCCTGATTTCTTTGTCTCAGACTCCACAATAATAATGTTGCTAGCTGTAACTAGAGGTTTATTAGTTTTCTGCTTCATTATCTTTTAGAACAATCATATTTCTCAACTAGCAACATCCTGTATCTCCTGAAAAAGGCATATCCTAAATTTCCTTTCATGAAAGACCATTAACAAGGCAACACTACACATACTGTAGTGTATCATAAGTGCACAGTCATCTAGGGCTGAAAAAATAATTAAAATATATAATTTGTGTATTAAGGCACAGGAAGAGGAAAAAAGTAGTAAATAAAAAAGGATTAAGGATTACAGATGGAGCAGGGCAGGGGCTCAGAAGGAGGGACAAGATAAGTTTTGCCATGAAGCATACTGGGATACAGATAGGATTAAAGGGGAAGGAGGGAGAGAACCACCCAAGATAATTTGCAAACAACTAACACTGTGTAACTTACGTATAGAGTGAGCTTACTGTGATGTTTGAACATGACCATTGTGTTACATCTTAGTTACAGCATGTAATAATTGCTGAATATTAACAGTTACAAAGGTAGATAGAACACATGAGCTTTTTCCTGCAGAAATGTGTAGTAGTGATGGTTGTTTGACTAGGGATGTGTGACAAATCCATCTTCTGCAGAAATTATGCTGGATTCCCTTGTTTTGGCTTCCCAGACTCTGCTCTGCTTGGCAGCAGCCTGGAGTCTAAGTTCCTGTTGAGCTTGTGTAGGGTTTGCTGGGTGCTTGCCAGGAACTGAGCCAGCAGCAGCAAGTGGGGAAGACCAAGAATGGTAGCTGGTGCACCTGCTCGCTAAATCCTTTTTCCCCATGTAGCACTGGTGGTGAGCAGGGAAGAAGGTTGGCTGCTGGAAATGATGGCTGGTGAGTGTTGCACCTGGGGGGCCCACAGGTATTTGCGGACTTCCTTTTCATTTAGCTCACTTTGTAGGACTGGGCTGAACATGAGAGGAAGTCTGTGGATTCTGGTGGGATGGATCCCAAAAGGTTTTGTACAAACCCTAGATCAGCTGTTAAACTTCATGGAACTATATGCATGATTAAGGACATACTTTATGTATACAACAAGAACAATTCATTGGATTCAGAATTTCCTGATTTAAAAGTAACAAGGTAGGAGTAAGACAAATATCCATTTTTGACATTTTTAGTTAATTATCAAGGTTAAGTGTTTAATTTATTCAGTTGAAATTTGAATTGTTAATTAATTTTTCAGAACTGTAACATTTAAATTTAGGGAAGGTGGAGTGTAACCAAGTCAGTTATGCTGCATATTATTCTTGTTATAAGGGCAATAGTTAAAAGATAAACAACTTTTTCATTTTTATCTTTATACAATAATTTTTGTACTGATATAGGCCTGTCTCTGTTAATAAGATGCAACTGCCTTTTCAGGATCAGTGGAATGAATCTGCTATTAACCTTATAACACAGTGGTAATACCTTTTTATTCTCAGCAATTTTTTGCTGTTTGCGTTTTTTAAAAAATCAGTACTTTCTTTTCCTAAAGAGCAGAATTACTAATGGAAGAAGAGTCCTACTGGATCAGGTTATCAAGTTTTGTATTCTTTTACACAGTGGCTAGTCAGATGCTTTATCAACCTCATGCTCATGTTTACTAGCAACTGGTATTCAGAGGCAGAATTACTGTGGAGTTAGAGATAATACAGAGCTGTTGTCATTAGTACCATTGGTAGGTTATCCTCCTTGTATTTGTCAAATCCTTTTTAAAAGCTGCCTGGGTTAGCAGCTGTCCTTTCATCTTGTAGTAGCAAATTCCACATGTGAAGTGAAGAAATTCTTCCTTTTATTTGTCCTGAATCACTGGATGACTATGAATTCTTCTATTGTGAGAGAGGACCACCGCCCCCCCCCCATTCCTAATCCATTTCTTCCCCCTGACATCAATCTGCACCTCTTATATGCGGTTTTTGTAATTTAAATATCATGTGTAAACTTTCCTGATAGACAAATTTGTTCTAGCCCCTTAATCATTTTAGTTGCTAATTTCCAAACCTTTGCAAGTACTTTAATAGACTTTTTAGGTGTGGTGACCAGTATTGTGATCATAAGAATGTAGGAAGCCACATCATCAGATTACTGGTTCATTTACCCTAGTATATTTGGCAGTGGCTCTCCTGACTTCAGGCAGGAATATTTTTTACTCTACCTGCAGATCCTGGGATTCACCTTCTGCATGCAAAGTGTATGCTCTTCCAGTGAGCTATGACCTATTCTTAAGCTTTTGGCAATTCTATTTTTAATCATTTCCTAACAATTCTGGACATGGAATTTGCCTTTGTCACAGCAGCTACACACTGGGTTGACATTTTCATCAAGCTTTCACTACAGTCCCAAGATCACTTTTCTAGCCACTCACCATTACTCTGACCTCATCAGCATATATGTGAAGTTAGGATATGATGCCCCAGTGTGCATCTCTTTCATAGAACCAAATATACAATTTTCCCAATTTGGAGAGAATTTCTTGAAGCACTGTGTCTGTTGTGTTGTGTTTTGTTTTGTTTTGTTTTGTTTTGTTTTAAGAACCCTAAATATTTTGCTGCCATCTGCAAATTTGGCCATCTTACTGCTCAACTGAGATTATTTATGAACACATTAAAAAGCACTGATCCCAATTCAGACCATTAGGGAACCCCTCTGTTTAAAATCCTTCCCATTGTTAGAGCTGCCTCTTTATTCCAACTTTCTGGCTTCTGTTTTTTAAAAAGTTACTAAAACATCAGAACATCTTTTTTCTCTCATGGCTGCTTGTTTTGTCAGAAGTCTTTCCTGGGAAACCTTTTTGACAACCATATAAACAGGTTGTACCAGATTATCCCTATCCATATCTTCATTGCTTATCTTTTCAGAAGCCATGTTGATTCTATGTTGAAAACACTTGTATATGCTTAATAGTTTTGCTTTTAATACTATCCCCCAGTTTACATGTAATAGATGTTAGGCTAACTGGTTTGTAATTATCTGGATCCTCCATGGATCCCTATTGAAAAAATGGTGTTACACTGACCACTTTCCAGTACTCGGGTCAGGAGGGCAATGTCAAGAACAAGTTTCTTGTTTTAGTTGATCAGGAATTTTGCATTTGTATTCTTTAAGAACTCTGGGATGAATAACATCTGAACCTATTCATTTTTTCATATCAGTATGTACTAGAACTTCCCACTCCTATCACTAATATTTCCCTCATTTCTTCAAATTTCTTTCCTGAAAATGTCCAAGTACTTCCCTAGCAGTTTTCCTGCTTCTGATGAATTCGCCTCAAAATCCTTTTTAGCATAATTTATTGTCTGCTTACTTGCATTTCTTGTCTATAAGTTTGCGCTTCCCTTTTGTTTTCATTTGGGTATGACTTCTAGCTTCTAAAGGAAGGCTTTAGAAGCCTCACACAGAGGTGGGTAGAGACCTCCCCTGCAGAGGAGGGCAGGATGCGCTCCAATGGAGCAAAGCTCAGGGAACCAAGGTTCAATTTAGATGCCAGGAAGCACTTCCTGACAGTTAGGACACCGAGGGTATGGAATGGGCTTCCACGGGAGGTGGTTGAGGCCCCATCAGTGAGGGTGTTCAAAGATAGGCTAGACATGGTGGGCATGTTGTGAGCAGAGCTGGCTGGAGCCAGGGGTCAGACTAGATGACCTGGGAGACCCCTTCTGACCTGCTCTGTTTCTATGTTTCTATGTTTTTTCTTAGCAGCTTCCCTGACACTGCTTACTAAGCATGCTTGTGGCCTCTCGGACACACCTGACTTGCAGTATATATCCTACCAGAGCTTCTGTTGTGATTTTGAGTAACCCCTAACCTCTGTGGAGAAATGTGATCCTTTTGATGTTTGCTTTCAACCCTTTTTTGACAGCTCCATTTTAGAAAATGTTCTTTTTTAAAAACAAATGTGATTGTGCTGGATTTCCTTACCAACTTTACACTTATGTATAGTTTAACTTGGATAACGCTATAGTCAGTGTTTCCAATCAGTTCAACAAGACTGGAATCTTGCACTGAATCGTAAGTAGCACTTAGGGTTAAGTTGCAGGATTGCTCTTCCACCTTTTGTTGCATCTATGACCAATTGTTCTAGAACACTCTTCTAGAAATATTATTTCTTTGTTATATGTGCAATATTTATCCAGGTTAGGTAATTGAAGTTACCCATTCCTGTACCCTTTTCTTCTTTGCTTGCCTGCACAATTTCATTTTTGAACTCAAGAATGCCCTGAGAATTTTGGTCGGGTGGAGTATGATAGGCCAAGCAGTATTAAATTACTTTATAATTTAATGCTGTAGTGCTGTGGAGGAGCTTGCCAAGGAGCTATCTGAACAGATTGGGATAAAGTTGAGCAAAAGTAATAATCAGGATTGGGTTATTTGGAAAATGCTATTTTAGCCAATAGATGTATCATTTCCAGATCAGGTGAAGTACTAATTTCCCTTTACTCAGCACAGGTTTGGCCTCATCTGGAGTACCAGTTCTGGGCACCACAGCTGAAAGATGCAGACAAGCTAGAAAGGGTTCAGAGGAGGGCAGCAAGGATGATCAAGGGACTGGAAGCTGCTAGCATTAGTATAAAAATTCTTACATTCTCAAAATATTTCTCATGTTTTGTATTTTCTCTCATGGCCTTTTGGCACATGTAATTGGTTGTCTTCTAGGAGGTGATCAAAAACATTTTTACCCTTTTCCTTGGGATGATTTATCCTGAGCTAGTTTCTCTCCAGCTCCTGTTGATTTTCCCATTGATCAGTCTAAAAGCTGTTCTGCTACCTTTTTGATGTTAAGCACCAGGAGACTGATAATATTCCAGTTGACATGGAGTCTGCCCCTTTTGTATTGCTAGGCTTGTCTCAAAATGTTCTTTACTGCCTGACAGATATGTATTAAATGCCAGAGATGCCTTATCTTTCAGCTTCCTACTCAAATAATAATAAAAATGATAACTGATCAGTTTAGCTATATGTGTAAAACAATGTTAGTTTAGCTAAGCTGTATTCTCTGTGAATGGATTCTTTATAACTCTTTATGATGATAACACAGTATATCTCTTGTCTGGCTTCTAGCCATAGTATTTGTGATTGTGTATGTATGTGCAATTTTGGTACCTTCTAAGTGTTTAGATTACTGGACAAAATAGTGGGGTCAATTTACCAAAAATTTAACAACAATGCCTAGAATGCTACTTAGCTATGGTCATATTTCTAGCCCTGGGATACTTGGCAACACTGTTAACTGTGAGGAAAGATTCTAAAAGATGTGCACTGATTCATGATGATCATGCAACAGAGTGATCAAGCCGCAATCAAGTACTTTGCAATACTAGTATTAGAATGCTTTTCTTTTCTTTTGTGCTAGAGCTCTCACTACATTTCTGTCAAGAAACAGATATTTTTAGTAAAGACTTATTTTATCTTCAAATAGTTCACGGAATCTAATTCAATGATAGTACGGCATCTAGAGTCTTGATTTTGCAAGTGGCTATTAATGATGACTTAAGTTTTTCAGCTCCTCTTACAATCAAGAGCTAAACGCTAATTATAAGTCTTTGATACAAGGGCTTTTGTTACAGTTGCAGAATAGAGCAGCTCTAGTTAAGGTTGAGATTTACCCAGAAGCATGGGAGGGGGAATGCGTGTGTCTCAGAGAAATGAAACGTGCAAGAGAAACCTGAAAAGCAGTATTTTTCCCAAATATTTTTAAAGCCTTTCCCCCCAAGTGCTTCAGATAGTTTAGAATGCACAACTTAGTTATTGCTTGGATTATCTAAAATTGTCTCCATCTTTAGTCATGTTTCCTTGAAACTTTAGAGAAATCTACACAAACACCTTTCTTGAACGTGAACATGTTTACATTTTGCTCTTGATCACTGTTTTCTACTGAGTAGTGACAATCATCACCTTTCTAACTGGAAAATGTTTCCTGAATTAGGATCAGTTTTTTCACTTTCTTTCTATAAACACCTGGTTTACTCTCTTCTGAGCTAAATAACTCTCTTTCTGCTAAATAAGCTAGGGTCTGTGTACCACTCTCACATAAGTATACAAATACATGCAAAATTTTAAGACCAAGCATGCAAATTAGAAAGTTTAGAACTGGCTGTGCAGCTGTATTGTGAACAGAAGCCCTTAGAAATGATGCCCTTGCTTCTGGAAGTGGCATCATTGCCATTCTCAGGCTTACTCTAGATCCATTGCCTTCTACCACACTCTCATTTTCTCCATATTGTTACAGCCAATGGCATTCAAATCAGGGCCAGCCTATTTTAAGTGAGAAGGTCTAATGCAGAATGTGAGAGAAGCTTATAGGAACCCCAAGTCTTATTTAAGATGCTCTTGAGTTTCTATTTGTTGGAGTAGCATACAAACAGAGTTTGTTTGGCTTCCAACCCCATCCCAGTTTGAGTTTTCTGTGGTGCTGCTACACCTGTTTTGCTTAACTAGCATCTGATTCTGGTTTTCTGACTGTCCTGGAACTTTACCTTACTACATCTTACTATGTCTTACTTTGCCTGTCATATCTGAACCATTATTGATCACATGTTTTGTCAGCATCCCAGTCCTGGCTTAAGCAGACTCAGTTCAATGAACCTTGCAATTTTGCTTGTTGATTGTCTCTGTGATAACTGGAACATAAGCAGAACCCCCAGATGGGCTATTTCTCATACTTAGCAGGACAGATCCTATGACATGAAATGGTACATTAGCCACCTGAGAGGAGCAATCCTGATCAGGAACATGTGAGGAGAGGAGAGGAACCTTTCCTCCTGTGATCTTGTGTAGAAAACTGGAATTAAGGCAAGTGGACACATCTCTTGAAGCTAAAGAAGCTGTGCAACCATACCTTTTCTAAGCAGGGGTGTGGGGTTATTAACACCAGGGCTATTGGAACAACTACTGCAAGTCATAAAGAGATAAAAGCATTGTACAGCTGCTTGCACAATGACTTGTGTATTCAGAGTTAATCTGACTCCTTCACGAAAAGCTAGCTAGAAAAAAGAGTTCAGTACAAGTCTAAGGGTGCCATCTTTGAAATTCCATGACTGCTAAAATTGGTCTAAGAATACTTGGATATATACATTGTGCTAATAAGATATATGTTTATGTAAATTGCATTATTTGTAACAGCTATAAAATGTTTACTAATTTAGAATGATCAGTTTCAGTAAAACCTGAGTGCTAATGTTATAGTACAATGTTGTATTGCACTATAGTAAGGAACCTCTAACAGAACATCCATGGTATTTGCTGTCATTATTTGGGAAATCTGGTTGCTCCACCTAATGATGTTGGCATTGTACTGTACTGCAGCATTATATCATTCCTGTTAATACTGTTGTCCACTTGGTCCAGATACTGCCCTGTATTTATGGACTTGCTTCCTGAATAAATTGGTCAGCTAAATTGTAACTTTATTGACATTTTATTAGTTTTCAAAGCTTTGTGTTAAAGTTATATTAGAATCTATCTTATATGGACATTGCATGTGCAGTGTATTTCCTTAATATTGCCCTCTAGCTCAGAGCTGATTAGAATAGAAAGCTCCCTCTCCATGTGTGTGTGCGCGTGTACACAAGAAAGCACCATATAAAACTGTGCTTCAAAATTAGGAAATAAAAGACACAGAGAGTCAAAGGCCAGTTTCCAAGTGTTTTCCTAAGGGAGAAAGTTTTCAGCAGTTGTTCTGAATTATACAAAAGAATGACTGAGGCAGACCTCTTAGGGTGGGAGAAATGATGTCACAGAGGAAAGGAATATTTTGATCCCTCTTGTGGGAAGTGTAGGAAATGGGCATAGAGGAAAAATGTTACAGGGACATAATTTGTTTATTTAGGCTGCTAAACACTTTAAGCCTTTTCTGTAGTTACAAACATCATTGTCCCACCTATTGTAAAGTACTAACTTTAAAAATGTGGATAGTAACTTATTTTGCCTTTTCAGATAGCCCACAATTGATTAAACACAAAGCAGTAGCACCAATGAAGAATGTTTAATTATAGTTCATTGCAGCTTTACAAAAAATGGGGGGTTCACTTCCAACCCTTAGGAGTGGTTGTGGTGGTTCACTAAGGGCTGTAACTGAAAAGAACGAGTGGAAAACCATTGTTTCATTAGTAGGAAATCATTTTTAAACTAAAAAATGCTGTATTTTTTCCATTGTAGCTACAAAGTAATTGCTACTAAATTGTTTTAACACTTGAACGTGCTCAATAATTCTGAATTATGCTTCTGACTTTGGAATTTTTGCTTAGAGCAGAATGGAGGCAACCTTTTTGAGCCATGGGCAGATTTGGCAATTTGAGGACACTGTCCAGGGCACCATTACTAAATGGTTGCCATGGAAGACATAGCTAGTTGCAAATAGCATACCCAAAAGACTGAATTTAAGACAGCAGTGGGTGTCTGGGCCCCAACACACTGAACTATTATTTCAGCTCATGGTTTCCAGCACAACAGCAAGCTATTTCACAACAATCCTGACTACTGACAAGAAAGTGTGTGTGTGTGTGTGTGTGTGTGTGTTGCTTTTTAAGTAGAAATGGTAGGATACTTTGGTGGGAACTAAGAAAGGTGTTTTGGTGCTAGCAGGCATTGTGTTACCCTCACCAGGTCTAGAGCATGCATAATTAACTTTCAGCATCATTGAATTATGGGAAAAAAACTGCTGAGGAACAAAAAAATAGTCTTAGCGATCCTGGGCCACAGATGAGTTGCAAGCTGAAAGAAAACAGCATTTGAAACAAGTTTAATTTATGATGTCAGTGATACAGAAGATAAAGATTTTATTTCATTATGGTTAAAGAATAAGACCACACCTTTAAGAAATAGGGTCTCATTGTTTTTCTAAGTATGCTGAAATATGCTAAGTATGGTTAGCTCTCATTTATGCCTTGGTTTTGTGCTTTGTATGTCAGGGTTGCTTATCCCTTTGTTGCACTGAAATGTTCTCTCTCTGCCCCCAGTCTTTTTTCAGAGGGAACTTTCCAGGCGCTGCTAAGTGACTACCTTTTGATTAAAAAATGAAAAGGCACCCACCTTGTGCTCTTTTTGATATATACTTCCCTGCCTGAGTTGTCACAAAAGGTTAAGATCTTTTTTGTGGTGTGTATGTCTGGGAGCACTCAAATTTGTACTTAGATGAAATGCAGTTCTTAAGTGTGAAAACGGAACATTGTTTACATATATACACTGTGTATATATGTGTATGAATGTAAATCCTTTTTAGGAAAAGGTGTTCAGCTTCCTCTCCTCATGTGTGAAGCTTGGTGCTACAACCTGGGTTACATGAATCTGCAGTTTTTTTGTCTAAAATGCAGAATTGTGATTCAATGTCTGTTAATCAGGACATGAAACCACAGTTTAATTCTTCTGTAAGACCATGGTTAGTAAATTAGTATTAAAAATAGTTCCCTGTGATTTAATTTTAAACAGGACCATCATGTCAGAACTGACATATGAGGGATGGGGAAAGAGGTAAAGGAGTAGTGGGTGGGCCTGGCACCTATTTTGGCTTCCAAGCCACAGTTTAGGAATCTGAGCTAGTTTGAAAGCCTGCTAAATAAGTAATATAGAAAGTTACATGATAGTGTGGAAAGATTATCAAAAGTTTTTGAACTTAATTTTGAGAGCATATTAGTAGACATAATTGTAACCAACAGAAATTAAAATTGAGATGTAGTCATTAGAGACTGCATCAGGACTCTTTTACATATAGTGGGATCACATGCGTGTATCTATGAAAATTGGTTGTGGGTTAGGGAGTCCATTTATTCATACATATCTGCTCATAAACAACTGTGTATGAATAATAAACAAAAATAGAAGTCAAAATTATGTAGGGTATCTCATCTAAAGACATTTTCTAACATGGCTATTTTAATACTTTGCATGTCATTTCCTATTTATAGCAAACTGCTCTTCTGAATTGGATGAATTTTACTCATGAATTGTGTTTTATCAGCTATTATTTCTTTGTGATCCCTGTGACTAACACATCTGGGTTATGCACCTGCATCAAACAATTATTAGGAACATTTTAGAGTGGAGTAAAGTTTACGCAGGAGTCCCACCTATACTCAGAGTGTGGTTCTCATCTGACTCAGTTCCTTTTTGTCCACTGCAATAGTTAGAATCATTTGGAACATTCTCCAAAAGCATCTGGAGCTAATATAGAACAAGCATTGTTCACCTGACTCGTCCTGGGATGCTGATCAGAATCTTCTCTCTCTTCTGAGTGCTCTTTTACCTTTTGGCTTTTTGCTTCTCTTAGGTGCATAGCCTTCAGTTCCTCCTTCAAAAAGTGTACTTACTGCAGCAAGAAGTTAACCAGTGGATACTCCTGCTGAATTGGCATCTGCATACCACTTTCAGAAAGCTGCTCTGACTTTCCAGCAATAATTTCAGTACCCTCACCCATGGAAGGCACTGTAGAACAGTTGGTTCTGGCATTAGAAATACCAGCCTTTACTTTGATATTGGCTGTGACTTTTGACCAACCATAGGCAGCGGTAGGCCAACTTACAACTGCGTTGTCAGCACCAAAAGTCAAGATTGATGGGGGCAAACAAACCAAATCCTGAAGCAAATGCACTGTCCAGGTACTAGGACTGAAGAACAAAAAGAAAGAGACCCCCCAAAGGATTGAGTCAGACAGCATGCCAATGTCTGCATGTGTATCAAACAACTACCCCGGTTACAATCTTTCTTTTGATTGCTGACACCATTTGTACAGAAGCTGCAACTCTCATGGGATCACAACTATCTAGGTAACATCCAGTGTGTTGGGTTGGTATTAGAAGGTGAATCAAGGGAGCACTTTTCTCTGGAACTATGGCAGTATGTTTCTCAGGACCGTTCTTCATGTGGGGAAAGATCCCAAAGATATCAAGAAATCGTACCAACATCCTCAGCTTCTTCAAGGAGCTTCTTCCAACATTGCTCTGATGTGCCATGGAACAGCCGCAGACTTGTATAATTTAATAGATCTCCATACTACTGTGAAGACTGCTGCTCACCACAATGACACCATTCCTAGTCCTATCATTACTACAGGATGGAAGTACCTATTTATAGGAACGTCATCACCAGTGTTCTAATTTTTCTCATTATATGAAATAATCAGAGGCATCTCCCACCTGTGCACTCCCAACTCACATAATATCCAAGCACCTAATGCTCAGGTACTTGCTAGGCACAGTGCCTTGCTAAAGTATTCACCCCACCTCAAACTGTTCCACATTTCATTGTGTAACAACCTGTAATTGAAATTGATTTAAAGATATTGTTATCACATGAGAAATATAAGGTATTTAATCCTGTGAAGATACAATATATTTTTATTATGGATCTTCTTTCAGTAAACAGAAACTCTTGGTTGCATTTAGTATTCACTCCCATGAAAAATTGCTAAAAATTGTCTGCAAGACAATTGTCTCACTAATTTGAGGGAAATGATAAGAGGAAAGTTGAAAGGGGTGGATCAAGAGAGTTAAATCCCTTCAAAATGCTTGAATCATATGCAAAACCACAATAATATAGGCCAAACTAGAGTGTATACTACAAGTTAGGAAAGGTAGCACAAAGCCCAAGTGGCCACCAGCATATCAAGACAGCTATTAGCAAAAAGAAGGCCTCCTTCAGAAAATGCAAGTTTACATTCTGGTCCCAAGAACACTTCCAAGATAAAAATCTCTTTCATCTGCTGGGACTTATACTCCAAATTCTATTACTAGAATAAGGTGAGGTACCCACAGCAAGACAAATTTTGGTCAAATTTTCCTGGGTGAATTCCAGTTGATACAGCCCAAGGAAGTTGACAAGTTGTTTTGACAGGTTTATGTAACCATATTCATACTGGATCCTTGCACTTTCTGGCTTAAAAAAACAAACTAGTGGGAAGAGAACAGTTCAGTAGGTCAAGGAAGTGATCAATGCCTTTTTATGAGAGAGAGTTGTCCCATGCCATATGAAACAGAAAATGTTGAAGCCAATGCTGAAGAAATTCACTCTAGACCAGGAAGATCTCAAAAATTTTATGGTGGAGGCAAATATTGTTTTTCTAGGCAATTTCCTTGAATTGGTGGTGGCCAACTAGCTCCAGGTGCTCTTAGATAAGACTGATTCTTCTTTGTGGGCTCTGTGCATCACACATGGGACTCTGCACTTGTGTGAAGCCTGTTACTGGGAGAATTTAACAGCTAAGAGCATTTTTGTGGGAATCCCTCCACCCCAATATCCATATAAAATGGAGGGGCCCCACCATTTCCCTCAGTTCTTGTTCAACCATTTTCGGAGCCTTGGGAAATTCTTTCCTATTCTCTCTACTCAGAGCGTTTCTGCTACTTTTTCCTATACAGTGGTACCTCGGCTCACGAATGCCTCAGTTCACAACCAAATCGGGTCGCAAACAGAAATTTAAGAAATAAATTTCCTCAGGTTGTGATCTCCACATCGGGTGACAATCATGGGTGCGCTCACGGGGGGGGGGGGAGGGAACAGGCGCAATCATGGACGCGTTCGGGGGGAGAGATGGCCGCAATCATTCCTGTCCTCCCTGCACGAGCACATCTGCTATCGCACCTGTCTCCCCCCTGAGCACACCTGCGATCATGCCCTTCTCCCCCCCCGAGCGCACCCACGATTGTGACCATCTTCCCTGTGATTAATACACACACACACACACAGAGAGAGAGAGAGAGAGAGAGAGAGAGAGAGAGAGAGAGAGAGAGAATGGATTATCCTTATTTACATTGAACCTTATGGGAAAATTTGAGTTGGCTCACGACCAATTTGGGTCGTGACTAGAGTCATGGAATGGATTAAGTTCGTGAGCCAAGGTACCACTGTATTTTATTTCCTCAATATTTTTCCTCAATGTTCTCTTACCTCTTAACCTTTTGTGAATTTTCTCACAAATTTTAGAATCCCTTACCTTTCAACCCCCCTGCAACAAACAAAGAAGAAATTTTCTGTCTTCCCTGCTTATCTCCATCTTTGACTTGTTCTTACTTGCCTTTCAGCATTTTCCCCCAACAACATTGATGGCTTCTTTTTATCAGTGCATCTGTTGCAATGCCAGGCTGCCCCCAACTGATGGGTGTTCTTTGTGTCTCTTGTGCCTGGGCAAGGGCATGTCATTGATCAATGCCCGCATTGCTAGCTGTTCTCCAGGCAGGTGTGTAAACAGAGGGTCAATAGTCTCCACACGGATTTGGAAGGGACCAAGAAGGCCATAGTGTCCAGCTCTCTGCTTGTGCAGGTCACCAGTTTATACCATCTTACTCAGATGACAGTCTATCTATGTGAAATGGCTGAGTGGGGTCATCTGGAGTTTTGGAGTATGATGCCATCAGGATGCTGATGACACACAGCTCTTTTTCTCCTTTTCATTTTCAATAGGTGAGGCTGTGGATATGCTAAACTGGTGCCTTGCTGTGACAATGAACTGGATGAGAATAATAAACCGAAGGACAAGCAAGACCAGATGGGGTGGGTGTTGTTAGTGGGCAGTTTCTCTGAAGGGTATTTAGCCTGTTCTGGATGGGGCTGTACTCTCCTTGAAGGAACAGATGCATATTTTGGGGTTTTCCTTGAGCCATCTTTGTCATTTAAAGCTTAGGTGGTGCTGAGAACAGGTGTCTCCCCCACTCTTCTCTCTCCAGCATACTTAGATGAGATATTAAGAAGCACCATCCTTTACAAGAGCTTAACAGGTTGCAAAACATCTTAGATCAAAATAATGTGAGAGAAGCATCTGTCCATGAGAAGTGTTGAATCCAAACTTAAACATCATCTTTCCTGAAAAAAAAAATACTTTATCTCAGGGTATCTCCTGCCCCTTGAGGCCTACATTTGGTGAGAATGGACACATCTTAATTGGTTCACTTACTTCTCTTGTTGCCTTCTTACAAGATCAAGGAATTCCCTCTCAATCTCCTCCACTGAATAATGAAATTTCTCCCATCTTGTCAAAATTGGGCTGCTGCTATATAATATACTGATTAAATGCCTTGTTATAGAGGACAAGCTTAACCCAGCACTGCAAGACTGACAGAGCATACCAGAATGCCATATGGGCAGCTAAAACATAGAAACAGAGCGAGTCAGAAGGGACCTCCCAGGCCATCTAGTCTGACCTCCGGCACCAGCCGGCTCCGCTCATGACATGGCCACCATGTGCATGTCTTTGAACACCCACACCAATGGGGCGTCAGTGACCTCTCGTGGAAGCCCATTCCACACCCTTGGGGTCCTAACTGTCAGGAAGTGCTTCCTGGCATCTAAATGGAACCTTGGCTCCCTGAGCTTTGCTCGGTTGGAGTGCGTCCTGCCTTCCTCTGCAGGGGAGAACAGGTCTCTACCTATCTCCATGTGACATCCCCTCTCATATCTGTATGTCGCCAACATATCCCCTCTGAGTCTCCTCTTCTTCAGGCTGAAGAGACCCAGTTCCTTCAGTCTCGCCTCATACCCCATCCCCTGCAAACTGGCGGCCACCAACCTTGTGGCCCTACACTGCACTGACTCTAGCCTGGCTATATCCTTTCTGTAATGAGGGGCCCAAAACTGAGCACAATACTCCAGTTGCGGGCGCACCAGAGTTGTATATAGTGGTAGTAATACTTCTCTTGATCTAGAAGCCACACTTCTGGCTATGCAACCAAGGGTGGCGTTCGCCCTCTTGACCACCGCATCACACTGCTGACTCATGTTTAGCCTGTAGTCAACCAGTACCCCGAGGTCCCTTTCACAAGTGCTGCTTTCCTGCCACTTGTCACCTAACCTGTACTTATGACAGCTATTCTTATGCCCCAAGTGCAAGTCCTTGCACTTATCCACATTGAACGCCATCCTGTTGTCTCCTGCCCACTTCCATAGTCTGTCCAGATCCTTTTGGATCTGGACAGACTATGGAAGTG
>NW_025335761.1:13844773-13900855 GCF_004798865.1 Varanus komodoensis
TCATGTTTAGCCTGTAGTCAACCAGTACCCCGAGGTCCCTTTCACAAGTGCTGCTTTCCTGCCACTTGTCACCTAACCTGTACTTATGACAGCTATTCTTATGCCCCAAGTGCAAGTCCTTGCACTTATCCACATTGAACGCCATCCTGTTGTCTCCTGCCCACTTCCATAGTCTGTCCAGATCCTTTTGGATCTGGAGTACCTGCTCCTCAGTTGTGACCACTGCTCCAGTTTTAGTGTCATCTGTGAATTTGATCAGCAGACTCTTCACTCCTTCTTGTCATTAATGAAAAGATTAAACAGGATCGGCCCCAGGACAGAGCCCTGGGGGACCCCGCTTGTCACTGGCCGCCATCCCAATGATTCCCCACTAATGGTTATCTTCTGCTTTTGGTCAGTCAACCATGTCCGTCAACCAAAACAAGTGGTGTTACTCATTCAGACCTTCTTGAACTGACTGTTAGTACTGTGGCAGCTGCATTATGCACAAGCTGTCATTTCTGAACAGTCCTCAAAGGAAGTCCCATGTAGAGTGCATTGCAATGCTATACCAAAGCATAGATTTTTTTTAAACGAGGCTATCTCAGATAGGCATATAGCTGGGCCACCAGCTGGAGCTGACAGAAGGGTCGTGAACAGAAATTGCATAAAAATTTTGCCCCAGGTCATGAACTCTGCATCGGGTGACGATCGTGATCGCGATCATGCTGGTGGGGGGGGGGGAGGTGCCACGTTTGTGCTGGGGGGGGAGATGGCCGTGATTGTGGCCATGTTCCCTGCCCAAGTGCGCCCACCTCCCCCCCAGCATGCCCACAATTGCACTTGTCTCCCCCCCACACACACACAATTGCTGAAGGGGGGAGATGGCTGCGATCTTTGTTGTTCTTTGTCACTTTGCTTCACATTTTTGTGAATAAAAAAATAGTTGCAGAACGGATTAACCTTATTTACATGAACCTTTATGGGGATATTTGACTTGGTTCACAACCAATTTGGGTCATGGCCAGAGTCCTGCTTGAGTGGAGACTAGAACTCAGATCTCCTGGGCCTGCACTCCAAGCCACCATGCCAAATGTATTGGGGCATTATATTTATGGAGGAAAGGACTATCAATGGCTACTAGTAGTGATGACTGTATGCTGCCTCTAGTATTATGGTCAGTATGCCTTTGTACAGAAGTTGCTGGGGTACATGAGTTGGAAGGTGCAAGTGCACTCAACTCCTGCTTGTAAGTTTCATGTGGGCAGCTGAAACGTCACTGTATGAACAGAATGCTAACAGAATGCTATATGGACCATAGTTTAATCTAGCATGGCACTAACATTGTGTTCTTACTGAATATCTTTTTTATTGTTAGCTTCCCTGAGCAATGTTCTGTTGAAAAGTGTGTGTTGAAGGGGAAGCAAATTAATATTCATAACTATTCAGTTAAGGAAAGGGAAACAGTCGGGTGGGTGCATTCTTTCTGGATTCTTCCTCCCACTGTCATCTCATACATAGGGGCACAGGGACTAAAGAAACACCAAGGGTTTTGGCACTGGGGACTGCAGGGGGGATAAGGAAATATTGCCTTCTGCCATGTTCTTCCATTAGTGTTGTGTTTAGTTTAGCCCTTAGTGTCTTCTTTCCTGTTTGATTTATTAGGTCATGTGATGGAGTATTCAGAACTCAATTTTTATTCTTGGGTGAGGCATTTATTCATCTTTAATATTTAGTAACTTGATTTGACACTGTGTTTTTTAAGTCAACCTAGCTGCAAGTTCATTTATGTCCTTTCATTGCAGTATCTGAGGTTTGGGGGTTTTTAATTAAAAATTACTAGAAAACTAACAACCGTTCACAGATACAGTACATGCTTCCCATGTCTTCATCTCTCTCTTTCTTTCTTTCTCTCTCTCTCTCTCTCTCTCAGTGAGTGACAGTTGCTTCAGGAATCTTGCAGAGGATCGTAGTGGAATAAACCTTAAAGACCTTGTCCAAGATCCTTCTTTGTAAGTATTTCTTTCTGGATGTGAGTAATGAATTTCTAAATGGTTACAGACTGATAAGGTGGTAATCTATGCACTCTAATTCATGTCTGTCTAGGTAAGATAGATAGAGAAGATTATGTTCAAAACTAAATTCTACTAGGTCCATATATGAACAATCCCATTTTCAGTTTATAATCCGTAAGAAAATAGGTAACATTGAAAGCCAATTTTTCATATGTTAGTCTTCTTAAAGTGAATTATAAGGGGAACAAGAAAACATGCCACATGTGTTTCTCTCCTGTACCCCCATTGTATTTCGGCAGTTTTAAAGTAATGGTTTTCTTCCTGTAATTCTTTTGAACCAGCAAACGTTGGTTGACTTAATGAGATTTAAGCATAGTATATTGCTTCACAACTGTCAGTTACTATTTTACAGACTTTACAGAACATTAGAGGTCATAACCAGCACTTTGGAGTGTGCTCAAAACAAACTGGAAGCCAGTGTACCTTCTTGTTAGGAATATATAACTTTCTGGATCTCTGGAATGTGCTTGAATGGCACATTTTAAACCAACTGTAATTCCTAGAATATCTTCAAAATCCAGTCCTGCTTAGAATATGCTTCAGTAGTCCAAACACATACATCACCTTAGCCAGAAGTTAGTGTTTTAGGAATAGCAGCTACCACAGCAGCCTAAGCTGGGCAAAATACCTTCGGCAAAAGCAGTCATCTATATATCTGGACTCTAAACTGGATCTAGGAACATCCCAGCACTGTATGCCTGGCTTCACTGTTATTTTTGTGCATGTGTGTCTCCTCCCATTCTTCTGTGGTATTTTAGGAAGTGCTGGGAGGAGGAGGAGGGGGGGAGGAGGAAAGGCTGGTAGCATGGGGCTTGAATTGGCACAGGAATCAACATTCATTGACCCCCTAATCTAACACTTTTACCAAGGCTGCAAGCCTAATGCTTTGAATGTCTTGCTCCTGTGTCCTTGAAAAGCATATTTCACCATTCTTCCAGGGTGTTATTTGCTTTGTTTTCGTTTTGCACTTCTTTTTCTGTTAATTGACTAAGAAAGATCTTTCAGCTGTGCTTCTGTGACTTCAGAATTTGTAGAAAAGAGTGTAAAAATAGCACAGAACATTTTTCTGCACTCTGTGTGTCTCTTAATTTTTTCCTCTGAACAGATGGAGAGAGAGGAGGAGAAAAGAGAGTTAGGAAAAAATAATTTGAATTTCTAATAGGAGGCAAGCCAGGTCAAAGAGTGTATTGACATGGAGAAAATGCAAAAGAGTGCACACCATCTGTACATGGTCATGGAAGAACAGAGACTGAACCTATAAAAGTTCCAAGCCTGAAATTTCCAAATTGAAATCTTCCCCAGAAACCTTGTAATATACCCAGTGCCTTACTAGTTGCAACCTCAGTATTTAAAGCGTTTCTCCACCAGGCTCCTCTTACATTCATAAGCCAAGAGAAAAAGTTGCATGTACGCAAACATGCTTACATGTGCACAATGAGAGCAATGATGATGAAGTACAAATTGAAATGAAAAAAATATGGTCAGAGAGGTGCTAGTATAATAAAGTCTATCATGATGTGAATGGACCTTGGGCTCTTTGGAACTGCCAAAAGTATCTTGTCAACTGATTTTAAGTTTCCAGACATATTGATAAGGGAAAAGACACTCTATTTTCCTGGTGACAAATTTTTACACCAATATTTGAACTTGGTCTAGTTGTAAGTAGGCAACCAGTATAATTTTCTAATGCTAAAAAGGGGCTTCCCCTGACATCAGCTGAGTTGTTGCATTCATCACTAGCTCCAGATTCAAAACCAACCTCAAGGACAGTCTCACATGGAGCACATTGGAAGAATCCAGCTTTGAGGCTGATAACACCTGTACCTCTATGCTCAGGCTATCTTTTACATGGGCAGACTCTGCCTGGTGCACCATCCAAAAGTGGTTGAAGGTACTCTCAGCTGTCACAGTTACTTGTGCCTCCAGCAACAAAACTAGATCACAGAGTATTCCTGGAAGAGCTGTGGTTGGTCATTATTGATCCTGACACTTTCCCATCATTAGAATGCAACAACTGTGAAATTGATCCCACAAAATTGGGCAGATGGTTGTGTCAGATGTCTTAATTGGAACTGCTCTAATAACAGTTTAAAGCTCATAGTGTAGATAAACAATTTTGTCTTCAACGTTTGTTGCAAAGTAGTCACAACAGGACCTCCAGGAGAATAGTTCGTTGGAGAGAGTGTTAATCTCCAAATCACCTGGAAGATCCATGCTAGACAATTACTGCAGGATGTAATGATGATAGCAAAATAAGGCTTCATTCCTGTTTATACTAGAGGATTCCTTTCAGAGGAGGAACAGAATGGAATGCCTAGAAAATGGTAATGATTGTGCACAATTCTTCACTGTGTATTTTGGAGCAGACATCAAGAGTAGCTGTACATATTTCTGGTGATGAAAGCAATAGCTGTAGCTGTGTACCATGTGGAGTAAGGGTGGAGTGGGAGAGGAGGAAAATAAAAGTGAACTTTTTACAGGTCTATTTGTGCAGGGAGGTGAGCTCAACTACTTCAGCCTGTGCAAAGTTGGGTTTTTGTGCACATGAACAAGAAGCATCCTGAGATAAGTAAGGATGGGGAAGAAACAAGCTCTGAGGTCTTTGCAGCACTTTGACAGTGCCCTGAGCACCACCTCTCTTAGAAAGTAGGGCTTGAGCGGGGGCGGGGGGGTGGTCAGTAAAAGAGATGCAGGCAAGTAGTTCACCTTACTTGTGAACTGCATAGTTGACAAACAGTGTGCCTCACTCAGTCAGCATGTACATAATTGGGGCTTACTCCAGTTTGAAGGTCACAGTTATAGAAAGTAAAAGATAGAACTGGAGAAATTTTAAGGTATGTGGAAGATACTCCATAAACAATTGAATGTTTATTTTTGGTAGTTTTCAAATTCTGCTGCAAATGAGATTTTTAGTCCTTCAGACAAGCCTGAAATTAAAATCTAGGATTACTGAAACTTGTTTTGTAATTAAATGAACACAGTAATGTATCCATGTCTCAGAAAAGTTGATTAGTATATAACTTTTTGGGTTTTTCATTAATACACTTTTCTGCAATGAATATAATGAAGTCAAAGCATTGATTTAATCTGGCAGATTAATATTAAGACAATCACTTTTGATTAGCAGTCAACAATTATCTATCAAATTATTATAAATATGCAGAAATATACAATGTAGGTGTTTCATGTGCTTATGAACTTTGCTTGAAGTTGAGAAAATGTTCATTTTTAAAAATCTACATATAAATTATACACCTCTTCTTAGATTAAGTAGAGAGAGTGGATATGAGAAATGGAGTTGATAAAGATTTGAGTGTTAAATGAATTTACTGTTTTTGAGCAAATCAGTATTAAAACATTAAAGCAGTGCAACCAGGTTTTTAATGTATGTTTGGCATTTTAAATTAGCCTTTGTGATCTATGGTATTGTAAATATAAATTGTGTATCAGTTAGAGTAGCCACCCTAGTATATAACTTATCATGGAATGGAACCCCCATTTTGCTACTGGTTCCATCTTTTCCCTTTGAGATTCTTTGATGGACCCTAGATGGTGAATCTTGAGACTCTTGACAAAACAAACAAATCCTGGAATCTAGATGTTTGTCTAGCCCTGTTCTAGTCATGTTGTTTTAGCATGTGCAGATATAGATAATATACAGAACAGTAAGACCTCTGATTTGTCCTTTGTATCCATACCCGTTCTGACTTATGAAAACTGTTAAGGCTTAACACTGAGACCTCAAAAGTTTCAAAGGTATCTGTGAGGGAAGATGCAATACTACTGCTTTTAAATTGATAAACTTTAGATTCTTATTGAAATAGCTGAATTAGGATCCTTTAGTGTTGGATAATCATTGTCAAGCATCACTTGCGTTGTGCTTGAATAAGTTACTGGGAAAAGTTAGTGGCTTTTCAATTCCAAGTGGTATTGGATAGTATAGAGCATTTGGATCCATTTCACTCTGGTTCTGATTTGGTCATCTTAGTGGATGACCTAGACTGGGAAACAGATGGGAAGAACAAAATTGTGAGAAGACTGCAAGAGGATATGGTAGCACTCTGCAAGTACCTCAGAGACTGTCAAAAAGAGGAAGGAAAAGACCTCTTCTCACTTTTCCCCTTGCATAGGACACGGAACAACAAACTTAAATTGTAGTACACCAGATTCAGGCGAGACACAAGGAGAAACTTCGTAACTGTCAGAACAATATGACAGTGGAACGTGTTGCCAAGAAAGGTCATGGGCTCTCCCACACTAGAGACATTCAAGGCAAAACTGGATAGTTGTCTGAGTAAAATGGTGTCACTTGGTGTCCAGCTCTAGTAGGGGGTTGATCCCAGTGGCCTTCTTGGCCCCTTCCAACCCCACTATTCTATGAATTTAAAATCATCAGCCATCTCATCTTTTTGGGTTGCATGGCTGGGGTAGGACTAATGATATCACATAGCTTTTGTGATTTGCCTTAGGCTTCCATCTTTTCTCCTGTGCTTTTTAACCCATACATGAAGCTTCTGAAGGAAGTCATTCAGACCTCTGGGCTAAGGCATCATTAATATGCTGATATGCCTTATCCCAGCCACTGACTTTGGAACATTTCAGGAGGAATATCAATTATCCCATAGCACTGCATGGCACTAGCTACAGCTCAAGCATAACAGAACAGTAACATTTGGCCCTGACATGCTAAGTACAGCAATTCCCTCTCCAACAGACTACATTACATACAACCAACACATTTCTATACAGTACCATCCAAGAATCCTTAGCCTCAAATGTTAACCTGGCAAGCAACAAATCAAACACAGAACTAACTATAATATAAAAACACCCACACAGGAAAGCAGCCCTGTAATCATTCACATCATTTACTTTGGATAATAGGTTGAAATGAACCTATTTAAAATGTTTAAAACTCATGTGCAGAACATAGGGCACCAGTGGGCTTCCAACACTTAAGCATGCCCCCAGAGGATAGATGCTGGAGATGTGGGCAATGACAAGCTGACCTCACATTTATATTGCTAGATCTGACTTCATGTACTTGACCTACAAGATTATTAGGAAAGCTCATTTTGCTGTCACTGATTAAAGCTTTCCCTACTGTGATATTACTATTATTATTATTATCATATTACATTTATATCCTGTCTTTCTTCCCCTTGCAAGGAACCCACACTGGTTTACAAGGTTCTTCTCTCCATTTTATTCTCACAAGAACAACCGTGTAAGGTAGGTTGGGCTGAGAGTCTGTGACTGCCTAAAATCACCCAGTGAGTTTCATAGTTGAGTGGAGCATAGTTTCCAGATCAGCTGACTCCATCCAACTCTTTAATCACTATACCATCATGCCCTTTAGACATGGTTTTCTTAAAGTGACCATATCTTACCTTACTGCCAAGGAGCAAGCTAACACTTTCTGTATACAGAAGCTGTACTTCCAAGACTGTAGCAGGCCACCTAGTCATGGCAGCCAGGTTGAAAAAGAGCTGAAGCCACCCCACCACCCCATGCAGTTCTCTGCACAGACAGGCCTTATGCTATTGCCACATAGTTATGCACAGCGTAGGTCTCATTACTTGCTCCTTTGGAAGGAGAGCAGTTACGTGTCTGCTGCTGCACAGGCTGTGCACTGGAGGAAAGCAGTAAGGCACTTTGCCCCCTGCTGCACAGGTGGGTCAGCCTACCACTTGGAAGCCACCATCACTGCTGTTGCTAGTGGAGGTATCCCCCTTGCTTCCAGCAGGGCCCATCAAGCAGCACTTCTGTGATGGGGGTGGGGGGGCAAGTGCAGGCAGTGCTTCAGGAAGGTGGCTCTGGTCTGCAGGAGCATGGCCACAGGACCTGGATGACCCACCTAGTAGAAGTCTTTAGCTCCATAGGCCTTTGTGGGAGACCCCAGGCAGCGGAGCAGTCCCCATTTATGACCCCTCCTTCCAGGCATTCAAGCTGCTCACCCAGGCCCTTTGGAACAGCCAAATTAGGCCCTGCATCCCAGTCCCCATCCTAGGGCTCCAGCAGATGCAGTTGGAGGGCCGATCCCCATGTTGTTGTTCAGATCACTGTGTGGCCCTAGAGCCACAAAGGGGCCTTGCTGAAGCTGCTAGAGGTTGCCATCCCCTTGATAAAATTTGGATAGTCAAGGCTACTTTGAAAAGGAGTCTTTGGCAGGGAATGCAGACACCTAACCATGCCCAATTTTATCAGCCTGAGAACTCTTGCAAGTTTGGGACCAATCCTGCAACTAGCAGGGTGGTTCTCTGGGAGCAATCCTGCCACCAGTAGGATGGTTGTTTGGATGGTTGCCACCAGTAGGATGGTTGTCTTGACCAGCAGAGGGAGATCTGGAGCTGGCCAGGCCATGACACCACCACAAGACTCCGGCCACCCAGAGGCTTATCTGTAGTGTGAGATGATATTTGCTCATCATCTGAGGAATGGGTACCTTCTTTAAGGTCATTTCCCTCTTCTTCAGAATTATGTCTCCTTCCCTGAGAGCCTTTTCTCTGTGGCAGCAAAGGAGCTGTCTCTCAGGGACTGGAGCACAACTTTAAGTCCCTGAAGGACCGTGTTTTTCTTAGCTTCTTCAGGTCAGCAATCTTGGCTTCAAGGGATCAAGCTCGTTCATGGAGAGTCCAGAGTTGTTTACAGAGAGTACATATCCACAACTACTGTCCAGTTGGCAGATATGCATGCATGTGGCACTCAGTGCAATGTACAGGACAGCCAGCACACCCCTCCTGGCTTTCCACCTTCACAACTTTTTATTGCTATGATTGGGTTTGTTTGCCTGGAAAACTAGGATAAGGTAGTGGATTTATGTATATGTATTTTTTAATGCTATGAGAAGGGAGGGAAGAATTGACTATCCTGGACTCCCCACATGGCTGCATAACTTTCTTGTGCACTGATACTGTTGGGACTGAGATGCTTCATTATTAAGGCTTGGAGAGTTGGCTGTCTTACAAGCCTACCTCCTTATATGCATCAGAAAATGTACCTCATCAGCCTCTGCTATCTCTGGTGCTAACTATATGCATTGTTCATTTTGTTCTAGCTAGGAAAGGAAATTGAATATATCTGTGATGCAATAGGGACTGCAGGTGGCGCAGTGGCTTAAACTGCTGTGCTGCTGGGCTGGTTGATCGAAAGGTCGCCGGTTCGAATCTGCACAATGGGGTGAGTTCCTGTTGCTCTGTCCCAGCTCCTGCCAACCTTGCAGTTCGAAACATGCAAATGCAGGTAGAGAAAAAGGTACCACTTTGGTGGGAAGGTCACAGCGTTCCATGCACCTCGGTGTTTAGTCATGCTGGCCACATGACCATGGAGACTGTCTGCAGACAAAGGCTGGCTCCCTCGGCTAGGAAACAGAGATGAGCACCACCCCCTAGAGTCAGGCATGACTGGACTTAATGTCAACGGGAAACCTTTACCTTTACCTTATGATGCAATAATGTAAGGAGTCACTATGGTGTAGCAATTAAAATATTGGACCAGATCTCAGTTCCTCATTTGGCTATGAAGTTTGCAAGGTATATTTGGGTAGACAGGTGGTGGTTGATGGGGGCAGATTACCATGACTGGGGGCAAAATTGGGCTGATAAGAGCCACCAGAATATAGTGCATATGGTATTTTTAATCTTTTTTTGTTAACTAAGTTGGAAAAGGATACTTAAAAAGATAAAAGAGGGACTCGGTTTGAAAAACTGGAGGGTTTGATGGTAGTATAGTTGTAAATGGTTTACAGAGGGCAGAGGGATTTCTGCAGTAACTATTTTCATCAGCTTTGAAGTAGTATGGTGAGTTTGGAAACGTACACACATTTGGCAGCTAAAAATAAGGAGCATAACAGCTATGAAAGATACTTTGACATTTATCCAGGATAGTAATATGCATGGATAAGCATTTCAGGTCAGGTGATAAGAGCTTGGAGCAAAACCAGCTTGAAGCTTTGATTGCTGTTTCAAAAATTGTATTGCTTTCTGTTCTGGGAAGAACATATTGTAGAAAACTATAGAGCTTCCTGGCATTATGGTGATCCCCCCCTCCCAAGAGCTACTGTATGTGGGTCTCAGGGTGGCTCCTGCTGCTTGAGGGCTAGGCAGTGGGAATGCCAGAGACTTCTCCATTGGTCTTCTCATTTCACCTATCCTCTCTTGATAGGGCCAAGAAACGTTTCTTCAGTACCCTCCCCACCCAGTTCTGAAATGTCTCCCTCACTTTCCAAGGTGGCCTGGTTCTCATGTACGGTCTGAGAATCTTCACTGGATAACCTTGAAACTGCAAGGTTATCTGCCCAACTCTGCCCCTCCATACCCTTCTCAGAATTGGATGGATCTGTCTGAGCAGACTGTAATATGCAAGAGCTGGGCTGCCTCTCTACATCACTCTCGGTCTTAAACCCCACCCCCTTCACAACCTTTGTTTCTCCCCAGGTTGTGGTTATGAAACCACCTGCTCAGACAGGGAGCATGGAGAGTCTTCTGTGGCTCCTAAGAGCAGCCCGCCAGGCCATAACAGTTCTAGTCCATCAAATACTGTAAATGGCTACTGTGGAAATGATAGCCTGGAATGTCTTTCAGCTCAAATATCTCCCTCTCTCTGCCAGAATGAGGGGGGTGGGGTAGAAGAGGAGAAAGGGAGCAATGAGAATCTCTGGCAACCACAAAAGACAGGAAAGTATGGTGGAAAGCAGGATGCCTTTTCATGAAAGGGGGCAAGAACAGTTTATAAGTTATGATTGTTTTGTGCTACAATTTGGAAAGGTTCTATGAGATAGTTTCTCAAAGGGAGAGGGAAGAGTGGACGACCAGACCTTGTGACCCACTTGCAACTCCATGCCTGCTGGCAATGAGCATGTGCAACTGTTTTGTAATGTAACTAGGCCCTTTTCAACTTCCCTTGTAATAGAGCATATACAGAACACAACTCCTCCAAAACAAAACAAAAACCAGCAGTTGTAGACACCTAGTGTGATACAAGCATCAAGGGTGTCAGGGTCCAAGTAATGAATGGCAGGAGTCAAGGCAGATGCATGGGAACACAGGCAACAAGACCTGAGGCATGGCAGACTCTACCCACAGTCCAAATTGCAATAGTGATGTCAGAAGCAGGGTCATAGTCAAGGAATAGGCGAAGGTCAGGAAACAGTGGAGCAAGGCAAAGATGCTATCACAAGCAAGTCAAAGGCAACAGAATGAGGAACCCATACTGGGGGTGGGGGTAGGGATAACCAGATAGGATTCAGGAACAACAAGGAATGGCAGGTGATGGGCAGCCAGTGGCTGACAGTTGGCTACACAGTAGCAATTGGGAAACCTATGTTGCTGAGGCAGCTTGTGTAGTTTTTCTCTCAGGGCTCCCGGCTAATGCTCATTGAACACCTGATAGCTCTTGCAGGGTCTGGGACCAAACCTGTACCTACCAGGGTTTTTGTTCTAATGCTTGACCAACAGATAGAGCTCTGGAACTGCCTGGACAGGGAAGATTTGAGGTGGTAGCTGGATTTAGCAAAAAAAAAAAAAAAAAAAAAAAAGGATTCTAACAGGTAGAGGCATGTGGGGCATTATTATAAGCAGATTCAGCCAACACCAGTAATGACATCCAGTGACAAACAAAAGTCTACCTCCAAAATAGTGAGATGTCTTCACCAAAAATGCACTGTAAATTGAGTGCCACTGTCTGAAGTAAGGTCTTCAGACTAGCCATGCATACAGAAAATATGTTGCACACAGAATTCTCTTGTAGTCTTGGCAGTGGACAGTACTTCTCATGGAATAAAATGGGCTATCTTGGTAAATAAATCTACCACAACCAAAATAACTGTTTTGTTTGAAGCATGGCCTTAATGAAATTTAAAGTTTTTTAGGGTACTGAGGGAACAGTATGGGGCTATGGAAGTCTCACCAACTTTCCAATCAGCTGTTCAGTAAGCTGACATGCAGCACAGGATTGAACATAGGACTTGACTTTGTGATGCACCCAAAGCCACCAGAAATCACAGGTAACCATGTGCAATGTTGTGTAAAATACAGAATGCCCCATGGCAGGGGAGTCATAAAATTGATGCAGGACTTTTCCCCTCCGCTTTGTAGAAGGGATACACACACGCACACTATAGGTGATAAGGAAGGCTGAGAGGAAAGGGAGATGCATTTTCACCCACCCCTCAACTCTGCTAGATTTGCCTGCACAAATGTGTTGTTCTGCTTTACAAGGCATAAATCCTTCAGCCAGTGTGGTACTCGGAGCAGGCATTTTTCATCTTTGAGGATGAACAACGAGGATTGGTGCAGGTTGATGTTTATGGCTTGAGTGGAATTCTGGTTTATGAGAAAAGGTGTCTGCCAGAATATTTTGAGAGGACGAGAAATAAGAGACATAAAAATGAAAACATGAAAAGAACGAAGCCCAGAGAGTCTGTTATTGATTCAAGAGTTTGGTCATCTGAAAATGCTTTAAATTTCTATGAGCAGTACAAATATCATTGGGATGCTCAGGCCCTCTCTGTAGATGTCTCCAGGTCTCCAAAGCAGATTTTATGGCCAGGAGTCCCTTTTTCCCAAATGATAAACTTGTGCTCTAATGCAGCTAACTTGTGGGGTGGTGAGTGCAAAGCTGTAACTCATTGTCATCATCCTTTTTTACAGGAGAATGGTGCCTAGTGCTTGATCAGAGGTGTTTGTCTCCAGAACAAATGGTTTACTTGGTTCCATTGACAGTGCGAAGTTAACTATTTCTTTAAAGACTAGAAAGCATTCTGAAAGGAGGAGAGCCGGTGAAAAGCAGATTGCTTTTTTTAAACCTCTGTGTAAATCAGTCAGTGGAGTTGTAAGCTGGGTATTATTTAGTAGAAATTTATGATAAAAAATGACAAAGACTAGACATTTTTGCAACTCATGCTTAGTATGAGGTAAACAAGGAAACTTTTTGGACTCTTTCTGGGTCCATCTTGATGTCTTGAACTAAAACTTTATATCCTGGAAAGGTCAGCATATAAAAGGTCAGCCTCAATTTTTCTAATTTAACATGCAGGCAGTATTCGTGCAATACAGTAATCAATACATATAAATGCAGACCACATTTAGAGTAAATCAATAAATAATCAAGGTAAACCATCAGCAACTTGTCCAAGAAAATCAGAAAATAAGTCATTCATGAAATACAGGAAGATGGAGGACCCCCTCTACCAATCCAAAAGTCATCCAAGATGGAGGACCCCCTTTACCAATCCAAGTCAGGGGTGACTTATCTGAAATGAAATGCTATTTTCCATTCATCTCCTTCCTGTATTTTAGGCAAATTGTAAGCAACTCATAGATCAAACTTGCTAAACAACTGAGCCTTGTTTAAATGCACATACATTTTTGCAATGAGGGCAAAGGTGTTGGGGATTGTGATGCAGTTCGGGAAGCTGCCTTCCCCTGACTTTCTTTTTTTCAACATATAGACAAGGGTCTCCAAATAGAGAGGAGGATGGGTGGATAAATCTTCAGTTTAAACTGATATCCAAGAATTCTCAAAGCAGAGTTAATTCTTAGGTAAACAAAATTAATGTCTATGAAGTTTCTGGTGGCCCCTGATCCTATTAGAATGGTGTGCTTTCAACACTTTGTGTGCGCAGAATAGAATTTCTAATTCTTCAAAGTGCCTTGGTGTCTCTCATTTTTCCAAGTTTGTAGCACCCAACAAGCCATGGGAGTTGGATTTTTTGGCAGCTTTGAGAATGATTGAGAAAGCGAGCAAGCTCTTGCAAAAGTCCCCTTTCGTTGTGCATGCACACACATGGAAAGTGTGCCAGGATGCACGTGACCAGTTTATAGGTTTGATAGGAATGGGAGTTTGGACAGCAAAGATGAAGGAGTTCTGGAAGGTCTGTGGACTACAGTATCAGATCAAGGCTAAGAAATGTCTGAGGAAGGAGGAGAGTTACTGCATGTGGGTGGAGGTGACAATCAGCCATCCTGTGGGAATGGGGGGATAACACAGCAAGGAGTGGAGTTGGCAGATAAGACTGATGAGACAGGGGGCAGACTTGGCCGGAGTGTGCACCAAGAGTTGAACAGTCTGTCAGATACAGAGGACCCTCTCCCTGAAGAGGTGATGCCAGTTACTAGAAGATAACACAGGCAGGAGATTCACTTGAAGGAGCAATGAGAGGAGTGCCAGCAGGCAAGGTATCACAGTTCCCCACCTGCATAACCATGATGGCATCACCCAGCTGATTCACTTAATCCTGTATCATCCTCATCCTCATCTTTGTCTCCATCATCTCTATAATGCCCCATAGTCAAAGCTCTTTGGGCAGTTTACAACAATGCATAAAACAAAACAATAAAATACAATACAAATATCATAAAACAAAACAGCATTAAAATGAGTTTTAAAATAGATTTAAAACACACAGTAAAAGTCTGGTTCCCTGTAATGAGTGCCTCAGCCCTGTCTTCCACAATGACCCTTGGAAAAGAGAAGAAGAAGACCCTCCCTCCCTGCAATTAAGTTTAGATTCAAGCTATTGTGCACAGGTTTCGCCTTTCCTCTTTCCCTCTCTGGCAGACTCAGATGAGACTTTAAAAGCATAGTCCTTTTATTAAAGTGTAACAAGTAACAATTACCCATATGTTAACTTCATTTTTCCTTATCATTAAAAATTGGACTCCCCTCAAAAAAACCCTCCTTACTAACTCCCATGTTCCCCAAGATAGAAAATATGTACCTAGTACTAGAAGAGGGTTCTATTGTTTTATGTACTCATCCATTAGCTACCTAGTTCTATTATCATGGAGGCACCGATCATCATGGAGGGAAGACAAAAGGAAAAACCTGATACTGCATTGGTTGGCTGTGAATGTAGAAAGTTAGATACCATGGAATGCGAGATCCTTTCAGTTGCTGCCCTGACTTTGCATGCTTTGAATTATGAAGCCAACATGGCCTCCTAACATTTCCTGTGAGGGAAGGTCACCTCCTTTGATCATCTGCCAACTGATGAACAATATGACCATGGTTTTCCAGTCTGAGGAATACTGCTTGACTATCCAGCAGATCAGTATGGCATATCATAGAGCATACAGTGGATTGAACACTTTTAGCAGGTGTTATGGCCTTGTTGTATTTGGCTTCCATCACAAGAGTTGATGTAAAAAGTATGTGCTAGGACTGAGGACCTGCCTTTTGAAGGAGAGGGATTCTTGTATTCTACCACTAGTGATATCCTGAATCATATCCAGAAAATGAAAACTACAACCTCTAAAATGGGTATTGAAGACACAGTCCTCTCCATCCTTTCTGTTTGAGATCCACTTCTGCTAGCCTATTTACCAGTTTCTTTGAACCTGGTTTTCCTGAGAAAAAGCAATGTGGACTTCTGAGTTCATGAGAAGTGGCCTGACTTGGAAAGACCACTTCACATTAATGCCTTACAGCGCTTAAAGGTTGCAAAATTGTTTTTAACTTTTTGAGGACATTCTGTGTGGTTCAAGTTGCCACAGAGCACCGTCTTCTCTTAGAACTAGCAGGGAGGCATGTAATTGGAGACTGTGCTTTGTCTCAGCTCTGCAATTATGGAATTAGACCATACCATGTGATGCGTTTCCATTTGCAGTTCTCCTAACAGGTGACCAGAATGGTGTTGCTCTTTCTCTCAGTGTCATCTGAGTAATTATCTGAAAATAAAACATTCCACGTGTCAGTGTGTTGCCTCAGAGATCACATGCTATCCTCAATTTTGCAGCAGAGCAGGAATGTTCCCTCTATAGCTGAGGAATGTCTTACTTTTTTTACATATACAATGGGCTACTCCTTAAGAGCCCCACAGTTTCCACTGAGTTGTGGCTAAGATTAAAGCCAACAACTTGGAGTGCATCTTGATTACTCCTTGATAGCTGCATCAGTGTGGTTTACTATGCTGTTGCTGATGTCCAAGCAGAAGGTTCTTCACCTTCTTTGCATGAAGACTCCTCACTCAAGTCCAGCATCAATACATATCAACTCTTGGATTAGCAGTGTGTAGAGTTTATCTGGTGCAACCTTCTCTAAAGAGATTCACCAAGATTTAGCCATAGACAGAATGTACATTCTTCCTTACCTCTGTGGGGCTCTATCTGTTATGTTGTATCATCACGTTTCAACATCCTCCTTGTTCTAAAACACCAGGGGCCAGCCATATCTCAAGGTCTATTTGTCTGTCCACTGTCAGTATGAGTCATTATTGTTTATCGCTGGCACTTGTATGCCACCCCATAGCCAGAAGGCTCTCTGGGTCCACTCTTCCCCTCCATCCCCTAGACCCCCCCACAGGAGGAAGAACAGGTCAATCATTAGATGTGGGGGCAAGAAATAATAAATTGCACCCCCAGTGGCCAATCCGTGAACTGTAGCATTTTTTAGATATTTCACTGGGAGTGTCATGCAAATCAGTCTCTCCATATAGAAAATTGCCTCTGCTAGAGGCATCATTTTTCTTGGATGAGCCCTGGCTATACAGCAGTAGTTCAGTACACACAAACTGATTCAGCAACCAGTTCCTGCATGAAAACCATGAAGAAGTATGCAATGTCATCTCCCATGATCTGGATCTCAGTTTATGTTTTGGTATTTATCCTTTTTCTTGTTTAAAACACAGGCTACTGGCATTATTTGCCTTCTGACCAGGTAGGTAATATTTTTGATAACAGTGAGATCAGTCAGGACAATACATGAGCTTTGCTCTCTGAGACATAACTAGCTGTATATGATAAGATGAGATACTGAATTCCTTCCCCGAAGTTGTTTTCCAGTGTCATCTAAATCAGAATATTGTACTGCCAATGTTCATGCAAAATCCATTGGGAAGTTAGGGTTGGGAATTGGTAAGTTATACATTGGGAAGTCATACATTAGATCAAAAGCAGGAAACTTCGGGAGTTTTGAACAAATGTTTGGTCCAATGACATCTGCCTACATAGATTGTATCTCACAGAACACCTCTCAGACTGCCAGCCCCCGCAATGCTCATTAAAGGGCAATAAATAAATTGGTGGCAGTGCTCTGTAGCACTCAAGAGTCCTACACTAGCTAACTTCAGTTTGTTGCAGTTTGCTGAGATTAGCCCTTTTGGCATTACTTAGTGGCTGTGGAGACATGTTTTGGTGTTAAAAAAGCAAACACAACAAAAACACAAGCATTTTTTAATTGCCAGAGAGTGGTAGGTGCAGCATGGAGGTGAGCATGCAACCCATGGTCCCTGTGTTTCTCTGCCAATCATTAGATGATAATCATGTTTTGGAGTTTTGTCAGAACAATGGCTTTTCACAATTCTACCAGAATTTGTTACAGCTGGTTTTGTCGCAGAGGTTCATGAACTTGGTGTCAGCCTCTGTATACTTTGTTTACCAGCTTGTCCTTCTCCCTCCTCCCATCTCAGTATACAGCCGTTCTATCTAAGCATTGCATTCCTTCTGCTGTTCTTTCTCAGGGATTTCTTATCCCTGATGTTTGCCTGGTTGCAGTATGAGTCCAGCCCTCCCCCAGGACCTGGCACTGCTGCAAGGGGCTTCAAAATGAGAATTGCTTCCCTATCTCCTCAAGTAAAAGCTTCTGCTGGACAGAAGGAATTCTTCTGTTTGCAGAAAAGAACTTGTTGGAGAATGAATTAAACACAATACTGTGGTTGTGAGAACCAGTAGGGAGTAGTGGTTAAGAGTATGAGATTGGGACTTAGGCAATCTGGGTTCTGGGTTCTGCTTGGCCATGAAGCTAACTGGGTCACTTCAGGCCAGTCACAGATGCTTAGGCCAACCAACCTCACAGGGTGGTTGTTGTGGGGTAAGACTGAGAGCAGGCGGAGAATGCTGTAAACTGCCCAGAGAGCCTTTGGGCTATGGGGCAGTATAGAAATGAAATAATAAAACACAGGCACTTTGCTAGGTACAGTGTACATTTTACATAGAGATTTCCCAAAGTTTCATGTATTGTTAAAATAGTGGAGTACAACTGTTGATCTAATCTGCTTGACTGGAATAATGGCATGGGTTGCGGAATAGAGTATCTACTGTGAAATGTTATAGCCTACATCACTTTTGGACTACAGAACCCTTTTATAGAAAAATCATTTTTGAAGAATAATTGATATTCTCAAGAGAGGGAAAGCAATCTTAAAGAAAAACATTCTTTGTCAAGTAGAGTGGAGTTTGTTGAGAGACGGAGAGGGGGATAAATATATTTCATTATTTGTGGTACTGCTACATATTCCCTGTGCCTTTCCCAAAGGAACACTTAGTTTGAAAATGTCTGTGTCTGTCTTCAGGTTGAAGCAAGAACAAATGTATTACCTACTCCCTGTTGTAATAAATAACTGTACTTTTGGGTGCCATCAGTCCACCAGCTATATCTCAAAATGGTTTTTAGAAGCATTTTTATTTGTCTAAATAATTATATTTTAAATGTTTTGTGAGAATCTTTTTTCAAGTTCTGCATATTCCTTCTCTCATGAAGTTTCAAATCTTGATTATGTTGCTTAATGAGCTGGCCGGTCAAGCATCTGATGCCCCAATGGGAACTTTCAAAGTCACTGAGCACATTTTTCCATAAACCTAGCTGACATTCCTGTCTGTCTGATTTAATGTTTGACTTCCATAGTTAAATTACCAATCAGATGGAGCAGACTGAAATTGCTCCTCCATGCTGTAAACATGCAGGCAAATGGTTTTCCCCCTCTTTTGTATGGTACAACAATTTTATAATTCTGACTTAATTTGAAGCAGTTAAATTATGATAATGATGGTTTCATTTAGAAGCAATTAAAATTAGAAATATACAACTGTCCTTTGTAGCATTTCTTAGATATGCTCAGCTATCCTTAAAATATTTTCAGATAGTTTAGACTGAGCAGAACCCCTTTCTTCTAATGTGGCACTAGATACAATAAGGTACTTATTTTCCCTTCTAGAATGCCTTTTTTGGTTTTATTTCCATTGTGGTAGCTTTTAACAGATGCCATGCTACACTCTAAGGGTAGAATCACCATAGACATTTAAGACTGATAATTAAACAAATTTAAATCAGATACATACATGATAAAAATGGAAACAAAGATTTGGCTTCAGAAATAGAGAGCAGGGGGAATGGCTAAAAAGTAAGTTACAAGAATAATAAAAGCTTGGTTAGGGACCCATTCTGTGATTCCTAGGATATGGTTCTCCTGAGCTTCGAAGACCAGGGATTCCCAACCTGGGGTACCTGTCCCCATGGGGATACAAGATGGCATTTTAGGGGGTACAACAAAGTTGTGTTGCAATGTTTTTGCCCAAAACTTCTCCTAATAATAAAATTATTTATTATTATTTTGTTTGCATTTGGATTCAGGGTTGTGGGTTTTGGGGGGTTTTTTTGTTTGTTTTTTTGGCAAATCAAGATAAAATCTAGGAATCACCTGAATCCACAGGCAGACTTGTGGGGCAATCAGCAAAAAAGTTACATGTTTTGATAAAATTGTGAATGAGAGGGTTGGGAACAAAGAAGTCATTGAATTTTGTGTTCACAATTGGGATTGATTTTACTGTTTACAATTTTTCTGAGTTAAAAGCTTTTTTTTATTTCAGTTTGTTCACCTGCAGTGCTCTATGTGGTTCAATTTGTTGTTCAAAAATTAGAAATTTTACTTCTTCAACTTCAATGGTGATATTACTTTTGTAGTGGGTGCGAACATAAATCAAACATTTTCTAGGGGCACAGGACATAGAAAAGGTTCGGAACCAATGTTTTAGACAGTACTATGACCTCAGGAGGGAAAATCCTAATGAAGATTGTTTCCTTCCACCCTTTTCAGTTAATGGAAAGCGCCACAATGGCTACCTAATCTGAGAACTGAGTTACAGCCTTGGGTGAAGATACAGATCAGGGAGGGGAAGTACCAAGAATGTATAATATGCTCAGTTCTCTCAGCTTTCACCTCATGACTCTGTTGGATGTGCTCAAAAGAACATATAGTGAGAAAAAACAAACAAAAAAAGATGGACAGGCAAGGATCATGTCTGTCACTTCTATTTTTGGGGCATCTTCTGACAACAAAGCATTCCTTTGGAAAGCATATGATTTCTCTGTTATAATGTATATTGCAGGCAAGAAAAGCTACAGCTAAGACCAAGAGTTTGCTAGCATGTGACTGAGTAGTGTCAGTGAAGCTTTTAGAGAAAATAAGGCTTCCTTCAGAAATTTAGATTTGGAGCACAGATTTGCACAAATGAAATGAAAGCACAAAATAAAGTGTGTAAAAAACAATGTTGAGGAGCATATCAGTAACAATATTAAGACCAGAAATGCTAGGATTCTCTAAATTCATCAGAAGCAGGAAATCAGCTAGAGAGGCAGATGAACTTCTAGATGGAAAGGAAGTTAAAGGGTTACTAATATGAGAATGAGGCAATTGCAGAGAAAGAGAATAAGTGGTTTGTGTTTTCACTGCAGAGGGTGTTGGACAGTCTGTATGCCTGAATTGTTGTTTTCAGGAGAGAACCTTGAAGAACTGAGGCAAATAGTGGAGTTAAGATGTTCTATATTTCAGTGAGAAATTGAAAATGAATATATTATCATTTTCAAATAATATCCTTCCATGACATTGCTGTACACAAATTATCCTGTATGATTACCTTTCTCAGTTTATGACTTCTAGTCAAAATTGGATGGCATGGATTGTTGGAGTATTAAAAAATCCTCAGATAGCCCTACAGTAACCCATGGGTTATTTCAGGATTGTTTGACCATATAACAGGCCACTGCTGTATAGGTTTGGAAGACAGAAGATGGTCAAGTGCTGATTGTGTTACAGAAGCCACTATGTCTGGTTTGGGTTGTGTGAACCAGGTCATTGTTTCCTTGAAATTTTAAAATATTTTGACAAAGCTAGATACATGCACAACCTCTTGAGCAGACTTAGCCATTGGGTAAGCTCTTATGGATTAATAGTTGGGTAAAGAGCAGAAAGTAGGAGTAGCTGGGCTTCTTAGAATGAAGGGATGTAAATGATGGGGTCCTACAGGGATCTGTATTAGACTTGTGCTTTCCGACTTCATAAAAGAACTGAAGGTGAGGGTGAGCAGTGAGAGTACCAAGTGGACAACACCCTAAATAATTTGGGGATGAAAACAAGAAATTATAGCAAGAAGCTCCAACAGGAGCTTCCAAAAGTGAGCAGAAGGGCAGTGAAATGGCAAATATAATTCAAATGGATGCACACTGGGGAAAAAATTCTTAAGCTCACATCTATGTTGGTGGTATTTGAGTTGCTGAAGAATACCCCAGATGATCTTGGGATAGTCATGGGTAGGTCATTGAAAGTATTAACACAGCGTGCCTTTCTTATAGCAGCTGCACATGTTAATGTATTTGTTACATTTATAGGAGAGTTCTTCAAAAAGTCCCCACACTTTTAAAAATTCTATTAAAAAATTCAAAAACAAATTACAGTGGTACCTTGGCTCACGAACTTAATCCGTTCCACGACTCTGGTCGCAACCCAAATTGGTCATGAGCCAAGTCAAATTTCCCCATAAGGTACAATGCAAATAAGGTTAATCCATTCTGTAATCATTTTTTTAATCACAAAAATTTGAAACAAAGTGACAAAAAACAACAAAGATCACAGCCCTCCCCCCCCCCCCCCCGCGAGCACAACTGTGATCATGCCCATATTCCCTGTACGACTGCGGCCGTGGCCATCTCCCCCCAGCATGACCATGTCCTCCTTTCATGAGTGCGACCGCGATAGCAGCCCCCCCCCCCCCCCCCACAAGCACAACTGCAATCGCCACCCAATGCGAGTTTGCGACCTCAGGCAAATTTTTTCTGAAATTTCTGTTTGCTAGAGAGTCACTAATTTGGGGATTAGACAACTTCATGGAGGATACAACTATCAATGACTACTAGCCATGGTGGCTATATATATTACATGCCATATCAGAACCAATATACTTCTGAATACAGGTTGCTGGGGAATATGAGCAAGAGGTTGCTATTTCATCATGTTCTCCTTGTTATTTGTGCCTCTTATTACTTTCTTACTAAATTAAATCCCTGTAATGTTTAGTTGGAGTGGGGAGAATTGAAGATGTAAATACAGAAACAGTAGAAAATTAATATAAAGACATGACACTAAAATGGGAAATTTAAAAATAACAGCAATTTGTGCAAAAATAATAAGGTATAATGAAGTATAAGAGTAAAAAAATAAAATAAATGCTTTATTGTTATTATTAAGCCCTAAGCCGAATCTTATTTAAAATGCTACAAGTTTAAACCAGTTAAATATTAATTGACTAGGTTCTCAGCTGTAGAGCAATTTAACTTAAAGATTAAGGTGGGAAGACTTACAGCTATCTATCTTAAGTTACAGAGACAGGTTCACACGAGCTCAGATGAGTACTGTAAATTTTATACTTCAAGTCTTGCAACTCAATCTTATGTGAAATCCACACATGATTATAGCCTTGGATGCCCATGGATGGCTGCAGCATTTAAATGGTATTTTGCTTATTAGTCCAGATAGCATGGGTGATCCCAAATATGTGGGTCAGATCATGAGGATTTAGGCCTATATCCATTCTACTCAAATGTGTTTTCCATATGTGGTTGCTGGGGATTGTTAGAAGTGAGTAAGATAAAAGGTGCACCACTCCCTTCCCAATCCATAGGGATGATGACAGACAGCATATTGTCTTACCTTTACCATAGTATTCTTCAGTTCTGAGGTAGTTCCTGAAAGGAATAAAAAGTCTTCAGCAGCAAGAGTCAAGTTTCTCTTTGGTTCTTATTAGAGTATAGTAAGCTTACTGAAGCACTGGCACTAGTGTTATCATCAAGACTTATTTATGTGTAACATTTTGATGGTATACCATGCTCAAAGTGGCTCACAACATCAGTCTATTCTACATAGTAAAATACAACATTTAAAGATGATTTATGAACAACTACACTAACTTTTAAATGATTGGATGAAGTTGGGGATTTAGGGGCACAGATTAGAGTCAGATTTAAGTGCCCCCCATTTAAAAAAATAACATCTATCATCTCTCCTTTACCTCGCATCTCATCCTGATTTTCTCGTTCTTCCTTCTTCTGCCCGATGGTACAGAAGCGCAGTCTTTAGAAAGTGTATGGCTTGCAGCATTAAAATGCCATCAGCTGACAGGCACTCCCTCTGCCTTCTGTGTCTGGGTTGCACCCTGTTGATAAGTGTACTCACTGCCAGGCCTTTACTGAGCAGGTCTACAAGAACAGGGCAGGCCTTCTAACGATGGAGCTGTGGGAGAGGGCTTTAGAGGTTCTGTGGGATGTTGCAAGGGATGAAGCCAGTCACCCATCCACCTCCAAATTGGCCACCCCAAAGTGCGCTGCTCCTGCAACTACAACCTCCTCGAAATCATCCTTGGCCCCAAACCAGTGGTCTTCCTGTGGTCTTCCCCCCAAAAAAATAAATAAATGGAAGAGAGGAAACATCTCAGGGTGGAAAAGCCCAGACAGGCTAAGAAACTGGGCAGAAACACGCCTGTGAAAAAGCATAGGCAACATTCACCAATTGCTTCTGAGTGTTAAGCCTTGCCCACCATGCGAGCCGCCCTGGCAACCACAATAAGGCTGGTCCCACATCCAACCCAGGCCTCTCCAGCTTCATCCGTTCTGAACACTCCATCTTGATCAGATCCCCAGCACATCCAAGCTCTGACTTCAGTCTTCTTTGTGGTCTCTGTGTATCACACATGTGGACATAGATACACAGAGCAAGGCCTGGATTGGAGAGAAATTTCCGAAGATAAATGTCACAGAGTGGGCAGGAGTCCCTCTGCCCCTTCTGGGGCCTTGGATAAAAGGAAGGGGGCTCCCACCACTTCCTCAGTTGTCTTGGAGACTACAGTGCCTCCAGGTAAGCAAACAGAAGGTGTGAGGTCCATCCCTGTCTGTATCCCCAAATGACCCCATGTGGTAAGGAAAAGGGTGTGTGGCAGTCTGACAGCAGCCAGCAGGGCAGAAGATAGGTTGTGTGAACGTACAGATGACCACTGGAGGCACAACAGTTACAGGTAAGCAACCTGCCTCCTCCTCCATGGTCTGTTTGCATTATACATGTGGGCAACTAGCAAGCTTACCCTTCGTGGATGGAGGGGCTGTTGTCATTGCATGACAACTGAAAGGACTGCCCTGCCAAATGTGCAGTTCTGACTTGTACGTAAGTTGTAGTACCAGACAAATGTCGATGTTGTGGACCACATGGTGGCTTTGCAGAAAACATGGAGAGAGATTTCAGCAGGGAAGCAGCAGATGTAGCCTGTACTCATGTGGAGTGTGTGCGAGGATATGTGGGAAGGTCTAGTCCCACCACCTCATAGGCTAGGGAGATGGTACTGAATATCCACTTGAAAAGTCTTTGCGGCAAGACAGTGTCTCCCTTGGTCTGGTCATTGTTGCAGATGAAAAGATGGTTTGTGCGGCGGAGCTGTTCTGTGTGCGACATGTAGAAGGCAAGGTCTCTGTGGATGTCCAGGCAGATGCACAGATGGAGGAACTGGAAGCTGCTTTTCTTGTTGAGGTGTCTATTCTGATGAGGTCAAAGGAGGAGGCAGAATCAGAGATCAAGCTGGAGAGTTTAGTATCTCCCCTGTAGAGAAAGGCAAGTTGCTTACCAGCAACTGTCATTGTTCAGGTAGTCATCTGTGCATTCACACAGCCCTGCATCAGTGTCAGTGGCTTCAGACCTACTCTCCTTCCAATGATCTGTTAGTCCAAACTAGCAAATGAAAGTCAGTCTCCAAGTGCTCTGACAAATGGTGGGAGTCCCGCCTATTTATACTAGGAGGGAGGGGGTGAGGCTCCTGCCAAAACTTCTAGGTTTAGCTGGAAGAATCTTCCTGAATGGAGACACTGTGCAGGCAGTTGACCACTCAAAGAGTGACAGCTGCAGGTAAGTAACCTTACTTTTCACTAACATTAATATAATAAAGACTTGGTATGTTTGTATTTCTTTTGGCCCCTTATATGCATATTCTTAGTTAACAGTCTAACTCAGCCTTCTTCAACCTAGTGCCCTGCAGATGTTTTGGACTAACATTCACATCAGCTACAGCTAGTTTAGCCAATGGACAAGAATGGTGGGAGTGATAATCCAAATGATCTGGAGGGTAGTAAGTTATAGTAGGCTGACTTAACTCATCAAAAGTGTTGTTTTTCAATATAAACAGGAACTTGGTTTCAAAACATAGTATGTCACACATAGGACAGATCTGGAAAAATGAAGTAGGGTGCACTTTAGGAGGAAAACAGTGAAGTTTTAAGTTTGGGATGATGTAGAAAGATGTGCCATCTATTAACTCATCTGTCTGAGAAAAGATTCATGTTAATTAAAGTGGCATCTAAGCGCTCTTGTAAATGGCAGCAGCTATGCCGGATTCAAGTTATTTTTAAACTGCCTTCCTGAATTCAGGTGACTCATTTCTTAAAGTTTTTAAAAGAATGCCTTAGTTTATTGCAGTAAATTTGACATTGTATATCATGAATCCAAGTCTTCCAAAATGCATACACAAGAATATAACAAGAATTCCAAAACAAATGTTAAAATATGATTTCACACAAGATTAGATGTATTTCTGAAAAAGGTCTAAGACTATTGGCAATGAAGAAATTACTACTACTTCAAAATTTAGATCATGACTATTGCACTATAAATTCCAGTACATATTAAGGGATCCTTTTAATTCTTAGGCTTAGTTTCAGATGGCTAGTTTTCACTGAGTACAGAATTCTAAAATATGAAGGAGCATAAAAGCCATAGAATATTTAATTATCTTGATTGTCTGACATGCCACTCTATACACTATGATGTATAGTTATCATACCTGTAAGATGCAGACTGCAGCAATTATTTACTGAAATTTGTGACCTCCCCACCCCTCCAACCAGAATGTTTCCCTGATTGTTGACCAAGTTGATAGGCTTACCATTGTTTATAAGGCTTATTTGTATTAGATTGTCTTAAACCAACAGGTTTTTCAATAATCTCATATTAGCTTAAACTCCAAAAAACCCGCAAATTGGAATTTAAGGCTCATTCTTTAGCAGGCGCCTGGGGATCAATGATAATGATGTATAATGTCAGAAATTGTGCTTGTTTATAACTTGCACTCACACCTTTCATAGCAATGCAGCTATGCATAAAACTCCAATCAGATGGGTGGGAATAGATGAATACCTGGCACTAAACAGATAACAGGACTGGCACCATGCAGACCTCACTGGAAAATGCATTCTACAGTTGGGTGGGGACACCACTGGAAAGTTCCTCTTCCTTAATACCATCTTCTAAAGTTCTCTCAGAGGAGTGAATGGTGACTCAGATATAGATTGCAAAGTACAGGTAGTTTCATACAGGGAGTGGTGCTTTATTGGACAAAATATACTTTTGTTTAATAGTTTATATGGAGATATTTGTGCTACCAAAAAGCACACCCTCTGTGGAGCACATATACTCAATGAAAGACAGCACCCACCCTTCTGAGGACATCACTCGATTTCTACTTACATCACACACTTTCATTGAAACCTGTTTCCATTAATTTAATAAGGTCCACAGTTTGATTTATTAAGGAACTGTTTTGGCTAGCTGGGGAAAAACAGCTGAAAGGAAAACTTTTTTTTTACTTAAGCTATAAAAGGTGGAAGGATGCAAGAAAAAGGCAGAATATAGATGGATACATTTAGGGACAGGGTTTGGCATGAAGTGAATGGTTCTAAATGTTTTGAGCATAGTTATACAAGAAAAGTCTTACAGACTCTAGCTGTGGGTAAAGTGGACAAATGTTTCCCATATGAATTGCCCTATAATGCTTCAGATGGCTGGTGATTGATAGAGCTTTCCATTTTCATACTGAGGACTGAGCAGCTGAAACCAGTTACTTAACTGCTTGCCTAGCATGGAAATGCCCATACTCCCTGGAATGTGTCCTGGGAAAGTTGGAGTTTTCCTCAAGAAGAGTATCTTTCCTTGCCTCTCTGTTGTATAGTATGGAGCACATCACTATCATGTTGGTAGCAAGATCTTTTTGATCTCCAGAAATGTATAGAGCAAGGGTTTCCAATGTGGAAGGGGACGGCAGAGAATGAGGTAGCTAGATGGAATCACTGAAGCAGTCAGCTTGAGCTTAAGTGAACTCCAGGGGATGGTGGAGGACAGGAAGGCCTGGAGGAATGTTGCCCATGGGGTCGTGATGGGTCAGATGCAGCTTCGCAACTAACAACAACTCGGGGGGGGGGGGGCATGAGACCTTCAAGGTGCCTTTCAAAATAGTTTTCCTTCTGCAAGTGGATGGATTCTTCCATTCATTTTCACAGAATGGAAATATCCGTCTTATAAGCAGCTGTGAGCAGGGTGAAGGCTACCTCCATCAAGGATCTTTGGGTCAACAGTGTCCTTGATGGGGTGAACATCCCTACAGCAAATTTTTGGTGGAGAGTCTGCCCCTATTAAAACCAAAAGAGTGATTGGTCTACTAACTTTACATGGGCAGAAAAATCCACCCTGCTGATAAATTATTTGAAGAGTACAGCTCACCCTTCATCAAGGACTGATACAGCTACAGGAACTGTATATGTGGGTTACCTTTTCCGTCACTAGCCAGGGCTTTGGCACAAGGGCTTTTTACCAGTGTTGGTTAGCTGTTCTCTCCAGGTATGTAATATGGAAGCAAACATTCTAAAAAAGTGTGTTACTTAATACAATAGACATTTTTGCCAATGAGACTTAAAAAAAAACTATTGCTGTAACTGGGTTTGCTGTATTACATAATATACTGGTTTTGGTCCTTGCTACTTAGGATATAAGTGCATGTTGTAGCTATACATAATGTGTACTTCCTTGGCTAATCACACAGTTTGTTCTCAGAACTTAACCACAGGAACAGGGTTTATGCTGTGCTATGTTATGCTGGGAACATTTATTTCATGTATTTATTTCATGCTATGTGTTGCTGGATTATGAGATTTTTTTTTCTTGAAATTTCAGGTTGGGTGGAACTGTGTCTGCATACAAAATAGTGCCAGATGAAATAGAAGAAATCAAGGTATAATATTAATTATTGATACTTTTAGTGTTTTAATGCATTTTTCATTTCTTATGTCATTTATTATGTATTTTAATTTATATTTTGTATTTCTGTGTATTTTGCCTCCATAGTATTTAAGGCCTTCATTTTTAATGCATGCTTAAATGCACCATAATACTTTAACTTCTTCTTCATAATTTCTGTGCATCACAGACCTAGGCTTTGCACCTGCCTGGAGCCTGTTGTTAGAGATTCCCTAGTTAGGTATTTTGGCAGGATCCCCACCCCCTTCCGTGAGTGCTAATATAAAGGCGGAGCTCCTGTCATTTTCTCCAGTTCTGTTTCAACCACTGTCTTGGGTGCCTCAGATTCATTCTCTCCCTAGCTCTCCTCACAACTTAGATCTCTTTAACTACTGAATTTAGGAAGTACCTCCTGCAATAACTGCTGGCTAACCAAACCATTTGTATAATTAATGGAGTGCATAATGAAAATGTTTTTTGCCGTTACCATTCATTTGGTGAAGTCTCTTTTTTGTTGAATGGAAGCCGACAATAAGATATGCAAAAAGACATTTGAAGGAGTATATGAACAACATCAATGCCAGCAGTGAGCAATTCTTTAAATATATCAGAAGCAGGACACCGGATTAGAGAGGCAGTGTCTATCTATTGGGGTACTAAAGGAGGATAAGAAGATGGCAGAGAAGCTGCATTATTTATTAACTGTCTTCATTGTAACAAATATAGGACAGCTACCTGTACCTGAACTTATGTTTTTAGGAAGGAAGTCTGAAAAACGCAAGCAGGTAATGGTCACAGAAAGTGAACTTGACCGTATTAACAAATTGAAGATTAATAAATTGCCAGATCTAGATGGTATCTATCCTAGAGTTTTTAATGAATTCAAATGTGAATTTTCTGATCTTCTAACAAAAATTGTGAGCTGCACAAAGAGCCCAGATATGGGCTATTGTAAAGGCATATCATTCAATCAATCGATCAATCAATGTGATAGATCTGTAGGATAGGCCTCTGTACCTGAGGACTGGAGAGTGGCCAGTGTAACACCAATTAGAAAAGAGCAAGTGTGTATGTGTGTGTGGAAGAGAGAAAAGGAAAAGGCAAGAAATGCTGGGTTAATCTGGGTAATTACAGGAAAATTAACTAGTGTTCCAGTAAATTGATGGAAACATTACTAATGATAAAATTATCAAGCATATAGAAGGCAAGTCCTGATAATAAATAATTAACATGTCTTCTACAAAGGTATTTAAAGTATTCCTTTTAGGAGTGGATATAAGTGATCCAGTAGATATTACTTACTTGTACTTTCAAGGGTCTTTGACAAAGTTCCTTACCAAAGATTTCTGAGTAATTATTAAAGAATCAACATGGCTTCTGCAAAGGAAAGTCTTCTCCCACTAATCTTTTGGAGATCTTTGAGTGTGTCAATAAATATGTGGTCGGGGTGACCCGGTAAGTATCATCAAAAGTGGTGTGAAAGTCCAACGCATTTCTAAAACTATGGTTAATAATTGCTCAGAAGTCTTTGATAAGGGACTTAGTTAAAAGCTTTCTGGCAGTTCAAGTAAGGAATGTCTCCCACCAAAGACTGCTGAGCAAGCTTAGCAGTCATGGAATAAGAGGGGAGGTCTTCTTATGAGTTCGTAAATGGTGAAACAACAAAAAGCAGAGAGTAGGAATAATGGTTAATTTTCACAATGGAGGAATGTAAAAGATGTGATCCTTTATGGCTCTGAAATGGCATAGTTTTTTTAACTTGTTCATAAATGATGTGGAGTCCGGGGTATGCAGTGAAGCTAATACGTTTTGCATAGTTTACCAATCAGGAATTGCATTGAGCTCCAAATGGATCTATCCAGACTGATGGAATGGATATTAATATGGCAAATAGAGTTCAGCATAGACAAGTGTAAAGTGATGCACACTGGAGCAGCACCTCCTCTCCCCAAGGTTTGCATGTATATGCTGGCAGGACCTGAACTGGCAGTCACTGGTCAAGAAAAAAAATGTACTGAGTAATGATATGAAAAGTGTGAAACCTGAAAAGGGCAAAAATGAGAAGTAGAAAAGGAATCGAAATTTAAACTGCCAATGTCATAATATCTTTATGACCATAGCTGGAATATTGTGCATAGTCCTGATAACCCACTTAAACAAATGGATGTTGTAGACTTGAATAAAAGGACAACCAAAGTGATCAAGGGCTCAAGCAACTCTCCCATGCAGAACGGTTATAATATTTGAAGGTGTTAACTTAGAAAAATGGTATGTAACTGAAGGTGGAGGTGCATGACAGGTGTGTGAAAAATTACTGAAGCAGGTTGATAGGGAGACATCTTTTTTTTCTAGAACTCAGTGTGGTGAGCCAGCTTTCCTCCCTTCCCACATTCAAACCTTTCTTGCAAAAAGTTCCTTATTGACTGAAGTGTGTTCTGGACACACAAACACCAAGAATGAATCTCTGAGCATGCACAAAGCAGTTCTTTGAACCCAATATAGTATTCACCACCAGGAATTCTCCTTATGACCATGCCTGGGTCCCATCCTTTTGAGAGGGGCCTTCTGAAAATAAGCATGCCTTTTCTCTGTACAGGCTCCCCTCCTCTGCTGATGATGCGTCATAGGATAAGAGCCATATCCACCTCGTCTGTGTCTAAGAAAATCCCCTTCTCCAATTCCCCTCCCACCATCTGTGTATCTTGGCTATTCCCAGCAACTCCCTAGCCACTTGAGGAGTCTGGCCTTGAGATAAGCATCTCTGCTTCTTTCACCTCAGTGTCTAGGGATGGCCCACATTTCAAGGCCCGTTCCTGCATCTCTTCTACCTCTTCTGATTCTTCTCCTGGAGGTCAGCCAGCAACTATCTTTGAATTGTAGCCAGAAGCAGCTGTCGTTCTTCCTTCCAACAGCCAGGGTCATCCCTTGAGCTTAAACTGGGATTGAGATTCAGGGCAGGTAAAAGGAGGTGCTTCATCATGCAGCACATAGCTAACTGCAGAATTCATTTCCACAAGGTATTTTGATGGCTGCTGAACTTGGATCGCATTTAAAAGGGGATTAGACAAGTTCATGGAGCACAGCACTATCAATTGCTGCTAGTCATGATGGGTATATGTTACTTTCTCTTTTGGAAATAGTATACATCTGTCTACAAGTTGTTGGGGAACACAAGCAGTTGTGCTATTTAAAAAAGAAAGAAAACATCATTATTTATGTGTTTAATTTCTGTTAACACCCTCGCCCCTGCCCTGCCAGAGCTTTCTGGGTGGTTTACAATAAAACATAAAAATACAATCTGAAATACAAACAGGATTAAAACCATCATAACATTTTTGCTATCATGTCCTACTTACGGATTCTTATAGGCATCTGGTTGTCCACTGTGTGATCAGCATGCTGGATTCAACAGTATTTGGTCCAAGTCAGCATGGCTGTTCTTATATAATGTGTTTTTTTCCCCCCACTTACTGAGGTGGCTGCATTTGCTCACCTTCCCTCTGTAATGGCACAGTGCGAATCAGTGAATCAGTTACATTGGGTATCACCAAATTTTGGGATGCCGAGCAAGCCAATTGCCAGAAAGCTTTCTTGGCCACCATTTGGTTGAAAGACAGGATGCATATTTAATCAGTATTTTTTATTTTCATTCACGTATTAAATTTAATAAATTTAAATTTGTTCTATTTCCCTCATAAATGGCTATTTTTTCATCTCATCCTCTAAATATATGAGAAAGTATGTCATTAGTCTCACATATTTGTATTAGGCCAAGATGCAGAAGAGCTCCGTGCTTGTGGAGAGCTCATTTTCCTTGCCAACTTTAGCCTTTATGTCTTGTTCAATCCCACTCTAGAGGGTTGCCCACAACCTTTAGAAACAACTTTTTATGGGAAAGGCTTCAATAAGAATATAATTTGATGAAACACATACATATATTTGCCCATAAATAAGGGCACACACAGCCCCTTAGATCCACCCATAGTAAATTTTCAAGTTTTTCTTTAGCCAGGAAACATAGAAACAAAGTTTTCTTGGAAAAACAGAGGACTTTTAATTATTTCAGATCTGATATTTTATTTAAAAATTCATGTTACTGAACTTGCTAAGAATTTCAAGACCTTATGTCTTTATTCTTAGTCTGGGTGCTGCTGCTGCTGCTGTCTGTTTCTATAGTAACAGGTGTGCTACAGAACTTGACAGAGAGTAGCAGCTGCCAAGTACTACAATCAGGTGGCTTCCTTCTGAATGTGCATAGGCTGTGCCTACTTTAAGCAGTGTTTATCATGTATTCCATACAGGCTTCTCAGTTTGTGTATGCAATCCAATGTAAACACAAATGGTATGTATTGTAGCAAAAATTCCATTTAAATAAAAAGAAGCAGGTTAAATCTTTAAGCCTCTTTGATTTCACTAGGATTTGGATATACTTAACTTTCTTTGGTTTGTTCTGACTGTAAGTAATGTTTATTTGATTTTAAGTTAAATGTATTACTAGTTTCAAATAACTTCACAGCATTTCTTAATAGAAAATTACATTTGAAATAGGGCAGTTTGTAACAGATGTAGTGATAGTTGGAGCCTGAATAAAAAATAGATAGAATATATTCCAATTTAGCAGAGGTAAACTATTAGCTATTACTTTATTAATCTTATTCTTAGTTTTCTGCACTAATTCATATGTTTCCAAATTAAAAATGGGTTTAAAAATGCTGTACTTGCCTCTTTTAGTTTTCATACATAAATTAGAAGATTGGTGTCTATTTATCCCAGCACAAAAATAGTGAGATTGAATTGTTTATGATACCAGAAGGTGATATTTACAGATTCATTAAACAGTGCTTCTTATGAGATGGGTATTGGCCCAGTTGAATAAAGGAAGGTGTATAGGGGCTGCCAACTTTGATATGTCCCAGAAGTCACTTGTGAGACTTATAATTTTGGGAGAAAATATTCCATTAAAAGGTAAACATATTGGCATGGGGTCTTGGATTAAGGTTCCTTAGAAAAGTCAATCTTATATTTTTTAATTAATGTTTGCTCTAGGAACCTCTTTTTGAGTGAAGAGGAGGGTAAAATGGTCTCAATAAATAAGGGTTGTGTATCTTCTTTACTTCCTGTGCAGTGCACATCGGACAAGTGTCTTCCATAGTGTTCAATCAGCAGCAACCATTTTTTTTTAATCCTTCTATTCAAGGTTGATACTTCTTAAGTCATTCTGGAATGTTTGATGCTAGGTCTTTTTGGTCTTCCTCTCCTCCTCCATGTTGTGTATAGCTGTGCTAAATATTGATTGATAATTATGCCCAAAGCTGCAGCTTTAAAGAAAGGCTTAAATATTCTAAGTTATATCAACTGGAATTGGATCTGTTGTACCTATCTCAAATGAGTTAGGTCATATTCTCTGGCAGCCCTAGCCTTGGTCCCTGCCATGATGCACCCATATAATCCTCTGAGGGATGGGTCTGTCTATTCCATTCCCATGATAGCAGTGCTATCCCACAGTGGAGGGGAGGGAGCAGGCTTATATCTTTGTCCTTTGGCCTACAAATCTCCCTGATTTCAGATTGCATGGGCTGCAGACCTATGTACTGGTTAGGGAAGTCTGCTCCCATGCCTGTATATGTTTCTTCAATGACATGGATTTATATTTTGTTATAGTTATATGCCATCAAGTAATCTCTGACTTAGGGCAACCCTAGGAACAAAAGTTCTCCAAAATGCCCTATCCATGGCAGCCCTGTCCTCCTCTTGTAAATTCAAAGCTGTGGCTTCTGTTAGGGAGTCATAACATCTGTCTCATATTTGGTCTTCCTTTTCTTCTGCTTTCAACTTTTCCTGTCTTCTCCAGGGAGTTCTGCCTTTTCATTATGTGCCCAAAGTATGACAACCTTAGCCTTATCAGTTTTGCTTCTAGGAAAAGCTCGGGGTTGGTTTGAGCTAGGATCCACTAGTTTGTCTTTCTGTCACTCCAGAGTATTCTCAAAACTCTTCCAGCTCCATGTTTCAAATGCATCAGTTTTCTTCCTGTCAACTTTCTTCACTGTACATCTTTCACACTAAATACAACTATATACAGTAGACTCTGTTAACCAGAACTCAAGCAACTGGCAAAAAAAATCAAAGAAATAATACTTTAATAAAAATTAAAATAAAATAAATTTCTAGTGGAAATGTAAGTTTAAACTTGGCGTGCCATGCACCATGCTATGAGTAAGCCCACACTTTGCGCATCACATGTTTGTCTCCCACTCCTGCCAATTCACTGTGTGTAAATATACTGTGGTTGGGATCTATTGTTATTCAAATTTTGTGTTTTCACCCAGCAAGTGAAACAGGTCCTAAGTAAGCATAAATGTATAGTGCTTACCCTCAAGCAGAAGATGGAAATATGCAAGAGGTTTGAGAAAGCTGAGAGTCATGGAGTGCTCATGGAGAAATTTAATGTCAGTTTGTCAACTATCTATGACATTCAGGTTCAGGCTCAGAAGATAGAAGGTTTTTTTGTATTGGTCTTAATTTGCTTTTAATTATTATATCTCAATATTAATATCAAGTCAATACAGAGTTTATGGTATGGTTTGGCATGGTATGGGGTACAGTATTAGGTCTGTTTTTAATAGTAACTCTCAAGCAACCAGAAACTACATTTGTCCAGTATCTACTAATCCCCAGTGGTGCTGGTTAACTGAGAGTCTACTGTACTGTGATTGGGACTACAATAGTGTGGGTAGTGTGGGTGATCTTGCCCTAGGTCTCCAGGGAAAAGTCTTTACCCTTGATTTTTTCTAGTTCCTTCATTGCTGTCTTTCGAAGTCTCATTCTTCTTTGAATTTCTTGACTACGATCTCCCTTTGAATTGATGACTGGGACAAGGTATGTAAAATCTTTCACAATTTTAATGTCTTAATTGCTAACAGTAAAATTGTGCAATTCTTCTGTAGACAGGATTTTTGTTTTCTTAATATTTAGCTGCAGTACTGCTTATGCACTTTCTTCTTTCACTTTCAGTAGGAGTCTTCTCAATTAGTTGCTGCTTTCTGCCAGTAATATGACATAGTCTGCATATCTTAAATTATTGAGGTGTCTTCTGCCAATTTTCACTCCATCCACTATATCTAATCCACCTTTCCTTATGATATGCTCTGCATACAGAGTGAACAGATAGAGAGAGTAAAATACAATGTTGTCTGACACGTTTGTCTATAGGAAACCATTCTGTTTCTTGAAATTCTGTCCTAACAGTAGCTTCTTGCCCCACAATACAAGTTGCATATCAGGACAATGAAATACATTTTTTTCAGGACCATCCATAGCTTCTTGTGAGTCACAGAGGCAAGGGCTTTGCAGTAGTCTAGAAAACATAGACCAGTCTTCTGAAATTCTTTTGTGTACTCCAATAGCCTACATATATTTTTGATAGGATCTCTCCTTCAAATTTTTTGACTCCAACTTGAATGTCAGACATTTCTTGTTCCATGTAGGGTAATACTCTTTGTTGAAATGCCTTGAGCATCACTTTGCTTACATGGGGAATTAGTGCACTGGTCCTATAGTTGCTGTACTCTCTTGCATCTTGCATCTCCTTTCTTGGAAATTGAAATAAATGTCGAACATTTCCAGTCTGTAGGCTGTTGTTTGGTTTTCCATATTTGTTGGCATATTCTTATTAGCATTTGGATTGATTCAGTCTCTGTGGCTTGGAATAGTTCTACTGGTATCCAATCTACTCTGGGAGATTGCTTCCTTCCAAGTGCTTCTACGCATAGTGCAGTTACCACCTCACTTTCTAATACTTCAGGTTCTTCCTCATAGGGTTCTGCTTTGTAGTCGTCTGTCATTGTTCTATTTCTTTTGCATAGTTCTTCATGTATTCTTTCTACCTTCTATGTATTTGATTCTGGTCAGATACTACATTCTCCCATTTGTCTTTTAACATTCTTAATCTAGGGTTGAATTTCCCTTTGATTGTCTGGATCATCTGGAAGAGGTCTCACCCCTCTTTTGTTCTTCTGTTTCTTTACACTGGCTATTGTAATGGTTCTTTTTGTCTCTAAATGATAGTCACTGAAAAGTTCCAGTCAAGATTCTGACCCTCTTTGTGTCAACTTTGCTTCTCACCTTTCCTTAGCAATTGTGAATGTTTCCGTTACCATCTATCTAGGCTTTTTCCTGCTTGATGCTACAGGAATTGTCTTTTGGCATTCTACCCTAATGTCTCTGGTTTCAGTCCACATTTCTTCTGGCTCATGGTTATTTCAACTGAGTAATGCAAAACTGTTCTTTATGTGGACTTTAAATTCCTCAGAGATGTTATTGAAGTTGTATTTTGGCACTATACTTCAGATCTTTTTTTTTCCAGTTTTATTCTGATTTTGATATTAAGAGTTCATGAATACTACCACAATCTGTTTTTGGTTGTTTTGGCAGCAAGAATGCAGCTTTGCTGTATCTTGCTTCCAATTACATAGTCTATTTGATGTTTGTGCTGGTCATCTGGAGATGTCTATGTATACAGTCGTCTTGTTGGTTGCCTGAGGTATGTATTTGTGATAGACAGACCATATGCTTCTCAATTATTTGAGTCATTCTCCTTCTTTGTTTTTTACTACTAGACCAAATTTTCCTGGAATAGATTATTTATTTACTTCATTTTTATGCTGCCTAATAGCTAAGGCTCTCTGGGCGATTAACAAAGTTTGAAATGTACAAACAAATGGTGGTGGGGGGGGGGGATTTCACATCAGTCAATAAATCCACAGCAATTGCAACTGAATTAGTACAGAGGTATATCAGTGGTACAGGATAAAATGCAAGTTGAAATTTAAAAGTTAATTGTTAAATTACTGGCAAATAAAAAGAGTTTCAGCTGGCACCAAAAAGAATACAGAGTGGTACGAGGAACACCTCTTTGATTCTGCTTTGTTTCTTACTTTGCATTCTAGTCTAGGAATATCAGTATTTCTTATTTTGGTATGTTACTTATTTCCTCTTGAACATCTGCTTAAAAGTTTTCAATTTTTTCTTCTTCAGCCTTGGAACATAGACTTGAATGATGACTATACTGATAAGTTTTCCACAAAATCTGATTAATATGATTTGGTCACGTTTTGCATTATAGCCTCTTACTCCATGTGCAGCATCTTGCCTTAGTATTAGAGCCACTCCATGTCTTCTGAGTTTGTCGTTTCCAGAGGAAAACAATTTGTGTTTGTTTGAAAATGTCCCACTCCAGTCTGCTTCAGTTCACTAACACCAAGTACCCTGATGTTTAGCTGTTCCATTTCCTGCTTTATGGTTTCCAGTTTGCCTTGATCCATACTTCTTGTGTTTCATGTTGCAATTGTATATGTTATTTAGCATCAGACTTTCCTGTCACCTCTGTGTAAATAGACACATTTACCTTAAATTAATTCATGTTTAAAAAGGAGATCAATCCTGATACACATACCTTAGGTATTTATGCCAAATTTCAGGTGCTTAAGTTTCACATGCATGGTTGGTGCTAAAGATAGGTGGCTATATAGATAAATTTTGTATTATTGCATATGAATATTCTAGAATGATAGAGTTCATATATACTTTGTAGAATATTAAGAGATACATTGAGTCTGTACTACATGAATTTAAGATATATAGCCATTTCTCAAAAGCTTGTGCAAGATCTTTCAAAGAATTCATTTAGAACTTCTATGGAATGTACCTGTTAAAGCAATGAATGATTGTCTACTGTATTCATGGAAAACCATTTTATACCTCATGCCAGAGGAGTTCACAATTAAATCCAACAATTGATTCATCTTACAAAAGAGCTTCTGGAATTTTTTTTTCATGAATAGAGCTCTAGCATGATGGATGAGTATATTTCCATGAGTGAAAGTAGTGGAATGGGACTTTGGTGTCCAGGGAGAAGTACATTTCCATGCCATTACTTAACTTTTGATTTTGACCAGGATAAGTATTTGTTGCGTATGCATTTTCTCCATTTCCCCTTTTAAGGAGGGTGGTGGTTGAATGGCCAAGCAGGGCAAACCAGATACCATTCTTGTCACACCATGGTGGCTCAAGCAGTCATGGTGTTTCTATTGAAAGGGGTCAGGATAACGCTCTTGGTTGTTTTCTTGCTCTTGGTTGCTTGTGACTCAATATGCAGTTGTGTACAACATCTGGACCTTCTTGAAGTTGAGAACATGGTAGATCCAAGCTCCTTTCTCATCCCTTTGAAATTGAAAATGTTTTAGAGGCAGCACATAAGACCAATGCCCACTGATCTTGTTTGCTTGAATTGTGAAAGTTTTGGTTGCTTGTTTATTCTGTTTCTTTTTATCTTGTTTCCTGTTGGCTTCATCATGTGCTTTATTTTCTGTTAATGTTTAGCAATCAAGGACTTGCTTTGTTATCCCTTCAATTTTATTTGGCAGCATTGTCTGTGTTCCACTGTCAGATCAAAGGGCATTCACGTTTCCATCACCATCATCATCATTTCTGTACTACCCCACAGCTGAAGCTCTCTGGGTGATTTACAACAGTCCATAATGCAGATAATAGAATATAATAAAATGTATGAAATCAGAAAACCATTATAGTTTAAAACAACTGAAACCAAACAATAACAAAGAAAAATTCTGCAAAACACCTTGGATGGGCAATCCCCTCAAGCCCCTGGGTATCCAGATAAATCTTTAAAATCCTCAGTGTAGGGGACCACCTTAACCTGGTGCTGAAAACATGACAAATTTGGTGCCAGCCAGGCCCCAGTGCAGTGGCAGCCAGAGAAAGCCGCCAGAGGTTGAACGTAGTGTTTGAGTACATAGCAGTTTGACAGATACTGTGGTCCTGAACCATGCAAGACTTTATAAGTTAAAACCAGCACCCTGAGTTGGGACTTGGAAGCTTGTAGGCAGCCAATGCAAGTGGGCCAGACCCTGAATCAAGGAGCACTTCCAAGCTACACACCTGCTTCTTCAGGGGGAGTATGACATGTAGAACAGTCTGAGGAACCACTCATCAACAACATTCTGGTCTTGTCTGTACTGAGTTTGTTAGCCCTCAGCCAGTCCATTGTCACAGCTAGACACCAGTTTAGTCTCACCTGCTGATAATGAAAAGGAGAAACAGATGCATGTCATGGCATACTGTTGACAATGCACTCCAAAACTCCTGATAACCCCACTCAGCAGTTTCATGTAGATGTTAAATAGCATGGGGAACTCCATGCTGGAGAATCCATGAGGCTGAACAGTTTTCGCTTTTTTTCCCTTAAAGTGCCCAGCAAGCCTGAAATGTTTCCAAGATGTCCCCGAGGCCAGGATGTAATAAGCCCCAGACAACCTTGAAAAGTTCCACTGGACAGCAGAGGGAAATTGAATTGAGGTAGTAAGATATTGTGTCTTTGCTGCCCTCACTGGCTCAAAATATACCTCTCTGTAGGCACATACCACATTTCTGCTGCATTCACGTGTTTTCATCTCCTAAGCTATTTCATCACTCTCACTTCTGGGGTATACCATGGAGTCATACAAGCTCTACCACAGAGAGGTCACTTAGGAGCAAGCACGTCCACTGCCTGGGTTATATCTGCATTATACAGTGTGACCAGTGCTTTGACAGATGCACCAGTCATGCCGGTTGAAAAATCCCTCAGAGCCCTCTGGAAATGATATGGATCCTTTAGCCTCTGGGGGCAGACCATCTTAATAGGTTCCCCACTCTTTCACAGGGGAAAAGCTGCCTGCTGGCCCAACACAAGGTGCAAACTCTCCAGACTAGTTTTTGTTTTTACAGACCACCTTGAAGGAAGATACTGGATTCTTATAAACCACAGCAATCCCCCTCTCCCTGGCCCTCAGATCTACCTTGATGCTGAACCAAGCACCCAGAAGGCTCAACTGGGAGAGACTGCTATTTTCATCCACCCAGTTTTCAGTTATGCATGCCAGATCAGTACAGAATAAAACTTCCCTCATCCATGATTTAACTATGGGTGAGGCAACTGATCTGGCATTTAAAAGTAGCATCTGGAGGCTTGAGAGCAGTCTGACATGGCAACTGTCAAACTCACAGGAGGAAGGAGGAGTGGAACATGACAGCTGTTAGCTGACTGGGCCATGTTCCCCTTACCTGGCCAGTCCTCCTCCCAAACCTGTATCTTCCTCTGTCCATCACTACACTCTGATTGGGACCCTCACCATCTCCACACTTGGCTCCATGGTCTCCCAGGCACAGTCCCAGGGATAAACCCATATCAGCAAGGGTGAGGTGACAGAGAAATGAAGATGCACCCTCACCCTCATGGTATCCCAAAAGGGTACCCAGCAGCAGGCTGCTTTTATGCTGAGGAGGCTGCTGGATCTCCAAACCAGGTGCGTGCCCTCTGCACTGATGGACTGTCCTGGGAATGTGAAGAGAACTGGAATGTCGGGCGGGTGGGGGGTGGGCAGCTGCATAAGCAGCAGGTCTCAAAATGCAGTGCAGCAGTTTTCTTCCTCACCATTCCCAAACATTTTAGCTCTAGAAAGTTGAAATATTTATATCAATATTCCTGCAGGAGAAGCAATAGAGAAACAGAGCTATGTGCTGTCAGCATACTGATGACAAAATTAGATAACAGCACACACAGGTGCCATGCGCATGGTCAGAAAGGAATAGCGGCGCCAGGAGATGACATCACGAGCCGCGACTCATTAGCCGCAACTCGTCTGAGCTTTTACATGGCCAGTCAGTGCACTGCCAAAGATTTTTTTTTTTCCTTGAACTGGCTGTAAGTTGTTTTTTCTAAACTAAAACCTCAGTATTCAGGTTTTATTGCAGTGTTGGCACTTTGCAATAAATAAGTGGGTTTTGGGTTGCAGTTTGGGCATTCAGTCTGTAAAAGGTTTGCCATCACTGGGTTAGGAGTACAAGGGACTGCACTGCAGTTGTACCCGAATGTCAACCCCACAACCTAGCTTGGGGGTGGCTGAGCAGATAGCTGTACCTCATCTGGACCCACCACCCATTGAGCAAACACCCGAGCCTACATCAAAGCAAGAGAGCCCCGAGGGAAAAGGCACCATGAGTTCTGCTCAGAGAGAGTTTGAGCAGACTGCCCCACCCCCTCCTGACGCTGAGCTTCTTGAGCACGACACAGGAGACGAAGGGGGCGTGATAGACTTTTCCCTAGCAACCAACTGGAGAATTCTGAGGAGGTGGGAACAAAGGCAAGCCTTGTTATGTCTCAGAGAGGAAAGGCAGGGCCAAGATAGCTGTCCCAGTGGACTGTGGACTCGGGGGTGGGGAGATGTCACTAAAGGGTTAGCATTGCAAAGACCTCAACAGTAGAGCTTATCTGTAGAGTTGTAAATCTTGTAGATAAGTAGCAATAAAAGACTTTAGTTTTATTGCTTGTGAGCATGTGGGTTGCTTATACATTTGAGCCGCATCTCAACACTGGGGGAGGTTAGCCAGAGGTTTGGGCTAAGGCAACCCCAATATGCAGATGACCCTCAGTTCTCCCTCTCTTTCACTGAACCCAGGTGAGGCAGTGGTTGCTCTGAATCAGTGTCTGGGCATGGTAATGGATTGGATGAAGACCAACAAACTGAGACTCAGTTCAGACAAAATGGAGGTGCTGTTAGTTGGTGGTTCATCTGTCCAGTTGGGTGATATTTAACTTGTTCTGGATGGGGTTGCATGCCTCTTAAAGGACAAGGTTCATAGTTTGCGGGTGCTCCTGGATCCAGAGTTGTCACTTGAGGTACAAGAGGGCTCTGGCTTGAAGCATCTTTTTTCAGCTTAAGCTGACATTTCAACTATAACCCTATCTAGAAAGAGAGAGCATCCATCCTCAGTAACATGCTATAATTCTGGAATCTAAATTGGGGCAGATGTATACCGGCAGTATAGAAATGTAATGTAACAATAAAATTGATAGGAGATGTGTTAGCTGTACCACCCCTCCAACAATTAACTGATGTAATTAGGCCTTTGTTGAAAAGTTATTGTGGAGTCTAGTTTACTCAAAACATCACTTTTTGTTGAATTAAATATAACCAAAGAGCCCTTTTTGAAATAGATGTCAGTGAAATACTTCATTGATTAGGCAAAATGGGTGCTCCAATTTATTAGGCAAACTGGGTGCTCCAATTTGCTGCAGGAAAGACAGGAGCAACAAAGCAGAGCCGTGGGGGAGAGGGCTGAGATTCCGCCTGTCTTTCCTGCAGGAGCACGCCTCTGATCAGGCACACCTTCCCTGCATGAACGGAACTGCGATCGAGGCCATCTCCCCCGCGATCTTTGTCGTTTTCACTTTGCTTCACATTTTTCTGATTTAAAAAATGGTTACAGAACGGATGAACCTTATTTGCATTGAACCTTATGGGGAAATTTAACTTGGCTCACGACCAATTTGGGTCACGACCAGAGTCCTGGAATGGATTAAGTTCGTGAGCCAAGGTACCACTGTACTGAAAAAGATACTAAAAAGAAATGTTTTTACTCTGTGCTGAAACTACAATAGAGACAGCGCCAGGCATACATCCCAGGGGAGGCTATTCCAGAGGCAGGGAGCAGCCACCAACAAGGCCCTTCATCTATTTGCCATTACCCTCACCTCTTTGAGGAATGGCACTTGCAGAAAGGCCTCTTGGCCTGACCTTAAGGGACAGGCAGGTTTGTATGGGAGGAGGCAGTCCTTCAGGTAGCCGAGCCCTAAGCCATTTAGGGCTTTAAATGTGAGCTCTGTTTGGGTTTAGGAATCACAATAATATAAGCATCATTAACTGCTGGTGAGAGTACTCAGTTCTGAAACAGATACAGGTGATGAAACTTAAACTGAAAAGCTAGATTTTTTTAAAAAATACCACTCAGTTGGAAGTAAATCTGGACCAGGTAATTTCCGTATTTCATATCAGTTATTGCTTTTGAAACTTCCTTGATACACAAAGGTACCATTAAAGACTACTTTTGTAAAGTATCTAAACTGTGAACATGAGAAAAGGAATGCTTCCATATCCTACTCTGCTGTTTCGCTTCTTTTATTATAAAATTCAGAAAAAAATATTAAGAATTGGAAATGTATGTCTTTGGGATGAATGTATATCTTGCCAATATTATCATTAATCAACAAAATAATATTTTGATGTTTTTGTTGTTTAAGCTGCTGGGCCAAAATCTTGCTGTTCATCATTCTCCCAATATGTCTGTCTTAAACACGCTAAGGTAAAGTCCATTTGCCCTGAGAGAATATTATTCAACTCATGTTTAATGTGCTGTATTTCTTGATGAAGTTGTGCAGTTGCAAAGAGAACAAACCAAGTTACAAGATTTCCCAGCCTTTCACTTAGAGCGGTTTGTGCCCAACAAATCTTCTATGGAAAGCCTTAGAGGGGTCTAGATGTCCTTAAGACCAGCATATAGCAGGCCCTGGGCAATCCTAGAAAGTACCACTGGGTGGCAAATAGAAGATTTGGTCAGAGGTAATTAGATGTTTTGTTGTTGTTGACCTCACTGCCTCTAAGTATGCTTAGCCAGGGTTCAAGTGCCTCCCACTAGGAGCTTTTCCTCTATTCATACTCAAACCATTTCCTGTGTTGTTTCATCACTTTCAGCTCCAAGGTATACCACAGAGCCTTACAAGCAATTGTGTCATTCACCCAGGGCACCTCGTTTTCTGTAGCTTGAGTGCTGCTTCAACAGTAGTGCCAAACATATCAGCTGGAAACCCCTCCCAAGAGGCCTCTGAAAACCATCTGGATGCATTAGTTTTCAGGAGTGAACCATAAGACTCCCACCATTGCCAAGGGGGAAATTCGCCATCAGTCTAATCTCAGCAGGTGGTGAGCCAGTCCTGACAAAGGTTCTAGATCGTGTGCACTGAGAACACCATTTGATTTCTGACTGAAAAATTATCTAGACTACTGAACTGGACTCATGGTTGTCATGGAGTCCAAGAAATCTTGAGCTGCCCCAGACAAGCTGCCTCTGACATAAATGTTGAAATTCCCCAGATATATAGCTTGAGGGACGCCAACATTACATCTGAGACCACCTTCATCAGCTCACATATGGAGATGATGGGTTGCATGGTGGGACAGTATATTAGCAGAATTCCCAATATGACCTGGTGACTTAACACACAGTACAATCCAAATGCTCTATACTTATAACTGGGTAAATAGGAGCTCCTGGAGAAAAACACTGACTTCTTATAGGCCATGACCAACCTTGCCTCCTTTGCCCTCAGATCTGTGCTGATGCTGAACCAAGTACCCTGGTTGGCAAAACTGGGAGAGACTAAATTCTCTGTATTCTCCATCTAAGTCTCAGTCATATATGCCTCAGTGCTCACATCATCCTTTACAGTAATACCTCGGTTCATGAACGCTTCTGTTTGCGAACAGTTCGGTATGTGAACAGAAAGTTTGGCAAAATTTTGCTTCCATTCACGAACTCCATGTCAGGTGATAAACAGGATTGTGGCCATCTTCCCCGCACTGCAACCACGTGTCAGAGCATGTTCAGGCGGGGAAGATGGCCGCAATCATGTTTGTGCAGGGAAGATGACCGCGTTTGTGTTTGCAGGAACACAGATGTGGCCATCTTCCCCGCTCTGACACGTGGTTGCAGCTTCCTCTAGTCGAGATCACGGTTGCAGACTCTCCCTCCAAACAATAACCTCCTCCCCACCCACCTTCCTGTCCTCCACACCAGAAGTTGCCTCAAGCAAGGTTAGTGTTCTCTTGTCGTACTGTACTGTACTGTACTTTGTTTCATATTTTTGTGGTTGAAAAAATATATATGGTTCAGAATGGAGAACCTTATTTACATTGAACCTTATGGGGAAATTTGCCTTGGTTCGCAACCAGAATCGTGGAACGAATTAAGTTTGTGTACCGAGGTACCACTGTATTAAATTGTGCATGAGAGAGGTATTATTCTACACCTATCTTGCATCTAAAAGCAGCATTCTGAGACCCAAGAGCAGGCTGACATGGCAACCAACAAACCCATAGGTCGTGAGAGGATTGAAACACAGCACAATTAGCTGTCTGGGTTGTGTTCTCCTTACCTAACTAGTCCTCCTCCCAGTGTCATATCTTCCCCTATCCATCACTATACTGATTGGATACTCCCACAGTCTCCTCACTTGATGCCATATCCTCCCTCCCAGGCACATACATGGGTTTATACACACTCAGCAGGTACAAATCCAGGAGCAGGTGAAAGAAGAATACCTGCTCTTCTTGCCCTTAAGGCATCCCAAAGGGGCTCACTCCCTTTGGGGCACCTCTGCTAGAATGGCCTGTCACCCAACAGGCAGCCTAGAAGCCCCAAGAGGCTGCTGGATTATCAAGAGCCTGGTGAGTCCCATCTATAGTGATGATGTCAGCATGAGCACAGAGAAAATGCTCAGAAATGCAGGGAGGGGCAACTTGCTGCCAATTATTAACACGGCAAGCAGTCCCTTTACTTGCAAATATCCTGAGGGGTACAAAATTGGACTTAGGTTAGGTTATTCATGTACCAAAATTATTTCACTAAGATGATATCCCTGATTAACATGCAATCAGCTTTTGTTTTTAAATACAACAACTAACACAAACAGAAGTATCCAATGGTCTGGTTTCTACTTCCAAATGATAGCTTCATACTGAGGGGTTTTTTTTGAAGATTTAATTGATTGACACTAATGCTCTTAATCAAAGTTTTTTTTTAATGGCATTCCAGCCTTGTTATACACAAGTGTTATTACATTTGCTTTCAATTTTAAAAACTTGTTTTACCTTGTTTTTATTACAAGGATTCACTGCTTTACCTTCTATATGTAGAAAAGTGGGGCATATTAAAATAATAAATTAGGTATGCAGTTCTAAAATTGATGTTGCTGATGAATGTATACTCTCCTACTAGGCTACATAAATCTATATTTTTGTAATGGAACATATACTTTTTCTAAAAGGTTTTTGGATATTTTGAATTAATTTATCAATTCAAGGATACTCTTAGTCAATTGTGAGCTGCCCCGAGCCGCCCCGAGGCTTCGGCGAATGAGGCGGCATAGAAATGTTTTAATAAATAATAAATAAATAAATTTAGGCTTCAGTTTTGTTGTTACATTTCCTAATGTGGTGTGCATAGTATCTGAGCTTGTATTATTGTGATTTTGCGTAATCTAAGCATTTTGAGGGGTTTTAACCCTCATCATTAAAACACCATTCGCTAATCAGAAGTGAAGTGTCTGTCTACCCCGCACCCCAACAGGCATATGTTTTATGGTGATGCTTCAGGCTCCATTTAAATGGTTGACCTGAGACTTCCTAAAAGCATTCAGCATCTGGGCACGTTATCCTGATTGGCATGTTTTGCCTGACACATCTTTCTTGAACTCAGTCATCTTTAGTCATGTTTGCTCAAATCCATTTTAGCACCTCCTTCCCATCATTGCTTGTGCTTGTTGCTATGGCTTCCTTGCCCATGGTATTTGACAATGATTTTTTCTAGTTGATATCTGAACATGGATCAGATCTTCTGTTCTTTCACTTCATATCAGCATCTCTGCTAGCACAGTTCACCATAACCTTACATTGTTCTACAGAAGCTGTTTGCAAAAAGCTTCCATATAGCCTGAAATGCCAGATCCTACCTGAACTTGGAAACTAAGCAGAGTCAGGCCTGGTTGAAATCTGGATGGGTGACTTAAATTTTGTGAACCACCCAGAGAGCTTTGGCTGTGGGTGGTGTAGAAATGTAATAATAATAATTTGTAAAAAAAAAGCTGTATTTTAAAAACATTTTTCAAAGATAGTTCTGTAAAGTTTTAGAGGCGTCAATTACATTAATTTGCATGGAATCACAGTTTGAGGAGCTTCTTGTCCATGATTCAGGGGGTTGGAATATAAGTATGGGGCCTTCTTATTGGTCTTTCCAAAACTTCAGTCTGGTATCAAATTAGTCATCTGCATCAAATTAGTCATCTTGAGTAAGCATCTTCCATTTTCTTTTAGCAAAGTTGTTCAACCCTTTCAATACTAGATTAAGAAGCAGCAGCCATAAACTTTGAGAAATGGTCCCTGCATCTATCTTTTATTCTTTCCTCCCTCTTTCTTTTTCCTTTTGCATTGAATATTTTAGACTGTAAGCTTGTATGCAAGGACAGTTATGTTTTTCTTGATCATGTATAATCAGCTTTGGTAGCCTTTTTAGTGGAGTAAACTTCTTAAAATACAACAGAACCATAAAGGCAGTACTAATGTAAGTTCTAAAATAAGAGCTGACATGTGGTTCTGAAAGGACAAGAAAGATGGCAAGAAGAGTATTTCTTAGAGAGTAGTCTTCCAAATACTAGGCACTGTGACCAAAACAGTTCGCTCCTCAGTCATCACCTGTTAAGCCTCAGGAGGCAGGTGAACACGAAGGAAGATAACCAATAACAAATGTAGGATTTGGTCAGACACATGAAAAGGTAAAGTCCCAATCTGTTTTGGAATTAATAGGCAATGAGCAGTACTTAACTCATGCTATGAAATGGATCAGGAACTAGTACTGCTATGGAAGAACTGACAAAATATATGTATTGCCTGTAGTCAGTTCCAGTTAGTAACATAGTAGTTCTAGTGCAGACCTGGGCATTGTATGGCCCGCGAGCCACCTCCGGCCCGATGGCTGACCCTGACTGGCCCGCATGAGGTCACTGGCAAATTAAAAGTCAATGCAAATATATATCGTCGTAATATAGATGCGAGCAATACCACTGCTTGGTCCGGCCCTTAACAACTCTCAAAGTTTCTCATGTGGCCCCATAGGAAAATTAATTGCCCACCCCTGTTCTAGAGTATAGTAAAAACTGATTTTTTCTAGGAATTTTTTAAACACAGGCTTGCATATTATACTTTGAAGTAATCCATTTGAAAGATTCCTGTTGTGAGTAGAACTTTCCCTTCCTCTTTTCTACTCCAGCAGAGTCAGATGAGACTTGAAAGGCATAGTCCCTTTAGTAAACAAGTAACAAAACAGCAAAAGCCACCCTTGAAGCCACCTTCCTACTTACCTGAAGAAGTGGCTCCCTGGGGAGGACCTCTGTAGCTGACCTTGCAGGCCTGGTAGGCACATATGGGTGGAGGCATTCCTTAAGATAACCTGGCCCTAAACCATTTAGCACCTTATATATCCAAGTAAGCACCTAAGAATGGCCCTGGATCTCAATAAAAAGCCAGTGGATCTGGTAAAGAATCGGTATTCTATGTTCTTGCCCGGAAAGTCTTTTCAGCAGGCAGGCAGTTCCATTCTGAAGCTTCTGGACTGTTTTCAAGGGCAGCCCCATGTAGAGCACAATACAGTGGTCTAAGTGAGAAGTGATCAGCGCATGAACCACTTTTGCTAGCTCCTGTCTATCCAGATAGGGATGCATTTAAACAGAGTTGGTAAAAGGCACTCCGGGCCATGGAGCTCACTTGATGTTCCAGGGATAGCTCTTGGTCTAGGAGCTCCTCCAGACTACATACAGGGTAAATGTCCTCCATCTGGATTGAGGACCATCAACCATGTCTTGACCCATCAACTTATGTCTTGTTTGGATTTAGTTTCTATTTATTGGCCCTCATCCAGTCCATCATATTGTCCAGGCACTTGTTCAGAACCATCAGTGTCTCACCTGGATCAGGTGACAATGAGAGGTAGAGCTGAATGACATCAGTGTGCTGAGGACCACAAATCTCTGAATGACCTCACCCAGCAGTTTCTTGTATATGTTGAAAAGCATGAGAGTAAGTATGGAATGCTGCAGTACCCTGTGGTGTAAGAGACATTGCATAGAGCCGTACTTCTCTAACACCACTTTCTGGATGTGGCCAGTCAGGTAGGAGCCAAACCACTGGAGCGCAGTGCCTCCTACTCTTAACCTATCCAGCCTATCCAGAAGGAAAATGTGGTCGATGGAATTGAAAGCTACTAAGAGGTCAAGAAGAACATGTAGGGACACACTCCCCCTGCCCTTCTACTGGCAAAGGTCATCTCTTGGGACGACCAAGGCTGTTTATGTGCTAAAATCAAGTCTGAAATTGGATTGAACCACCTATAGGAGCAACCTCCTGTTGCAACCACCCACAGGAGCACTTTGCCTAAAACGGGAGTGTTGGCTGCCAACAAATACTTACCAACATCCCCTGAAGCAAGGTTTGCTTTCTTCAGGAGGGGTCTGACCCCTGCCTCCATTAACATTGGTGGGACCATCCCCTCCCTCAGAGAAGCATTGACAGTTTCCAAGATCCACGTGTGCATTCCCTCCTTGGCTTGTTTAATGAGCAATGAAGGCAAGGGTAGAGAACGCAGATGGTCGAACAGACCCTTCCAAGCACCTTGTCCATATCCTCATGCCACAATAATCAAAACTCATCCAGAGAAACAGAACAAGATGGTGTGGTGGACATCTCTTCCAAGACCATATCTAATGTGGAGTCCAGTCCACAATGAATCTCAGTGACTTTACCTTCAAAGTGCTTAGCAAACTTGTCACAGCATGCCTCCAAGGGTTCCACCAATTCCACTCGGGGGCCAGACCATAGAAGACCTTGAACCACCCAGAACAGCTCAGCTGTGTAGCATTCCAAAGATGCAGTGCAGTCAGAAAAGAAGCCCAGTAGCTGAAGTGTAGACCCAGTAATGGACCCAGTAAGTTGTGCCCACTCAAATTCATAATGGATTTTCCTCCACCAATGTTCTAGCCATCTTTCCATTCACTTCACCTCCACAGAATACCAACAGGTCATATGGGCTCTGTGAGTAGGGAGAGGGTACGTAGTGATGATCATGCTAATTGCCCTGGTTACCTTAGTATTCCACAAGGCAACCTGGGCATTGACAAGAGTGCCATCCATATCAACATATCTCTGGTGGAAAATCCACCAGAGACTCCAGGAAACCATTTGGATCCATCTGACTCCAGGAGCAGACCAATTTAATAGGTCTTCCACCCTTGCATGTAGGCAGAGCAGTCACAAGTCTAGCTCTTGCCACAAAGTGATCTGTCCATGACAAAGGGGTTAATATTACCCCTCCCCCTTTCCAGATCACCCTCTTTCTACCCGGTTGTGAAAACCAGGTCCAGAGTATTACCCTTTTTGGACCAGTGATATGCTGAGAGAGATCCATAGTTATCATGGCAACCATGAAGTTCTGAGCCTCCAAGGACAAAATAGCTTTGGCATGGATGTTGAGAACCAGAAGACAGGGGAATCCCAGCACCAGGCAGAAATTATATCCATCAGTTAAGATGAGTATCCAATGTGGACAGCATGCAATCAGGATCCCAACCTGACTTGATTGTCAAATGCAAGGTAAAGACACTCTAGACCTGCCCTTGACTAGACAGGGAGCCTGGAGAGAGGTAACATGCGCCTATAGACCCTGGCTACTCCCCCACCCCAGCTCTCTAGGCAATACTGGTGCTGCCCCAGGTAGGCATAACTGGGACATAATAACATGTCCCACCTTTCTCACCCAGGTTTCAGTGACTAATGCCAAGTCACTCTTCTCATTCATTATTACATCATGAATAAGAGAGGTTTTATTTCGAGCTGACCTGACATTTAAAAGCAGCAACACCACCAAGCCAGAGGGAACAATGAGAAGGCTGCCTGACATCTTGTGGTTGGAGGAAAAACCAGAAGAGGGGACAGTTGTCAAGTGTATCACCCCCCAATTCTCCTCGACGGAACTGTTGATCCTCCAATGCCATACCTCCCCCTGCCCAATATCCCACTAATGGGGCACCCCACAGCTCCCCAGAATCTCCCAATTCAATTTAATATTAAAATTATTATAAAATTTATAAACTATATAAAATTATATAATTATAAAATTATATAAATATGAAACTTAAAATCTAATATATAAATTAAAAAGTATTAAATAAGATAATATAAAACTAATTCTGAATAAATTTTCAAATATTACAAGCTATTAATATTGAAGTTTTAAAAAAATAAAATTTATTATATAAAAGAATATGAGAGGTTTTAATTAAGGTTAAATAAAAGTATAAAAGGTAAAATGTAGATTTAAAATTTAGTAATAAATAATAGGTTTAAGAACAATTTTAAAAAATAAAAAACCAATGTAAACTTAACAGCCCTGTGGAGCAATGACAAAAACAAAGAAAAATCCTTCTCACCTAACTATTTTTCTTCTTCCCTTCCTTTACTACTCTACTCCTTCCTAATTCTTTCTGATTACCTACTATCACATACCTTCCAGTTTCCTTCTTAATTCCACTTACCTGGTCTGAGACTGTCCATTACATCATACACTGACTTTACTACTGAATAGAGAGTTGTTAGTCCCTTCATCTGCTCTGTAAGTCTTCTGTGGCACAACCATTAATATTTGTCTCTTTGCTGTGACCAGAAAAGCACATTTATCAGTCAGTATGACAATAATTAAAGTCACCTATTGGTTGCTTTTATTATATCTTCCTCCATCAAGCTGGCAATTAGTGTCTTTTGCATATGTGAGTCCTACCTATATGGATAATCAGTGCTTCCACCTGGCAAACTACTTCGACTAACTAGCTCCTAGTGTTCTCTGCCACTTCTATGAGTGATAAATATAAAGAGTTCATCTTGGGTTAGAAAACTTTTTATCTTGTATTCTTGAGTAAGTACTTTGTTTTATCTTGTATTTTACTGTACTCCTATAATGCACTTAGTCTCTTAAATTGTAAACTGGAAGTTGATTTCTGACCAAACACAAGAGAGGAGTTGTTATTTCTTTCTCCTTGCACATCCTAGAGCAGGGGTCGGCAACTCGTGGCTCCAGAGGCACACGTGGCTCTTGAATGCCTCTGCTGCGGCTCCGTCGCTCACGTCACAGCCGCCGCCGATCCACGGCCCGTGCTGGCCAATCCACTGCCTGTGTCAGCCAATCTGCGGCCCGTGCCGGCACAGCGCTTGGATAAATCGAAGAAAAGTTTCTGAAGATAACCAGATGTTTAATGATACTTGGGTACATTAATTTGCTTTTACTGCTGATGAACTTATGGGGTTTGATGTTTAATGCATGCAGCCCTTTAGCACTGACTTTGACTCTTCAGGAATCTGTTCTCCTATTCAAAATACATGAAAGGAGTCCTACTAGCTTATAATGTAAGATTAAAAATAACAGTTTTTAGTGACTGAACAAGAGCTGCAGCTAAATCATAATGAAGATATACATAGCATTAAGGTAAAAAACGATATATGCAGTGTTATCTTCATTTTAGATGTCAAAAGGGTTTTGCAGCTCCTGGTGTTTTCTTCTGTGTGGAAAACAGGTTCAAATGGCTCTTTGAGTATTAAAGGTTGCCGACCCCTGGCCTAGAGTGTTTGGTTACATGTTAATGAATCTGACCCAGAGAAAGTTTGGTTTGAACATGCCAAGGACTAGCCATTGGAGACTGGGAGCTTGGCAACTTACATGTCTGCTCTCACGTTGTACACCCCAATATCTAGAGGAAACTCTGCTCATTCCAGTTATGTTAGGATGGGTGGACAGGTGATGTCAATTACTATAATTAACAAAGAAACCCCAAACCACCACAGCATATTTCGTGTTAGCAGTAAAGCTAGAGCAACTCATTTCCATTCTAATCTGATTGTCAGTCAAGTTTGAGGATGCTCAAGATTATGTACCTAATGTGGGAAGCAGATAGCTTTACTTATGTGTACTGTATTCTTTAGGGAAGGTCTGTAAATAATATTGGACCTGTGTTCAAAATGTATATTTTCACAGTATTTAAATCAACTAGAATTTCTTGTTGAGGTGTGTGGTAGATCTGAGCCAGTTCTATGCCATTTGATTCTTAAGCTTCTGAGTGCAGTGGTACGAACTTACACTATTCCACGACTCTGGTCGCAACCCAAATTGGTCGTGAGCCAAGTCATATTTCCCCATAAGGTTCAATGTAAATAAGGTTAATCCGTTCTGTAACTAATTTTTTTTACTCACAAAAATTTGAAGCAAAGTGACAAAGAACAACAAAAATCCCAGCCTCCCCCCACCACCATAGTGATCGTGCGGGGGGGTGGGGGAGATGGGTGCGATCATGCTCGGGGGGGTGGGGGGAGACGCATGCACACTGGGGGGGGGGGACAGGTGCACCCGTGCAGGAAAGGCAGGCGCGATTGCAATCATCACTCAATGCAGAGTTCACGACCTGCAGCCAAATTTTTATGAAAGTTCTGTTCATGACCCACTTTGGTGATGAACTGAGGCGTTTGTGAGCTGAGGTACCACTGTATCTTGCATTTTGCAGTGGAGTAATTTACTCCTACTGAAGCTGAGATATTTAGCTTTATTTCTTTCTATCAGGCCCTAAATTCTCCTACTTTTAAAATGATTTACAGATGCAAAACTCCAAAGAAAGCAGACTTTCTTTCAATAATCACCCAATAAACAGAGCATTTGGTATTATTTACAGTTTATTTATTTAAAACATTTCTATGCCTTGCCCATCGCAACAAAGCCTCGGGGCGGCTCACAAAAAATACACAAAAACATACCTAAACAATAACAATATAACAATTTAAAAGAAAAAAAATATTTAAACCCCCCCCCCCGGTGCATTCTCGGCTAATTTTAAAATCCTAATAAATACAATAATTTAGCAATTAAAGTAAGTTTTAAATAAAAAGGTCTTAGCCTGGCGCCGAAAAACAAATAATGACGGCGCCAGGCGGACCTCTCTGGGGAGTGCATTCCATAGATGGGGCGCCACCGCAGAGAAAGCCCTCCTCCAGGTACTTACCCTCCTAATATCATTCACAGAGGGTTCCCAGAGAAGGGCATCCGTTGCTGATCTCAAGGGGCGGGAGGGCATATATGGGCGCAAGCGTTCCTTTAGATATCCAGGTCCCAAGCCGTTTAGGGCTTTATAGGTCATAACCAACACCTTGAATTGGGCCCGGACTTCAATCGGGAGCCAGTGTAGCTGACGGAGAACTGGGGTTATATGAGAACAACGCCCAGTCCCCGTCAGCAACCTGGCAGCTCTATTCTGCACCAATTGAAGTATCTGGACCATCTTCAAGGGTCGCCCCACGTAGAGCGCATTACAGAAATCTAATCAGGAAGTTACCAGCACGTGTGTCACTGTCGCCAGGCAGTTGTTCTCCAGGAAGGGACGCAGCTGATGTATCAGCCGAAGCTGAAGGAAGGCGCTCCTTGCCACCGCCATCACCTGAGCTTCTAGAGACAGCTCAGGGTCGAGGAGCACTCCCAAGCTGCAAACCCTGTCCCTCAGAGGGAGTGCAACCCCATTTAGGACAAGGCCCAAGTCCCCCATCCCGAGGCCCGAGCCACCCACCAACAGGACCTCCGTCTTGTCTGGATTGAGCTTCAGTTTATAGGCCCTCATCCAGCGCATTATCTCAGCCAGACACCGGTTCAGCACAGTCACTGCCTCACCTGGATTGGTGGAAAATGAGAGGTGGAGCTGGGTATCATCAGCGTACTGATGATTCTGCAGCCCACGCCTCCTGATGACCTCTCCCAGTGGTTTCATGTAGGTGTTTTATAGCAAGGGGGACAAAATGGACCCCTGCGGAACTCCATGGCATAACTGCCATGGCGCAGAGCCATAGTCCCTCAGCACCACCTTCTGAAATCGGCCGTTGAGCTAGGAGACAATCCCGCTAGCCTATTCAGAAGGATACCATGGTCGATGGTATCGAAAGCCACTGAGAGGTCCAGGAGAACTAACAGGGATGCACTTCCCCTGTCTCTCTCCCTGCACAGGTCATTGTACAGGGCGACCAAGGCAGATTCAGTGCCATACCCAGGTCTGAAGCTGGACTGAAATGGGTCGGTTTCATCCAAGAGTGCTTGGAGTTGTCCCCCCACCACCCGCTCTAGCACCTTGCCCAGAAACGGGATGTTGGTCACCAGTCTATAATTGGCGGCCACCTCTGGATCCAGGGTTGCCTTCTTTAGGACTGGCCATACTACTGCCTCCTTTAAAGGGGCAGGTACCCGGCCGTTTCTGTTATATGTGAGGATACTTTTGAGGTGAACAAAAAACTATTTTAAATAGGTGTTACAGTATCCTCTTGACTTGACCAATTTACACCACCTCAGTCAGATGACTGACCAGTTTCATTTTGAATGTTTTTAGTGTGGGAGAGTCCACGAGCACTCCAGACAGTGGTTCCACTATCATAGTGCCCTGACAGGGAGGATGCTTTTCCTGATATCCAATCTGAACCTGGGCTGCATATTCCATGCCTACACTCTGGTATCAGAGAAGAGGTCTGGCAGCCTTTGAGACAGTTACAGAATGATATGTCCCCCATCAGCCTTCTCTTCTCAAGGCTGAGCATATGCAGTTCTCTCAGTTTCTCCACAGTGTTTCCAAACCCTGGATTGTTTTTGTTGCCCTCTTCTAGACCCTTTCTAATTTTTCTTCATCTTTCTTAAATCTTGGTTTTCAAAACTGGATACCATATTCTAGAAGAGGTCTGATTAGGGAAGAGTATAGGGGAACTACTACCACTTGTGATTTGGAAGTAATATTTCTATTAATTCATCCTGAAATAGCATTTGCCCTTTTTGCATCTGCATAGCAACCACATGAAATGTTTATGGGAAGCAATTGAGAGATAAAATACAGAACAAATAAAAATTCTAAGTAGGAGGCTGCTTAATTGAATAATCTGGTTATGTAATTCACAACAATGGCCTGGTTTGCACATAACAACTCATGGGCTGTTAAAGCCCTACCTCTTGCCTGCTTGCTGCTGCTTCTTTTTATTTGATTTGGTAAACAAACCTATTGTTTATTGTTGGGTTAGAAATATGAGTTGTTCCTCCCTCAGCAGTCTAGTGCCACTTTTGATTGTTACAGCAAATAACCAAGGAATGGGGCAATTCTGGAGTTGTTTGCCTAATTATTATTATTATTATTATAACATTTCTATGCCGCCCCTTGCTGAA
>NW_025335761.1:13900955-13904201 GCF_004798865.1 Varanus komodoensis
ATTTCTATGCCGCCCCTTGCTGAAGCCTCGGGGCGGCTTACAACACAATAAAATACATTGAAATACAATAGAACATAATAAATTACCATTAAATACAAAAATACAAAAAATACACTGAGTTTGTTTCCTCAAGTATAAGAGATTAACATGAAAAGGTATCTGTATGTGCCCATTTAAAAAAAAACAAATTAGTAATAGTAATTATATTCTGTCAATTTCACAAATGTGTCCACAGTGTCATGCAACAATTCAAATAAAAACAATAACACACTGGAATTATTAAGCAAACAGGCTTAACTGTTGGAAATGCAATACATCCTGATCAAACCTTTATCAAATGGAGTAGAACTGCCCAGAACTATTAGTAACGGATTATGGACATTATCTCTCATTATCTCTCAGGTTATAGACAAGAATTTAGGTTTATTCCATCTGTTTGCTAATTATGAATTTATTTCCTGCAAAAAAGTTGTGCCCCCTTGAAAAGAATACTGTGTCCCGCTTGATCCAAAAATGGTTTGTGTAAGTGTTTGGATAATACAGAAGTAGATAGTTAAGTGAGTCTATACATAGCACAGGAAAATCATATGTAATATATACTGCAGATAAATGGAGTTGTACTGGTCACCCTACACACCCAACATCTTCAATATATAATTCATGGGGTACATAATTCAAAGTCCCAAGGAAAAATAACCAAATATGTTTATACCACTTAATTATACGGAGGTGATTGAGTGGTTCTTGCTGCTTGAGGACAAGAAAATAAGAACAACAAAGACCCTCTAACTGGCCAGCTTATTTTGCCCATCACTTTCTTCTCATATCTGCTAACTTTCATTCTAAAAGTCCTTTCATCCCATAAAGCAGGCTGATTCTTGCACTCTGTCTGAAAAACTTCACTAGCTAATTTTGAAATTTCTAAGTTCTCACCACTATCCTATGGTCCTCTACTTCCTCTTCCCAATCAGATGAATCTATTTGAACAGTCTGTAATGTAGATAGGCTGACTCTCTACAGGGTATATGCATGCCTTCTTTTCAGTTATCTATTGTTTATGGCTTGGAATCTTATCCAGAGTTCCAGGCAGAGGAAGGAGCAGATTCTTCCCTCTTTTTGTAATCTACTTTGAACTCAGGTGCAGACAAATTCCTACCCAACTTCAATTCTCTATCTAGACTAGGCCTTAAATCATCTTTGTCTAACTTGGAGTTAGACTTTCCTTTTGAGACTACCGCACTATGCACTGCCATTACAGAGAAGTGTTTTATGGCACAGCTCTTCAACACAATTTCAGTTTTGGAGAGATGGACAATGGGTAGGGGGTAAAAGTGAGAGTCATATTAACTTACTATTAAAACTAACAAAGAATACTAAATTAAAAATGTACTTTAAACTTTTAGACTTTTACCTCCCTTCAACCCCAAGGACCAGTTGTAATCCAAAACATGTGGAAGACACCAGGGTGGAGAAGTCTGATTAAATATATTTAATGGTACAATATTTAATTGTATCACACATGTACATAGACCTTCAAATAGTGCCAACAGTTTCTAGTGTGCATTCTTTTCATTTCTACATGCCTAGCTAGCAGTCTAGCATTCACAGAAGGCAGGACAAATGAGAACCAGTTAATTTCTGTAACATTAAACAGAACTAACAGATGTGATAAACCCCAATTCTTGCCTATAACCTGAGAGATAACGTCCAGAATTCACTACTAATAGTTCTGGGCAGTTCTACTCCATTTTATGAAGGTCTGATCAGGATGTACTGCAGATAATGCTGCAGATAAATGGAACTGTTATGTGCATGAGTGAACCTGCTCTAATTCATTTCTACCTAGAAATGAGAAAGTAAACCCTGCAGCAACACACTATAATGCTTTCCCCCAAGGCTGAATTGATCGCTTTGAACTCATTTAATACAAGAAAAAAAAATGGTATAAGATTTTCTTCTGCCATATAAAAATAAGAAGTTGATATGCTTAGATTTTTTTCTGTACAAATGATACATTTGATTTGCAATGTTATTAAGATATTTTGATTATATTTACACGTGATTAATATACCTTCTCAAAATATAAACCATTTTCACTGCAGGAGGGGTTTTAGTAGCTTTATATTACATATAGTGTTGACAATCTATGTTCCAAGGTTCAAATATTTTAAGGAAAAAGCATACTCAGATTTAGAAACAAGATGGGAAACCTTTACAGTGCTATGAGTTAGAGGTACTGTATTTCTATTTTGAAAGTTCCCTCCTCATTCACAATAACAGCTTCTGCAAGGAAAAATTTCCAACATTGCTGTGAACTACATGACCAGACTATTTAACTACGTGGCACACTGCATGGGGCAGCCTTTGAAGGCAGTCTGGAGACTTCAGCTCATTCAAACTAGGACTGCATGATTACTGTCTGATGTCAGTTCATGGGCCCATTTAACAGTGAACCTGTATAAACTACATTGGTTACCAGTTGAACCCCAGGCCCAATTTAAAGTGCTTGTTTTAACATATAAAGCCCTTAACATCTTAGCATCTGGCTACCTGAAGGACTACCTGTATATACCTGCCCGTTAAGATCTGGGCAAAAGGCCCTTTTGAAAGAGCCATCCCTCAAGGACGTGAGAGGGATGGTGAATGGAAGAAGGGCTTTCTTAGTGGCTGCCCCCACTTATGGAAGAGACTCTCCAGAGAAGCTGGTTCCATTTCTGCTTTCATTTCTGTTCCAGGTGATAAAATTTCTCTTCTGCACCAATTTTAATAATTATTTTAAATGATTTTATTAACTTTAAGGGGTTTATTATTAGTTGGATATATTCCATAATGACAATTGGTAAATTATTAATTTTATGTATATTTAATTGATTAATGTTAGTGAGTATATCAATTTTAGTATTTTGTAAATTTAAAATCTCTGTATTTTGCTCTTTTGATTGTTGCATGCTGCCTAGAGAGCCCTTTGGTCTACTTGGAGGCATATAAATAGTATAATAAATAAATTAACCCACCTCCTACTTAGAATTTTTATTTATTCTGTACTCTATATCGCTTTGCAATGTATGGCTGTGAAAGCTAGATCATAAGGAAGACTGTGTGCCGACGGATTGAGGCCTTTGAATTGTGGTTCTGAAGGAGACTCCTGTGAGTCCCTTGGACCGCAAGGTGATCAACCCGGTCAGTCCTAGAGGAGATCAACCCTGACTGCTCTTTAGAAGGCCAGATACTGAAGATGAAACTCAA
>NW_025335761.1:13904301-13912532 GCF_004798865.1 Varanus komodoensis
TACTTTGGCCACCTAATGAGAAGGAAGGACTCCCTGGAGAAGAGCCTAATGCTGGGAACAATAGATGGCAAAAGAAGAAGGGGACAGAAGAGAATGAGGTGGCTAGATGGAGTCACTGAAGCAGTTGGTGTGAGCTTAAGTGGACTCTGGGGGATGATGGAGGACAGGAAGGCCTGGAGGAATGTTGTCCATGGGGTCGCGATGGGTCTTCACAACTAACAACAGCAACAACTATATCGCTGGTGCTTCCCATAAACATTTCGTGCAGTTGCTCTCTCCATCCATATATAAAAACCACTATTGCCCTGGCTTGGTTTATACTGGGAGAAAAATGCTGTTGCATTTTTGAGTGGCTCATGTTGGAAACTCTAATTTTCAGGAGGCAATGCAGTAAGACTCATATAGGCTGCAACATCAGCAAGCATGCTCAACTTTTAGGAGCAGTTAGGGACCTCTCTGAAAGCAGGTATACTTTTTTCTGAGCACGCACCAAGGCTACTTGCAATTACCAAGCTAATTTTGAATCAAGCTGAGGGGAATTTTACTACTTAGACAGATTATAAATGCATGCTCTTTAATACCCTAACTCCTAACCCAATTAAGATTAAGTGATACAGACAAATTATTTCTCCAGTTTACATCTCTGGCAAATTATTGAAATGTCAATTTTGCTCTCCTGCTGGAGAAAGCTCCCTCTGAGAAGTAACTACAGCTTGGAGGGGATGGCTAACACCAAGGAGTCACCCATGACAAGAGCCCTCAACTTTTAAGGGAGAAGTCCATGGGCCTGTCTCCACAGGAGGAGGAGAGTTCTTTCTCTGAAGCAGAGATTGGACAGCCATTGCCACTTCCAGAGGAAGCCCAGTAGGGCTATTTGCAGGAAAAGTACTCAACTTCAAAAGAGGCTTCCTTAAAGGAAGGGACTCCTTGGGAGCTAGACCTGCAATAAATTTGAGCTGAATCTTAGGTGGGGCTTGAGTATCTCTTGTGATATAAGCCTGCAGTATTAAACCAACCATTGGTATGAGAAGAAAAAGTTTTATTTTTAGCTCCAGTCTTGCCTTGTAAAACTGCGTTTGATCATTTGTCTGCTAGATTGACTTTTTTGTTGTACATATCCCTTTCTTTACCTAGCAAAGAGCCAAAGAGTGACACCTATAGAGACTGAAATTACAGAAATTATGCCATACTTATTAACATATGCAGCACTGTAAACTATAAAATAAATTGCAAAAATAAGTTGCACAACCAAAGAAATGATTAATACCTAGGGTTAGATGAAACACAGCAAACCAAGAAAACTAGGAGGTTTCAGGAAGAAATGTTATAATAGGATAATTGATAGCAGCAGCTCCATAATTCCTAACAAAAAGGTAACCACTTGTCTGCATAGTTTTTATGTCCAAACTGTACAAGATGTGGAAGGTCTGAGATCTCCTGGTGTCTTCAAAAACAAAACATAAATTTAAAGCAGCTGTAGAATATGATAGCCCTAGAGTAATATCTGGCAGTGGCACTGAGGAAGGAGTGTTGAATCCTCCTGCACCACACTTTTCCCCACTGAAATTGCTTCTATGGTGTCTGTTCCCCCCTCCCCAACACACACACCTGAAGTGATTAGTAACTGTGGAATATTTTGAACATCCCTCAAGTAGCACCAGCTGTTAACGTTGGTCCCCTCCTGTCAGCTTTTAATTTTAAAAATAGTTTGGGGAAATCTGATCAGAAATATGATCTGAGGTACAGGCAAAGCATGATCTATGACTACTACTGTTCATTCATTCATTCTTAATGCATGACTATGTGGCTGGTCTGAAAATCAGAGAAGGTGTTTGTACCCAGCAGGAACCGAGACACAAAACAGGGTTCACAAAACTAAGGCGCTGTCAGAAGTGTTTCTTTTAAAATGGAGGGAGGGGTTGGCAGGGACATATTCAGCCATGAAATCTTTATATGTTCCTGTCACAAAACCACCATAATGAAGGCTGAGCGCCAAAGAATTGAGGCCTTTGAATTGTGGTGCTGGAGAAGACTTCTGCAAGTCCCTTGGACTGCAAGGAGATCAAACCAGTCAGTCTTAGAGGAGATCAACCCTGACTGCTCTTTAGAAGGCCAGATACTGAAGGTGAAACTCAAATACCTTGGCCACCTAATGAGAAGGAAAGACTCAATGTAGAAGAGCCTAATGCTGGGAACAATAGATGGCAAAAGAAGAAGGGGATGGCGGAGGATGAGGTGGCTAGATGGAGTCACTGAAGCAGTCGGCTTGAGCTTAAGTGGACTCCAGGGATGATGGAGGACAGGAAGGCCTAGAGGAGTTTTGTCCGTGGGGTTGCGATGGGTCAGATGCGACTTTGCAACTCACAAGCAAGCAAATCACAAAACCACATTTAAAAGAAACCCTTACTTTTGACAACTATCAAGAGCGACAGCTCTTGTAAATGGGATAGGTTACACTTCTTACTTTCCTGGGCACCTCAGGAAAGGATCAAAAAATATGGAGGACATCTGAGAAGTGTCAGGGCTTAACTTAAAACCTAGAGATCTTGCTGCCATTTCACAAGGATAGGTATCCTCATGACCTGACTTTGTGTTTGACAGCTGCCAAGTGAAAGCAAATTTTTATATTTGAAGCCAGGCTTTGTTAGAATCATGGCAAGGTGTTGTATTTCAGGTAATTAGAGTTGTGCACTTGAACAAATCTGAACTGCCAACAAAAATGAAATTAGCTAAAACATTTGCAACATTTTTCTCCCTGCCCCCGAAAGTGTCAGACCAGTGATGGCCTCTATGATGTGCTGCTTGGGTATCTTGGAACAGCTATCACTGGCAAGCACTTCAGAGCATGTGGAAAGCAATCTACAAAGAAAAGGAGGGGAAAGCTGTACAATTGAAAAAGGTGTCATGATCAGAATAAGAGGAAACAAGATGGATTACACTGCAATGGTTCCTGGAATACCTGTGCAAGGATAGAGGAGAAAGGAGTATAAAGTTCAACCTACACTGTGGGGTTTGCTATGGGTTATTCCATGAGCAACCCACAATGTGTAGTTTATTCTCAAGGTCATGTTGAGTATTTCTTTCTTAATAGGCTTTGATTACCTAGCTATAAGAAATCTTAATCCTAAATGTTAATTCTCACGTGTATCGTTGCCATATAATAAATAGTTCATGAGAATAGGTTATCATAGATGTAACGTACCAAATAGAACTCCTATATTACTTTTCATCAAAGCTTTGCTGTTTAGTGGGGTTATTTCAGACATTCAACTTTCACTTTTCAAGTGCAGGGAAAGCAAATTATCTGTGTGCACAAGTGAATCTGCTCTAATTTGTTTCTACCTAGTAATGGAACAGTAAACACTTCAGCAACATACTATAATATCCCCCCCCCCAGGCTGAATTGATCACTTTGAACTCATTTAATACAAGAAAGAAGCAAAAGAAAAGGTATAAGGTTTTCTTCTGTCATACCAAAATTAGAAGTTGGTATGCTTAGATTTTCTTCGTCGTGGCCTCTGTGCATCACACATATGGGTTCTGCACCTGCGCAGTGCCTTTGGCCGGAAGATTAACAGCTAACGGTTTTTGGCAGGAACTCCGCTCCCCCTCCCCCCTAGCATTATATAAGGAGCGGAGTGTCCGCCATTTTCCAGTCTTTGCAACCGCCGTTCATTGTGACTCGTGCTGCTTCACTCTCGCTAAGATTATTACTTACCTTCTTGCTCGTTCGAAAATCTCTCCTTTTTCCTACCAAGTTTGTATTCCTTGTTCTTGTTGTTAGTACTTCACTTATATTTCTTCTTAACTTTGCACCATTTTTTCCTCTTTATCGTTCCTATAAAAAAACAAAACAAGAACAAAAATATTACTTTCCCGCTTTACTGTCTCCTTTTTTCTTCCTTCTACAATGGCGCAACGGGCGGCGTTCCGCAAGTGCGGAAAATACAGCTCCAAAATGCCCGCCGCGGACCTGCATGATCTGTGCCTCCTTTGTTTGGGGGAAGGGCACAGAACCAATAAGTGCAGCCATTGTTTGGCCTTCTCTAAACAGGCAAGGAAGAACAGGGAGAACCGCCTCCGCAAACTCTTATGGGACCAGGCTCTCCTCCAATCGGACCGGCTGGTGGCTAAGCCTTCCATTGTTGTGGCCCCACCCGAAGGCCGTCCAACTTTGGCTGACCTGCCACAATGCCCGGCCTCTTCCTCCATTGCTTTGCCCTCACGCCCTTCTGAAGAAGGTGCTTATACCATGGCCGACCAGTCTGTTTCCCTGCCGAGGAAACAAAAGGAAAAAAGAAAGCACAGCAACTCAGATAAATATCCTGCGCATAAGAAGGCCAAGAAAGATAAGACGGGCAAGCCGGTTAAGAAGCCGAAGAACCCCGAGCAGGCAAAATACCGCCACTTGGGCTCGGCCTCTTCCTCGATTCTGATCCCTGCTTCGGAACTGACCCCCTCGGTCCCGACCATCCAGGTGGCTATGAGGGTTACCCCACCAGGCTCACCACGCCGACTGACAGCCGAACCCATTCTGGATTCAAGGCGTGGTTCCATCTCTGATGGGGAAATATGAGATTCTCCACCTAGAGCTCGATCACCAACCCCGATGCCTCCAATCCCAATGGATACTGAGATCGCCATCTCCCCTCCGAGAAGCCGTAGGAGCCGTTCCTCGGATGCGAGGTCTGATGATTGGTACCACTCCAGGTACTCCTCTGCTCCAAGACGGGAAGAGTACCACTCTGTAGCCTATTATCCGACCTCCAGGGGACAATCTTCGCCACCAGCGCCTTGGGAACGTTTCCATTCAACACCCAGAGACGCCCCGAGGGCCCCATGTAAAGAAAGTGGCAGATCAGAGTCACCAGGAGATTCTTCCTCCAGTGTACCAGCCCCCTACTGGATGGAATCCGACGAGTCTGAGGCTAACTCGACCTCGCCGGATGCAGCGGTTGCTTCTCAGGGCCCGGGGTTGCCCAAGGAACCGTATATATCATTTAACGATCTGATGGCCAGACTAGTGAGATCACTCAATATAGAAGCGCACCAACAGCTGGGACCGAGCACCGATCATTTTTATGATGTGGTCAGGGGTAAACGATCCACATCTATTGCCTTGCCATTTATTACGACCTTACGGCAGGCAATGACCCAGCCATGGGACCTCCCAGCTCACCCACAACCGACTTCTCGTAAATATGAGTCCATGTATCAGGTGTGGGAAGAGGACATCCCGTTTCTTCTTTGTCACCCCAAGCCGAATTTGGTTGTTGTAGAATCCTCACAGGGTCGGGAAGCCCATGGACACACCTCGCCTCATGACAAAGAGGGCAGAAAAGTGGTCATGGTCACGTCCACAGTACCGTCAACAATTTCCGCCTCAGCAACAGCAACTGCATCAACATCAGCAGCGTCGCAGGCAACAACCACCCCAGCGCTTCCAACAGGGCCGCCACCGCTTTGATACGGACAGGCGACAACGCTGATGCGACGAGCGAACCTCTCCTCTCATTCCAACTCTACCTTCCCCCTCTCATTTGGGGATTGACTGAAGAGTCGGCTCTCCATTTGGGAGTCTATCACATCTGATGGGTGGGTGTTATCTATCATTCAGCACAGATATGGAATCGAATTTGATGTTGTGCCATCACCGAATCCTATCCGCTATACTCTGACTTCCTTGGTACTGTTAGACGAGATTCACCAACTCCTTGCTAAAGGAGCTATTCGTCGCCTGTCGTTATCGGAGGGATTCCACGGGTTCTATTCCAGATACTTTACAGTCCCGAAACGAGACGGGGGTCTCAGACCAATATTGGACTTGAGAGCTCTCAATAGATTCATAACACCAAAGAAGTTTCGGATGACCACACTTCAAAGTATTCTCCCGTTGCTGGGAAGCGGGGATTGGTTTGCCTCATTGGATCTGAAGGATGCCTATTTTCATATTTCAATACATTCAAGTAATAGGCGTTTCCTTCGTTTTGCGGTGGACTCTGAAATCTACGAATTCAGTGTGCTACTGTTTGGATTAGCCACTGCACCATGGGTTTTTACGAAGTGTATGGCTCCTGTCTGTGCACACCTTCGATTACGTGGAATTCGGATATATCCGTACTTCGATGATTGGTTGCTGGTCTCCGACACAGAAGCAGGACTTTCGTCTGCTGTTGAGTTTACATGTGCTCTATTGCACGATCTCGGACTCTGTATTAATCAACAGAAATCTTCCCTTCTCCCTACGCAGGTGATCAACTTTATCGGAGCCCGGCTGGATTCGACGTTGGCAAGAGCCTTCCTTCCTCGGGACAGACGGCATGCGATTGCTCAGTGCATTGCTCAGATTCGACAAGCAAGAACCATCCCCGCCCAGTCTATTCAGAGCCTGTTGGGACACATGTCTGCTTCCATCGCTGTGGTTCCGCATGCCAAACTCAGGCTACGTCCCCTTCAACTGTTCTTCAACAGAATGTTTCGACCACAGACAGATCCACCTACCAAACGGATTCAACTCCCGGCTTCCGTTCTTCAGTCCCTGTTATGGTGGAAAGATCCAGCCAATCTGACTGTAGGCGTTCCGTTTCGACCCCGGTACCCTACAGTAACCCTCGGCACCGATGCGTCCCTGCTGGGATGGGGAGCAGTTTGCTCCGATCTACGTACCCAGGGGATATGGAGTCACTGGGATTGCAGGAACCATATCAGTTTTCTGGAACTTCTTGCCATTTTCAAAGCCCTGCAATCATTCGAGGATGTGCTTCTACACCAGGTCGTCCAGGTGACCTCAGACAACATGGCGACGGTCTTTTATTTGAACAAACAAGGGGGAACCTGATCCCGGAAACTAGCCCGCCTGGCCATGCAGATTTGGGACTGGTGCATACCGAGAGGTATCACTCTTCTAGCAGTTCACCTTGCAGGCACAGAAAATACAGACGCGGATCTCTTGAGCAGACATATGTCGCGGTCACACGAATGGGAGCTAGACCATTGGGTTCGCAACATGCTATTTCACCGATGGGGCCAGCCAGACATCGACCTGTTTGCCACACAACAGAACAGGGCATGCACGGCCTATTGTTCCAGAGCGGGGATGGGTCAGGACTCGCTCGGGGACGCTTTCATGATCCCCTGGATCCCCATATGACTTTTTATGCTTTCCCTCCAATCCCACTCATCATGAGAGTGTTGGCAAAGCTCATTCACGAAGGGGCCACAGGGCTACTGATCACCCCCTGGTGGCCACGCCAGCCATGGTTCTCAACTCTCCTTCACGTCTCCCGAGAAGAATTTCTCCAACTCCCTCTTCTTCCTTATCTTGTTACCCAGAGGGAGGGCACGATCCGCCAGCCAGACTTGCTGTCACTGAAACTGACTGCATGGAGGATACAATGACCTGCTGCGATACATCGGTATTGACACCACCAACCATCCCAGCCATTCCTACTCAGCAGAGTCTACACCCAGACCTACAGTATATTCTCGAATCTGCACTATGACCATCTACTAGGAAGTCGTACGCGGCAAAATGGCAGAGATTCTCTAACTTTGCCAATTTACACTCGTTTCCAGCCCCCTCAGCTTCTGTTTCACAGATACTTCAGTTTCTCTTTGAATTGCATCAGTCTGGACTCAAACCTTCGTCCATAAAAGTTTATACAGCAGCGATTTCACATTACCGGGGAACTATACATGGTCTCTCCATTTTTGTTCAACCTCTGATTAAAAGATTTTTGAGAGGATTGAGTAATCTGCATCCAGCTATAAGACCTCTAATGCCCACCTGGAGTCTTTCGGTGGTTTTACAAGCGCTGACTCTATCACCTTTCGAACCCATGGCGACGATCGATCTACGCCTTGCTTCATGGAAGTCTGCCTTCCTTGTTGCAGTGACTTCAACCCGTAGATCCTCTGAACTCTGCGCCCTTCGGGTAGACTCCCCTTTTCTAAATTTTCATAAGGAAAAAGTGGCTCTTCGGCTGGATCCGTCTTTCCTTCCGAAAGTCGCTACTTCGTTTCACATGCAACAGGAGATTGTGTTACCGGCATTCTTTCCGACCCCTTCGAATCCGATAGAGCGATCTCTACATATGCTGGACGTTCGTCGTTTCTTAGCCTTTTATAGGTCCAGGACAGAGTCTGTTTGGCGTTCCAATAGACTTTTTGTGAAATATTCGGAAAATGACCGAGGCTGTCCAGTCACTTCACAATGTCTTTCGAAATGGATA
>NW_025335761.1:13912632-13989579 GCF_004798865.1 Varanus komodoensis
ATGACCGAGGCTGTCCAGTCACTTCACAATGTCTTTCGAAATGGATAGTAAATACAATTGTCCTGTCTTATCAGTTAGCAAAGTTGGACTTGCCATCTACTCTAAGAGGTCATTCTCCAAGAGCTGTTGCTGCTTCTTCGGCCTTTGCATCAGGGGTCCCGACAGAAGATGTGTGCAGGGCGGCCATTTGGGCTACCCCATGTACCTTCGCCAGACATTATAGACTCGATGTCCGTGCCAGGCAGGATTGCTCTTTTGGCAGAGCTGTCCTTTCTTCTGTCCTTCGCTGATGACACCTCCCTGCTCCATTTGGGGTAAGCTTGTTATTCTACCCATATGTGTGATGCACAGAGGCCACGATGAAGAAGAGCAGGTTGCTTACCTGTAACTGATGTTCTTCGAGTGGCCATGTGTGCAGTCACACAACCCACCCTCCGACTCCGCTTGGTGTCATGGGTGGTCCGACTATTTCTTTCGATACTATGATCTCTTTGCTATGTGTTGTACCACTACTGAATTTGGCTATCTTGTCATACTGACAAACCTTATTACAAGAACAAACGTTGGTCTTTCAAAGACTGGAAAATGGCAGACACTCCGCTCCTTATATAATGCTGGGAGGGGGGAGTGGAGTTCCCACCAAAAACGTTTAGCTGTTAATCTTCAGGCCAAAGGCACTGCGCAGGCACAGAACCCATATGTGTGACTGCACAGATGGCCACTCGAAGAACATCATTTACAGGTAAGCAACCTGCTCTTCTCAGTACAAATGATGACTATGCCTATATTTGATTTGAAATTTTAGTAGGATATTTTGACTATAAATATACACATTATTAATATACCTTCTCAAAATGTAAAACATTTTCACTGCAAGAAGGTGGACAATTCAATTCGACTGTGTGTCTGTTTTGCTTTTGTCCTTTTCTATGCTCCATAGTTTAAGATATTTTAAACAGAAAGCACACTTGGGTTTAGAAATAAAACTGAAGCCAGGTCTGTGAGAGGGTTGGCACAGAGGCCATGAAATGCTGAACTGCCTCCAGATAAGGTTCCCTGTGAGGAATATATCCTGGGGTGGGAATAAAAAAATCACTTCGGAAAACTAGGCATCTTTTTGGCTAAAGATGATGTTGGATAAAGGATCACCACAAACATTTTCATTTAGGGGATAACAGCAAATTCCTAAAGCTGAATTATTTTGAGAGTCTTTTATTTCCACCCCTAGTGCTTATATGAGGAACCTGTCCCTTTTACGTGCTATGGGGTTCTGAACGTAGGCCATCCAGAGTGCGCTATATCTGCCCCAGTCATACTGTTTGCCTTTCTCTGGTTATGTAATAGAGGTTCATCCCCCTATACCAAGGCTCACAATTCTGCAAGACATTAGATACTCAGAGAGTGTGTGTGTATGTATGTTCCTTTCCCTGATTAGTTTCGCATTAGGTGTTACCATAAACAAAAGGAGTTCATTTCTCTCTGTTTGAAACAAGGCCTACATTTATGAGTTCACTGTGCTTGGAAAGGTTACTGTTCATCTAGCTAGGTGGAATTCCTCCATACATACAATTCACTCCAGCCTCCATTACAGTGGTGCCTTGTAGTTTGAATGACTCTAACCTTGAACAATCTGGAGCTCAAATGCTAAAGTCGAGACAAAACTGCTCCAGAGTTTGAATGATGCTCCTTTGTTCAAACTGCATGTGCAGTGAAAAAATGTGGTAGCTGCATAAATGTCATCTGTTGTGTGCCCAAGTCATCTCTCACTGTAAAACATCTCTTGCATAACCCTTGTGCAGTACAGTAAATGCAATTTTCATTTTATTATACAGTACATATTTACTTAGTTTATTAATCATTTTCAGGTGCTAATTAATAATCTTGGCATGTAATTGCATTATTTTTACCTTAAGTGTGTTTACTGTTTAAGTTTAAATGGGTATTGTTTAGGGTCTGGGAACAGATTAATTAACTTTCCATTATTTCTAGTGCAGAAAGTGCAGAATTGACTTTGAATGATTCAGAGCTCGAATGGCCTCCTGAAATGAATTAAATTTGAAGTATGAGGCACCACTATATATTCTTATTCTTGTTCCATTCCCCTTCGCTCAGAAAAATGCACACACCAAAACCACAACGACTGCTTTTTAACTGCTCTTTAGAGCTCTCGCCCATTCACCAACATACTGTATGCTGTAATCAGCTTGCCATACTTTGGCAGAGAGAGATTGGACTCCCACTGTCTGTCATACACTGCATTTATGCTATCCTTTAAATCCAAGCACTCTAGCTCTCTCATCTTGACTTGGAGGCTTTTAGTATTAGCATGGAAATGCGTATTCATGCTGTCCCTTCTCACATGTCTCTGGGATGTGCATCTTCTGTATTGGCATTTTGGCCTCTGACTGGCTATCATGGTTTTTTCTGATTTCAGTGGAGTTTATCTTCTTTCACAGATCTGGTTTAACCCAAAATGTTCCCCAGTGCCTGTCACATCTGAATTCCTTCTCCCCATGCTATCTCATTCAGTTGCCTTTCTAGCTGGCCTTGTCCATGGAACTGATAGTATTTCAGGGAAAGCCTTCTTGGTGGTCCTGGATTTCACTGTTCTATGTAGCATTTAGGTTCCGGGACATCACAGCTACATTTCTGTACATTACTGGTGCTAACATAGAGCATGGCCAATGACTTCACTGTATATGATCTACAAGTTTATCTAAATGGTGTGTTATATGCACAATTTTGTACCAGTGAAGCAGTTTACCATAAAAGGAGGGCCTTTTCAGTGGTGACCCCCCAATTGTGGAATGGTCTCCTTGCTGATACCCACCTGGTGCCTACAGTGTCATCACTGATAAAACTTCCCTCTATTCCCAGACATTCAATGGCATATGATAGTTTGTGCCTACTGTTTTACTTAGGGCTGGTTTTAATGAAAATGCTTTAGATATTGAAGTTTATTTTCATATTTTGGAATTTTTGGCTGTTTTAAATTTGCACATTGGAATGGTATACTGTGTTTTCTTGCATTTTTCTTGTATCTTTTATATTTGATTAATTATGAACTACCCGGAGAACTTTGGCTACTGGGTGGTAGAACTGAAACAGATAAATCTGCAAACTATCCGAAACCCAACTGTTTATCTCTAGTGATCACTCTCCTGCCACCAGAAGCCCCCACCAACCAGAGTCATATCCTTGGCACAAGTGGATATTCATTTGCCTCCTTATGATCTTTTGTGTTGCTATGTGACAGCTATGTGTTATATGTAGCCTAATCAATTCTAGGTCAAATCGTCTGGATAAGATGGCTAGGCTAGGAGTAGGAGGCACTGCATTGCAGTGGTTCTGCTGCTATCTGACTGGCCAATTCTAGAAGGTGGTGCTGGGGGATAATTGCTTTATGCCATGGCAGTTCTACCATGCGGTACTTTTGGGTTCTATTTTATCCCCTGTACTGTTTAACATCTGTATGAAACCACTTGGAAAGTTTATTCAAAGCTATGGGCTGAGTTACCACCAGTATGCAGATGACACTCAGCTCTACCTCACTTTCCTTGAACCCAGGTAAGGCAGTGATTGCTCTGAATCAGTGTCTCAGCATGGTAATGGATTGGATGAAGATCAACAAACTGAGACCCAATCCAGACAAGACAGAGGTGCTGTTAGTGGCTGGCTGATCTGTCCAGTAGGACAATATTCAAGCTCTTCTGAATGGGGTTGCACTCCCCCTAAAGGAGAAGGTTTGTAGTTTGGGGGTGCACCTGGATCCAGAGCTGTCAGATGAGGCACAGTGGACTCTTGCATGGAGCACCTTTTATCAGCTTAAGCAAGTATGCCAGTTATGACACTAGCTGGAGAGAAAGAGAGTCCAGTTACAGTTATCCATGCTTGGTAATCTCTTGCAAAGTGCTGTACATGAGGCTGCCTTTGAAAACAGTATGGAAACTTCAGCTTATCCCAAAGAGTCCCAAGTCTGTCAGTGGGGACTGGCTCATGAGAACACATTGCGCCAGTTCTCTACCAGCTACACTGGCTGACAGTTGAAGTCTGGGCCTGATTCAAAGTGCTAGTACTAACAATCAAAGCCTTAAATGACTTGGGGCCATGTGATCTTTGAGGATGACTTCCTTCCATATGTGCCTCCTGGTCCCTGAGGTCATGTTTGGGGCTGCTTCTTCAGGAGTCCCTTCCAAAGGAAGTAAGGCAGGTGGCTACCAAGAAGAGGGTCTTTTTCGTTGTAGCACTCCAGTTTTGGGAAGAGCTCTTTGAAAAGATGCACCTGGCACTTTGGTTCCAGATGAAGATCTTTTAATTTCTCCAGCATTTTAACTGTCTAATTTTTAAATTTACTTTTTATAAATTCCATTTTATTTTATAGTGCTGCTATGCTTCTGTGCTGAATAATTGCAATTATTATGATTTTGTTCTTTTAAATTAACTTTTTTGGTATGTCTTTTCAGTGTTTAAATTTAACTTTTGTTAACCACCCGGAGATCCTGGGCTATTTGTAGTATAAAAATGAAATAAATAAATAAATAAACTTTCCCTTCTTACTCAGACTGTCAACCTACTATCCTGACGAGCCCATTCTCCTTGACAGCAGAGGAGCAGTGACCCAGGGATTGGTTCCCTAAAGCTCTTGCTCACTGAACTCTCTGGCTTTGTGAGCTTTTCCACATCAGCAACATTGGCATAAAGGGAATGAACCTGTTCCCTCAGTGCCACAAGCTCATCACAACAAACACACACAGGACTTTTGTCCAAGTGGGAAGTAGTCATGCATGTGACAACTGATACATTTTCCTAAATGGGCCACATTCCCCTCCTGGCTTTCTACTTTCCTAAGTGGGTAAACTTAGTAATGTACATACAAATGTAGATAATATATAATTATTTATTTACATTTGCAATTGTTGATTTATACCTACTTACTAGAAGAGTAAAGGTCTTTGCCTCCTCACCCTGTTACTGAATTCACACAGCTGCTAAATTTGCCTGCATAATAAGTTGTATGCCTGCAGCTCCTTGCAGTCAGAGAGCTGGTGTCCCTTACAATTCTGCCTTCTTAAATAACAAAAGCTTGTCAGTCCCAACTGCCGCTGTAGCCAATCTGATTAGAAGGCCTTATTTAAAAAGCACAAGAGGGTGTGGCTCAGCTATTGGTTTGCCATAGTTTCCAGTGAGTAGAAATATAGGTTAGTTGAGCCTTTTAGGAGTGGAAATTTTCTATTCAGGATAAAGAACAGCAATCCATCAATCAATCAATCAATTAATTTAGGGAACTTCTATGCCGCCCCATTCGCCGAAGCCTTGGGGCGGCTCACAAACATAAATAAATAACATCATATAAAACAATATAATTTAACAGTATAAACTTGTATAGAGTTGTATGTTGCTATTATTGCCTCTTCCCAAACTAGGGTTTAATTTAAGTACGTTGTTGAGGTGCACTCGGAATCTCTCCTAGAGCAAGTCTGTAAGATGTGCTTATCGCTGGCAGTGTTCACACATTAACATCAAACATGCTAGGAACCATACAGGCATGCTTGTCATTATACAGTGGTGTCTCATACTTCAGACTTAATTTGTTTCAGGAGGCTGTTTGAACTGTGAATCATTTGATGTCTGAATCAATTTTCCCCATTAGAAATAATGGAAAGTTAATTAATCCATTCCCAGACCCTAAACAAAACCCATTTCAATAGACAGAAAATATGGCCCTCTGAAACAAATTAAGTTCAAAGTAGTAGTGTTATGTTACTGCATTTACTGTACCTTAGTGAGGGGTGGTTAAATACAAGATGTGAATGTTTAAATTAAAAAAAATATTAAAGTAAGGGACACATTGCCATTAATCCTCATCATAATACTCCCCCTTGCTTCAAACACACTTATCCCATCGTCCTTGCCACTTTCTGAAGCAGTTCCAGTCCTCTTTCATGAGTGTCTTTAGTTGTGCTGTCATGGCTGCCTCAATGTCTTGAATCAATTCAAAATGCACATCACTTCTGGTACAGCAATGTTTGTCAAATAAAAACATTATGGTGTATCCTCATCACCAGATCTGGCACCTTGCAACTTCCAGCTTGTCCCCAAATCAAAATAACCATGAAAGGTAAATGTTTTGAATCAATGATTCTCTGAGAAGCCCAAGTTTTCCACACTCTCCCCCCCCCCCCCCCCCCCCCCCCTCGGCCCCGGGCCTTTTGGGGGGCGGGCCCAACACCCCTTTTTCCCCGCCCCCCCCCCCACTCTGCCACAGCTGTACTACTCCTCTAGAGCAGCAGTGTTACTCTAGTGAGTAGGCAATTCCTCAGGAAAGAAAAAAACAGTTTGCTGAGGCCACTGTAAAAAGCAGGCTATACATCTCTTACTACAAGTTAACAATCTAAAGACGAGTTAGTGCCCAGTTGTATTTCACAAGAGTAAAAGTGTGGGGAATAGAAATGGGGGAAAAGGGAATGGAGACTAAGTACAATTAGCATTATATCAGCAGTGGGCATAAGCTAGATCTTCAGATGGTTTGGACCAACCTCCAGCGTTCCTGACCTATAACCATACTGCTAATTAAAGTCTTAAACATTTAGAAATCTCCGTTCTGCATTCTTTTCCTAGATGAATGGAAAGACAACAGAAGAGAGGGGAGATTATATAAAATGAATATAGATAGAAAGGGGGAAGATGGTGAAAAGTTTAAAGGTTAGGAGAGAAAAACTTCATATTAAAGAATAGAGGGAGCCTGTAGAGGAACACATATCCATGAAAAAATTAAAAATGAGCAGAACTGTTAACAGAGATGACAGAGTCCAGAAGACTAATAAAGCAAAGAGTACAAGTAATGAATATGATATCTTACAGTTTGTGTAAGGGTTTCAGTTGGTAGAAAAAAGGGCACATTTTTAAAAAGCCAGGGAATGACTTTAACTAGAGCAGAAGTGCAACCAGAAAGTGAATAAGGATAATGCCTTAACATTTGTACATAATATGAACAAATAGTGTTGCCTGTTGAGGAAAATATACGACAGAAGAGTTTGCATTGAGTTGAAGATTGGATCTCTGAAATCCCCTCCAACTCTATGGTTCCTGTATTTATGGAAGTTGTGAAAATCTAGCAAAGTTTCTCACTGGGGGAAGTGAGGGAGGCAATTTTCACTGTCTCCCTATACAGCACCCTTTACATCTCTCACTACCATCCCCCATGCTGTCCCTTGATGCTCTGGATCAGCTTTTCATTGGACAAGGGGGACTCTTGGAAGGACATTCTGTTGAAAATTGCCTCCTCTTCCTGCAGTAGAATAGGCCCACCGGCAGAACTCTGCCCAGAGTTTGTCAGGATCCAGCCCATTATTTTTGAAGGCAGTGCAGTGTAAGCCAATGGGAATTTTTTTCCCTCGTGTGTATGTGGAATTCAGCACCTTTGGCAGCCTGCCTTGTCACCTCCATGGTGACAAGGCAGCCCCACCCCACCGAGACCTTGTATTTGAGACCTGAGTATTTGGCTTGGTGCATTGTTGGTGGGTTTTAGCTCCCTAAAATGATGGGTAATAATTTGATATTGCAAACCAAAAGCAGTAATCAGATTGCCAAGAAGAAATGTATTGATGGGTACTGGGGCAGCAAGTGAGCCTAAGAGGAAACTGAGAAAAATAAAAATAAACTCACAGCTTTAGTGTTGTGGTCTACAATGTAGCTCTCACAGATGAAGACAGACTTTTAAACTACAGGAGACACCATTACTTCAAGAATTTGTTCATTAATCTTAATTGCTCCCGATTCTCTTCCTTTCTCCTCTTACATGACCGCTCCTGGGAGCTTGTTTCTTATGAAAGTTTGAATAGGGAGCGGGAAAGAAAGGAATAATTCCTTGTAGGAAACTGACATTCTGTACAGCATTTGATTCTGTTGTTGTTGTTGTTGTTGTTTTTGTTAGTTTCATTTCAGTCTGTAACTGAAGCTCAAAGCTTGGAGTTCTACAAAAGTTCAGTGGGTTTCTCATAGGAAAAGATTTAATTGGCTTCCACAGACTTCTTCCCCTCAGTGCACCTTTAACTACTCCTTCATAGCTGCAAGCAGAATGTTATCTAAAATGGAGGGTCATGACAATATGATAGCATGTTCCAGGAAGTGCTGGGGAGACAGGATGCAAGTTGCCTCATAGCACTTCCATAAGAACATAGGAGGCTCCCTTACAGTAAGCCAGACCATTGAACCATCTAGTCTAGTACTGATGTCTAGTAGTCACTCACCTTAGTTTGTGTTTTAGTTGCCCTTCCTAGGAATGCCAGAATTGAACCTGGGACCTTCTAGATTTAAATCATGTGCTCAGTCACTGAACTATGCCTTCCCCCAATGGGGCTTTGGATTTAAAGAAGAAGAAAGTTTTTAGCATGCTTTAAAAATATAGTTTCAGTAATATCACCTCATAATTAAGGTATCTACAATCTTCACATATCCTCTACTCTAGTTCCTCTGAAGTGCTGTCCCTCTGAAAAGAGCTACTTGGATTCAGGAATTTCTCTTTCCCTCTGTTTCCAACCATTATCCTTCTTTTCCTCTTCCTCCCTCCCTTATCCTGTCCTGGTCTTTTTCTTCTTTATTTCATTCAGAACAAGTCTTGGGGAGCTTTCAAGAGGAGAGGGTGGTGGATAAGAGACATTCTGAATTGTATTTGACATTATACAAACAGACAAGAGGATTTATTTTTCTCCTTCTCTTCATCCAACTCCTAGGAAAGGTGGGTTCATGCGATTACAGAATAAGAAATCTGGGGCTATTTTGTCAGTTGCCATTGTCTAGCATTGGACTGACGTATTTACATTAAAACAGGAGTTAATGCAGGGTGGAACATTTAAAAAAGCTTTAATATACCTGCTCAAAAGTAAGTCCCATCTTTTTCAATGTGACGTGTTCCCAGGAAAAAAATATTTGGGATTGCTGCCCACGTTATTTGTTGATTCCCTGCATGTTTACTCAGAGCTGTGTCCTGAGTTTGAGCATGGTACTAGAAGTATCTGCTTTTCTATAATTTAAGCCCATTATTTCATGTCCTGAACTTGTGGATGATAGAAAATAAGTTGTAGCCCTCCTTAGGTACTTGAAAACTACTATCCTGTTCCTGCTCACTTTTCAAAATCAAGCCCTAGTTCATTTTTTGCTCACATATTGACACATATTTATTGTTGTTGTTTTTGGTCTTCTGAGCATTTTTTTTGGCTTTTTCTGAACTCATTCCAATTTATCTGAACCTTTCTTAGCTTTCCTTTGATGAAGTCCTTCACCTCCTTCAGCCTTCTGAGCAAACTAAGCAGCCATAGAATGAAACTGGACAGGAGGGTCCTTTTAATGGATCACTAACTGTTTAAAGAATGGAAGACAGAGGGTGGGAATAAATAAGAGTTTCTCCCAAAGGAGAGATGTCACCAGTGGGGTACCCCAGGGTATCTTTATTAGAACCAATGCTTTTATTTGTTCACTTGTTTATAATGTTTATATCCCACTTTTCTCCCATTGTGGAACTCAAGGTGGCTTCATGCAGTTCCCAGGTTGTCTCCTCTCCAAATTTAGGCCAGTCCCAGACTTGCTTGACTTCAGTGGTGGATACTTTGCAACCTATTCATAAATTAGCTGCATTTAGGAGTAAGTAATGAAGTGGCCAAGTTTGCTGATTGCATTAAAATTTTTAGGTTGTTTAAAATCAAAAGGCATTGTGAGGAGCTTCAAAGTGATCTTGGCAAGCTGGAAGAATGGGCATCAAAATGGCAAATGCAGTTAAATAAGCAGGTGTAGACTAATGCAGGTTGGGACAAAAACTCCCAACTTCAGGTATAGGTAGATGGGATCTGAGCTAGTAATGTCTGAGCAAGAAAGGGATTGAAGGGTAATAGTGGACAGATCAATGAAAATGTTGCCCTGGTGCTCAACTCCATGAAGAAGGAAAACTCCATGCTAGCCATATTTAAGAATGGAATAGAAAATAGAACTTCCAAAATCTTGTTTCCCTTATACAAATCTTTGGGACAACCACTATTGAAATATTGTGTTCCATTATGGTTGCCTTACCTGAAAAAGGACATTATGAGCTGGAAAAATTACAAAGGCAGCAAAAATGATCAAGGAACTGGAGCAACTCCCCTATGAAGAGCAGCTACAACAGCTGCGATTGTTCAGCATAGAAAAAAGGCGAGTAAGGGGAGACATGTTTAGAGATGTTTCAAATAATGCGTGGTATGGATAAAGTAAGAGAAGGAGACATTTTTCTTCCTCTCCCATAATGCTTGAACTCATGGTCATCCCATGAAGTTGATTGGTGGGTTTTAGGGGGTTTGCTACCTCCTTTACCAGAAGCAGCACACCTGTATACACCAGTTGCTGAGGAGCTTGGGAAGGAAGAGGTCTTGCACCCATCCTGCTTGAGAGATCCTGTGTGCAGCTGGTTTGCCACCATGTGTACAGTGTGCTGCACTAAATGGACCCTTGGTTTGATCCAACATAGACTTTCTTATGTTCTTAAAGTATGCTGTCCCAGTATGTTGATCATGTCATCCAGTCCATGCTTAACCTGATAAGCATAATATCATTGGGAACTTTGTCAAATGCATGGATGGATCAATAGATATTGTGTATTGAATCCACACCACAGGCTAGCTGTTAGGGTTATGTTCAAAGTGGACTTAATGCAAGTTGAAAACCTGTGATGGCAGCAGTTTGACTGATAAAAGATAATTTTACATATATTTCTAAGAAATAGTTTCATGTGGTCCCATTCATGTATAGTGGTGGCAAATCTTGCGTTAGAAAGCCCACCATTTACTGTGGCATATGTCACTGCCATTTTTAACTTGTAACTTCTGATTAAAATTAATCTGTGATATATGAACCAAGTCACTTACGGATTAATATTAGGTTGCACAACTGACCATTAACCAAAGAACTAATTTTAGGTTAACTCTAAGTATTTTGATCCACAGTTGACCTATGGTGTTCAGGTTCACACAGTCCAAGTTCTGATTTGAGGTTGCATATTCAAAATGACAGAGGCACACAATTCCTGCAAGTCAAAGATTAATTAACATATGATTTGCTATTACATCTGTACCACAGTTGAAATCTTCCTCTTCTTTCCCCACCATACCTTGTAGGAATTGGCCCTACACCTCTGTAGAGATGCCTTACAGAGACCTGGAACTGATTTGGAATCAGACTGGGAGGAGAGGGAAGAAGATGCTAAAACATTGAGGTTACAGAAGGAGGAAATGGATGAGAGTAACTGTGATAACAAAGGAGGTCCTTCTAAAATGGCTGGTTTCTTGTGGAAGGGAGGAGGAGATGGTTGAAATCGGGGATCAAAATCAGATGTTAAATGAAGAGGGATGAGCAACATAGTATGGCACAATGTTCTCAACCAGGCTTCTCCAACATGGTGGCATTTGGACCCCAACTCCCAGAATTCCCATCCAGTAGCACCATTGACTGGACATTTTGTGTGTTGCAGTCCAAATGTGTCTGGAAGGCACAAGGTTGGGGAAGGCTGTTCTAAACAGTTGGCCACCAGGGGTATCATCATGGAAAGACCTGCCCTGAGGACAAGGCTTGATAGGCTGTCCAGCTTGAACGGGGAGATTTATAATCCTCTGGAATAATTTTGTATCAGCTTTACTATATGATTCTTTATTCTTTGACTCCTTTGTGTGTAGGGTATTTTTGTCTATAACCTGTGTTCATACTTACTTGTAGTGTCTTCATATTAAAAGCAAATTGACTGGAACTACAACTAACTTGTCTATCTACTGAAGGAGAAGGTGACATCCAGCCCCTTTGAAATGTGGATAAACACATTTTGTGTCATCTGGATCTGTAGTAGCTTTTCACTGAAGTACCATAAGAATTTGCTTAGAAGGTATATTTATTTGTACATGAAAAACAAAGTTATTTAAACCCATCTAAAATAGCGGAAGCTAAGCCTTAGTCAGAAAATCACTTTTAGTATAATTTACCTTGTTAATCATGGGTTATTTAACATAGGTGTTGGACTTTACATATGCCAAGTGCCCCTCACGAATTATCTCACAACAGGGATGGGGGGTATGTGATGTCACTGGATTTAAACCACAGCTGCTGGTGTTTTGTTTTGTTTTGTTTTGTTTTTTAAGAACTCTCACTCTAGGCACTAGCGTTGAGTAGGAGCCAACCTTCTGCCCTGGTTATTTCACCAAATCTCTAAGAAGGCAAGGTTCAGAAATACCCAAAGAAGCAGGGCAACCACCCATTGAAGTTACAGTACCTCAGTATTTGGTCAACAGTTCCAGAATACATGGAAGTCCCAACCAGACTCTTCATGGGGGCTGCTTAGTCCTAAATGCCTAACATCGTATTGTATTCCCCTGCTCCAGTTGATGGAAGATTAGCTGATGCACTTGCCCCTGGGTACATTACAGAAGCAGATGAGTTACCTGGCAGGGGAGGGCCCAGTTGAAATGTTCCACGTTTGCTGTACATAACCACAGCCCTGTCTATTCTTTCTGCAAAGAGATGGATCTTTTACTCAGGCCAGAACTTTTATGTGCTGGTCCTCCCCCTAGTCCATCCTTACTTCTCTTACTCGGAGCTGTCCAAGTGGGTCCTCCCCTGCCTGGTGAGCTTCTCTTATAATGACTTAGCAATCCATCAACAGGAGGGCAGGTTGGCAACCTGTTGGGTACCTTCCTGGGATGGTGTTCCTGTGCATGTAGCAAGCAAGTATTCGGTTCAAGACCCACTGCCAGCATAGATTTAACCACAGTAGGTATTACCCATGAAAGTTTATGAAAGCTTTGGAAGTTGTTTTGCTCTTACTGAATTATCTTTCCATGGCATTTGTGTGGCCTGCCTTGATTAATATTGAATCAACTTAAATCACTTTTGATTTTCAGAATAGAAATTGTCCTCTACTTTATTTCATAGTTGCACACTATTTACATTCATGTATCCATTAAGTGGTGGGTCTTTAATTCTTGGGATCCTTTTTAACAAGAATTTGCTCCTTGACTGTTTCCAGGTTGTTTATTACTAGTTGATTTCTTCAGAACCAGCTACCAAACTGTTTATAGTTGGTACTACTTTAATGATATTAAAATGTTTGCCCAGCAAATCTATTGTCTCAAAAGCAAACCTCTTGTCCTCAGTTCCATGTCCTTGAAATGTTAATTTAAAAGAGAAATGGCATGCACAAATTCATGAGAAAAGAAATTCTGGTTTACATTTTGTAGCAAGCTATTCTTGAATCATGGAGCTATTTTGTAGCATTGTAATCTATAATTACTGTTTTAGCCTAAAATGTTCTGGGAATAATCATAGGGCTGTATATTAGATGCTTGCAACCCTGCTGGGAAAAATAACTGGCAAGGAGGAGTAATTCAATTTATTTAATTTTTAATTGGTTGAAAATCAGATTCCAAGTAGGAGATTTAAAGTTTGTATAACTTCTGTGATGTTTGCTTTAACAAATTATATTAGAAGAATAAGATCTATGACAAAATGCATAGCAAGACTAGTACTTAAAGTATTAGGATGACCATCTATGAAGAACCTGTGGTTAACCTGCTGTTTGTCATTAAATTTGCAACTCAGATGAAACTTCCTTTTTAAAAACGAATAAGCAACCAGCAAGTAGTTCACCAAAAGAATGTGCTTTTTGATGGTTTTATTTGTTTCTCATCTTTAGCAATATCAGATGTGTATTTTATGGGTTAAAATAGAAACTCTGCAATTAACTTATATATATGTTTTATTAATTTATATTGAAATTGTCAGTTTTGCAACATTTATTCCTTGGAAAAAGATTGTAAGGAACAATGTATTAATCTTATAAGGGAAGGAAGATGCATATGACTAGGCTAGGCTAAGTTTTTTCAGCTCAGAACTTGAGGTTCTTGATACTCAGATCATGAATATCTCACTCCTTTGACATCTGTTTCTTCTGTTCTCCTTTCTTTCCCCCAACTAAATTAAAATTTGTTTTGTATATCAGATGCAACACCATCTGGATAGTGAGAGCCCTGCTAAAGTTATCAATGCCATGTACCAGGTTTTCCTCCTTTTGCACATTCTAAACAACAAACCATTTCTTTACCGAAAGCCCTTTATTCACCAAAGAATACCCAATAAACAAAGTCACCACAGAATGTATTTCTGAACATGCACAGAGTGGTATGTCGAACTCAGTCTAAACCATTACTTCCAGAAACCCTCCTTTTGAATTTGTCTGGGCCAGATCCCTTCTGAAGGGCCTGTTTGGATGCGAGCCCACCTCTTTTCTGTCTACCTGTCCTCAAGATGGCTGGCCCTTCTCTCCCGATGCCACGTCATGGGGTCAAGGGTTGTACCAGGTTCAGCTAAATCTGAGAGCTCCTCTCCCATGCCCCCACCCAAACCTGTGCACCGTGACTATTCTCAGAGCCTGCATGAGTGCTTGGAGAGAGTGACCTTGAGATAAGCATTGTTTCTTCCATCTCAAGACTGGGAGCCTCGCATTCCCAAACTCCTCTCTCCCTCCATTTTAGCAACCCTCTGAGGTAGGTTTAGACCATGAGGCAGTGACTGGGCCAAAGTCATCTAGTGAGCTTCATGGGATGAAACTAGAACCCAGGTCTCCTGAGTCTCAGTCCAGCACTCTTAATCACTGTACCACAGTGATGCTGTTGTAGTGGACTTGGCAGGATTCAGCTTCAGTTTTGTGCTGCTTCATCTCCTCTCCATGAATTTTCAAAAGTTATAGGAAGAGGTTCTGATATTAGATCTGCAAGTCTTTCTAGTGTCCCAAGGATGTAATTCATCAGGCCCATGAAATAATTTTGAATAAATTCCATAACACTATAACTATCTTAGGCTGCTTCTATTTATCTTTCACAAGTCTATGCTTATTCTGCTCTGTGCCCCTGCAAGATACCCCATATAAGTTTTGACCACTTGTTTGCATTAGTTCTTGGTGTCTTGTTCCTCCATCCATTAATACACACCTGCTTGTTAAATCTGAGCTCAACTGAGTTGTTCTACAGCTACCTACCCGTTTTTTTAAAAGATGCCTTACATTCCTTCAGTTCACTTCAACAGTTTGTGATTGTGTCCTCAGTATCTTATGTTTAAGAAACTCCCACCAATTTTGAATGACCATTTGAAGTATTTCTACACATGGAATCACACTCACTATCTCTTTAAACTTGATAAAATTGGTTGACCTGAAGTCCAAGGTGCACACCTAACTATACCCAGTTTCTCCTTAGTATTATGATTTTTGAGGTGACATAATCACTTCTACCTCATCAACAATCACTTTTCTATTGGACAGTATCAGGCTTCAGATAGCCAGTCTGCTTTTGTCATCTTTACTTTCTAGAAGACAAAATTGCCTGCAAGTCATGCCAGGAATTTGTTAGAGTTTTCGTTTTTAGCAGAATTTGACTTCCAGCAGATATCAGAGTAATTGAAATTTCCCGTTTTTATTATGTCCTCTTGGGAAATGTGATAAACTTGTTTAGGCTTCATCCAGTCCTTCAGTTCGTAGCAGACTCCCAGAATATCACCCCTTTCCCCTGCCCTTTTATTCAACCTGAGTGATTTCAACTGACATGTTCCATGTTTTCTCATATGTGAATCCATCATAGTGCTCCTTCTCCCTCCCTCCCTGCTAGGTCTTCCTTTTGAATAACTTGCTTCTCTGCCTCTATATTTCAATCATATCTCATCCCAGTAATATCTATTATATCTTGTTATTTATTTATTTATTATTTGCATTTATATTCCACCCTAATAGCCCAGAGGGCTCTCTGTATTAAATTTTCACATTCATCCTGTTCATTCTCCTTACTCTCTGCATTGTTATAGAGACAGTGGAAACTGTTATATCTGACTCATCATATATTGTGGTTCCTTGCACATTGCTGGGCACTTACACTATCGTCCTGGTTTCATCTCTATTCCTGTCCTCAGTACATAAGGTTATGCTGTCATCTAGGATTTCACCTCATAAACACACAGAGAAGATTTAATTTAAATCTTTTTAATGTTTTATGAAAATCCAGCCAAATGTACTTACTAGTCCCTGTGAGGTGCAGTCCTTCTCCCACCAGATATCCTTTACCATGGAAAAATCGTGGTATGCTATCAAGTCATCTCCAACTTAAGACCACCCTATGAATGTCCTGTCCATGACAGTCCGACTCACCTCTTGTAAACTGAAGGCTATGTGTTCCTTTATGGAAACATGGAGACATTGACCATAATCTAAAAATCTCATACTTTCCTTATCACATGATGTCCGTAGCCAGTCATCCACTCCTTGCATTCTTATATCTTGCCTAGCCTATGACCATTTTTCACCTTTAAGTATATTGGCTGGAACTAAGGGGAAGCTGAAGGCCAAAGCATCTGAAGGCATCAAGCATCAGGTTGCTTTCCACTTATCTGTGGGGAGGTGTTAAAATCAATTTTACTGCTTGAAAAAGACAGAATGTTTCCTAATAATCTTCTTTCTGTTTCTGACATTCTTCCATGTATGTTCTCTGTACCTAATTTTTTTTTTTGCATTTCTCTAGAAATTGTCCCTTTTTATTGTTCTGGAGCTGTTTCCTATCTTCTGTAAGAAATTGAAATATAAATTGAGACATACTTCAAGTCCTAGTAAAACAAACATCACAGAACTGTTGCAGTTTATCGAAGCAGCACCCTCACTACTCATGCTTCTTGGTTCTTGGTAGGTAGGAATACAGGCTTCCTAGGTTTCCCCTTATATTACTACTTAAACATCCCTCTTTGTCTTCCTGTTCACTTGCTCTGGATTGTGAGCTCCTTGGGATCATCAGGGAACTTAGAATGTGCAGATCCCATCGCTGACTAATTCTGTGGCTGTGCTCAAGTATCATGCATAGATCATGTATCACAGGATACACAACATCCTTTGCCTCTTTCACCACTCCTGCTTAAAACTCCTGGTTTGTGGTCTTCTCCATTTGCTCTGGATTGTGTATGTTACTTGTGTGGAGGTAGATAAAATGGTCTAGTGGAATTATATTGTACACAAAATTAATTACTCTTTTAAAAATGAACTTTTGTTTAAAAACTGTGGCTAACCTGAATGCAAAAGACCTGTGTTTCAGGGGACTGGGAACAAGAAAAATCTGATAATTTTGTTCTTTTTTTCCAGGAGACACTGATAGACTGGTGTGATGAAAAGGAACTTAACCTGATTTTAACAACTGGAGGAACAGGGTTTGCACCAAGGGATGTCACACCAGAGGTGAGATTTATCTTTAAATCTTCTGTATTTCTAAAGCATCTTGTTCTTTTATATGTGATGCTTCAGAAGGTACCTATCTAATATGGAATGTTGTTCTATCTCTAAGACCACAAATATGTGTCTCAAACTGTTCAGAAGTAAGGAATTGATTTTACTGCCAACACAAGGTTTGTGAGTTGTGTGTAGGCTAGTTTCTGGAATTCTTACATATTTTGTTTGCATTATTGATAGGAATGACTGGGGCACAAACTCTTCTGTAGTATTAGTTGTCAGAGCATGTGGTAGGCCTCCTTAGGGAGCTATGAATAGTTGCTAGGTAAAATGCAAATACTTTCCAGCCACACCCAGTGTATTCCTTGGCTTGGCCAAGAGGAATAGTGTCAGTCCACTCTTACATTGTCTGATTTTGAAGGTTTTATCCCTTAACATTGTTCCCATAGGAATCTTTTATCTTGCAGGTCATCCTGCTTTTACTCTTTTGCTTTGATTCACAGTGGGGTCATAGTGGGGTTTGGTGGGCGCATTCAAACAATTCAAGGTTGAATTCTTTCACACATGAAGCTAGTAGTGTAGAAGCTTCTTCTGTGAGACACAACCATTTACAACAGGGAACTATGCATGAATAAGGAATTTGCATGGGCCAAGTCAGTCAGGCAAATCATCTCTGTGCCAATGGTATTTCATTCAGATGGAGAACACCAGTTAGGTAGAAAAATCCATGAGATTACATAGTCCACATATCAGGTGACTCTGACATTGCTAGATCTACATGTGAATGGAGAGAACATGCTCTGCATATTAATACTGATTCATCTATCCTAAGACTGGAACACTAGATGCAGAGCTAGTTCACATTAGTTACTGTGTTGGGATGGAAATTGTCATGATTAATCTGTGTTATAATAAGTAATATATCTTACTATACTTTGGCTAGCCTAAACACACTTACTGTACATAGCTGTATCTTTTGCTAAAATATTTTGTCAAACTTAATAACCACTATTTTTAAAAGGGCATTGAAAGAGATTTTCCCTAAAAGATAAGCATCCATTGATGATGATGCTGTTAGGCCTGTGCTACCAGGGCCATGATTCTAACATATTCATTAGCAATTTAGAAGTAGTGATAGGCATGGAATAATGGCTGAGGGTGAAGATAGTTTTGCATTTCAGAACTGAAATAATTCAGTTTTTTAAAGTTTATTAAAGTTTCAATGATGTTTAAAGTTGAACAGATAGTGTGGTGATATTTTCCAGTGTTAAAAACCCAGGGTAAATTTTTGGAGTCATGGCAAGACCTTATAGCTTTCGGCATGTTAGGAAAAGCACCAGAGATAATTATCTTGCAGCTACCTTCTCCATCATTCTGTAGATAAAATCCATGGTAAGAGGCTCTGTGTTTTGTTTTCTTCTTGGAGGGAGGAATAGATACAACGCTCACCCAGGTACCGTTGGAGATTCATAGACCATCCCCTGGCCTGTCCAGGGAACAAAAAAGTCCACATATAACAAGCATAGATTTCATTTTGCTCATTTATATTCTGCTTATATATATTAAATCACTGTATTCAATACATTGTATATCATATTTGACGCAGATGGTTTTGCTTCTTTCTACATGTCCTCAAATTTAAACTGAGGTGACTTGGCTTTGCCAGTCCCCTAGGGATTGATACAGCGCATAATACCGTGAAGTCTAAAATGGCCTTGCTTCCCCCATTTTTCAGGAATTGGCTTATTTACTTTCCATTTTACTTTTCTAACCCAATTAGAAATGATACAGAACTTGGGTGGCCCTGCACTGATCCATATGGAGATGAAAAAGGGCTGCCCTCAACTAACCAAAAATGTCTGTATATTTGGGTGAGCCACAAGGTATGCAGAAAGGATAATCTCCTCTTCAAGAAACAAAGGAGAACTTTGCATGGGTGTGCTCACCTGGGGAAAGGTGAAGTGAGAGAGAGAAGGGAACAAATATCTTTCAAAAAAGAGACTGATTTTGACAGTTGAGAACAAATGGTCTTGAGTGGGGGGGCGGTGATGAGTAAGTGTGTGTGCTTTTGGCATGAATAATACTTAAAGCACTTTATGCTCAGGCTTGAACAGGCTGGCAAGGAAGGTCGATTTCCATGGCTGAGATAACCTGACTTCAAGCAAGGGAACTATCCCTGTACTTCTTCTAAGCTAGGAGTTGGGTAAAGAGATTTCAATTAGAACCCAATGGAATCATAGGAATATTTTCTTGAAAGTTCTACTTGCAGCAGTATACCTTGGATAAAATTTTAAAGCAGGGCTTAGCTCATTGTGGTAATTGCAGATCTTGTGAGCACTGATTTCCCAAATGTGAGGCCATATCCAGATTCAGTTGTATATGGCCATGTTTCTGTTTTGTGTTTGACACACTTTTGAGATTAAAATGATAAAAAACTGAAGAAAAATAATGTGTTCAGTGTGACTGCAAGGTACTTGTCTTAGCAAGTTGGTAGATTAGCGGAAAGTGCTACAGTGATTAATAATTTATTCTTTAGGGTTTATTATCTTAATTTTTGTATGAAATAGGCTTTTTTGACTTTAGGCTGCTAAAGCTACATGTTTTTCCAAGATTTGGAACATTTTTTCTTTCATTCTAGTTACAATGTATAGTTTCACTCATTTTTCCTTCATGCTAACATTTTTGTGTCTAGTCTGGTAGCATAATTTATTCATATTAATGTTCAAGAAGAGTTGCTGCATAGTCATGATCCAGTATATTAAATTTTAAAAACAGAGACGAAGATAGCTCAGAGAGAGAATTCTGTGGAATGCACAAAAGACAAAAAATATTATTGGAACTTACTGGTTCATTTCCCAGTGTGTTAATATTTGAAGCTATTTCTTTAAAAATAAGCATGTTAGTACTTTGTTAGTTGTCAGAAGTGCATTATTTCAGATAGGGCCTTCTGAATTAATCAATACACATTTGGATTGTAGGCCAAGGCAATCACAATTGTGAATCTGTGTTGGTCTATAATCCCAGCATGAAACTTTAAAAGTACTAGAAGGGATGTGCATATTTCACACTATCTAGAAAAGATAACTTTTTCTGTTGAAGTAAAATTTGTCTTATTAATGCATCCTAACTGTATTTAGAATGTGCCTTTGTTAATGCTGAACTTTTATAATCTGGCTCTGTACATTTTTGCCATTCTACATTTTATTTACAGTTTCTTGTCTCTGTGACCTTCTATTTTAAATCATGTTTATTGTGTTTCTCTTGTGCTTAATTTTTTCATTTTTTCCCCACTGAAAAATACTTCTTCATATTTGCTCACCCATCATGGTAAATCATGGTTTGGCATTAGAGAAAGAAGCCCTGTGCTTCTGTGCTGAGTCTTTTCATCAGAGTGAGTTGTGTTCTCACAGAATACATCTGGACTCTGGCTTGTGGCTCTTCTGCCAAACCTGGGTCTGAAAGCCAGCTTCAAAGTCTGGCATATTAGAGGAGTAACAAATAAAGAATCCTGGTTAACATAATCACCCTGCTTTCTTGTCCCTATACATTCCTTGCTAGTTTAGCTCCCAGGAATAGTGAAGTAGGAGTGTGCAGGCAGCATGTTTTCTTGAGAACAGTAAACCCAGTTTCTGAAAAATTCTGGCTTTCTCTTTTATATAAGCATGTTCTTGGTTGGTTACTTCCCTGGTTTGCAGTAATCCATACTTCGCTGTTTCTTCAGAACTAGCACACTGTGAATTGAACTTGTACTCCAAAATTGGATAAATTTGAAGTGGCTTTGAAATGTACAAGTAGACCCAAAATTATGGTATACGTAGCAGGGTAACATTATAAAAACCACAAATTCAAGTACTGTAACTGTACAATGTAATAACCATACCAAGGCCATAAATGTTAAATACTTCTCAAAAGAAAAAAGGGAAAAAACAAATTCTGAAAATTACATGTAGGCTTCCATGTAAATACTTTTGAATAATTAGCATCAAGGAAGCCCTGTTCTAATTACCTCAAGATTTAGAATTGTGTTGTTTTTATAAGGTGGAGGGAACACATATACATGTCCACACACATAAACAAGGAGAAAACCAAGTATATGATAAAATAAATGGTTTGCTGCAATAAAATTATTGCATTGTACAGTACTTCTTTTTGGGATTTCTGCTACTCCATTCTAATCTGTGTCTCTTCTAGTTTTCTTCCCCTGTCTACCCTGCCCCAAAATCAGTGCTGTTCCGAATTCTCATTAGACTTGTGGATTAGACCAATGAGAACTTAAGTCATGTTCCAGTTATATTGAAATCTTAGATTTCTTTATTGCTGGCTATGGGCAGCTCTCACTTGTGTCCTTTGGGGACCTTTAAAAGTACATGTCATTGTGAAACAAGAAAAGACCTAACCAAACAATTTAACTATATGTCTCTTCTTCCTGTGATGTAACTATATGTCTCTTCTTCCTTTCTTTTTCCCAGCCAGTCCATTCATTAATTTGTTCATTTATTCATTCATTTAAAACATTTCGATCTCATACCAAATTAGCCTAATGGCTCTCAGGACAGTTTACAATTATAGTCACCTCCCAACCAGTCATCAGGGTATTTCCCTTATCTTGCTTAGTCTGTCATCTTTCTATTCTATTGAGTTTATTTGGGATTCTTTCTAGGTTCCTTCCTCATGGGTTTTTTTTAATTAGCAACTATTGGGATTGCCCCATGTCTTCTGTACTGCTTTATTATACATGGGTGATGCAGTTGTGGGGAGACTTGAACTGATATTAAAATATCAGTTGCTTAAAAGAATTTTTTTTTTTACAATTTGAGGTCATGCATGGATTCTTGGACTGCAAATGGTACATTCTTCAGCTTTAAAATGTGTTTATTTTACTTCTGAGGCTATCCCTGCTTTATTCATGCTTTTTTCTACACAGAAATTCAGAAAAAAAAATACACAGTGCCTTGCTGAAATACAGCTTACTTTAACTTTTCCACATTTTACTTTGTTACAACTTAAATTGAAATGGATTGAATTGACATTGTTGCACTTGATGTATACAAAATACTGAACACTGTGACAATGCACAAAAGATACGTGAATGAAAACAAACAGGCACTTGTTGTTTGGAATATACTCCTCTGAGCCAATCAATACATGGTGGAAGCACCTTTGGCAGCAATTACAGAAATGAGTCCTCTTAGGTAAGTCTGTATCAGCTTTGAGCATCTGGATCCCACAATGTTTGCCCATTCTTCCTAGCAAAACTCTTCTAGCTCTGTCAAGTTGGATGCAGACTGTTGGTGAACAGCAACTTTACGTCATGCCACAAATTCTGTCAGATTGAGATGTAAGCTTTGACTGGGCCTTTCTGTGACATTCAGGTTCTTGTTTTTAAAACACTCCAGTGTTCCTTCCATTTTTTGTTCAGAGTTATTGTCCTACTCAAAAGTGAATTTGTGCCCCAATCTCAGGTCCCTTGAAACTAGATTTCTTCTAGAATTGCTGGTATTTAGTTTCATCCATCATGCCCTGAATCTTGATCAATTTCCTAGTTACTTTCAAGGAAAAGAATCCACCCAACATTGTGTTGTCATCACCAAGGGGATAATTTTCTCAGAGTAATGAGCATTATTGACTTTGTGCCATACATAGCTTTCTGTAGCAAGACCAAACAAGTTTAATGTATAGGTTCACAGATAAGAGCACAAATGTTTTGTACCTTATTCTCCCTGTTCCCCTTCATTAGACCCTGGTAGAGAATGAGTTGGGAAGATTATTCCTTGGAATTATCAGAGGGAAGAGGGTCCCAAAGACAGTTGGCAAAATTTCTGTCCCAAAGACAGTTGGCAATATTTTATTGCTAAGGCTAAATGATGCTTGATTGCCTGCAGCTGGGATAGAACCTAGATGGGTGATGCTTAGGGAGATGTTAGAAGAACTTAGGACTGTTTGCTATCATATTGTCACCAAGGCAGGCATTAAAACAAAGGTATCCGGGTTGGGTTTTTATCTCCCTCCAGACTGGGTAACTGACCAGAAGTGTTCTGCTGGAGAATTCTTGCTGGACCTGTTCTCTTGAGAGACCCATTATCTGTGTAATGTAGAAGAAGGCTAGTGGTTCTTGTTTTCCTTTCAAGATGATATACTGAACAGTTTGGGTACATTTTGGGAGTCTGGAGTTGTGTTTGCCCTTTTATGCTTGTTCCTTTTCCAATGTCTCCATCCCTTGTTCATCCCCTTTCCTTTTAGCCCTCTGGATTTTTCCCTTTTAAATAAGCTTAGTTTTCCTTACTGATATGGCTAATTTGCATTGGAGGGGATTTGGGGCTAAGTCCTGTGTACAGATTGAGTAGCAGTGTGCCAAGGGTTCAGAGACCATGCCTTCTGTGGTGGCTGGGTGGTATGCCCGGGCCATCCTTCACAGTCGACTGCATTCCTTTTTTACAAACTCCATATGAGCTTTGATATGGGTTTTTTTCAGCAGTGGCTTTCATCTTCCTACTCTTTCATAATGCCCAGCTTTGTGGAGTACCTGGATGACAGCTCGCTTCATGGACGGTTTCTCCCATCTAGGCTACAGACCTCTCCAACTCCCTCAGTTGCCATAGATCTCTTGGTAGCTTCTCTGACTGATGTCCTCATTACTTGATCACAGAATTGTTCCAGATGGCCTTCTCTAAGCAGAGTTACGTTTCAGCTATATTGTTTCCATTGAATTTAATAATGCTTCCAGAGATGATAATAGTTTGGGATTTTTTTTTTCCATAATCCAATCCTGATTGGTGCTTCTGCACATCTTATTCTTGAGCTGTTTTGAAAGCTCTTTGGTCTTCATGATGCTCTTTGTTTCAGTTTGTTCTCAGAAAAAAACCTCTGGGACCTCCCAGAAACAGGTGTATTTAATCTAGGATGGCACTGGAATTGCATATGGAGGACTTAACTTTTAGAAGTTAAAGGCAATGAATAGTCCTGCAAAGGTGCTATAATGTATTAAGCTAGTAATGTCAAATGGTTTTTGGTCCAGGGGCTTAAATTAATCCTTGAAGCAACACTGTGGGCCTCAGAATATCAAGGGGATAGAATGTGACCTCTGAAGCTCTTCTCCCAATGTCATTATGCTCCCATTCTTGTTCCCTCATCCTGTGCTGAGAGAGTCACATCATTCAGTTTCTCATGCCTTCTGTGCAATGAGCTTCAGCTGTTTTATTGTGAGTCAGAAGACTCCAAATTTCACTATGTGACAAACTTTTCTAGAGAATTTGGTTCAATGGATTAAGAGGAAACATCAAGAAGACTCCTAAAAAGAAAGCCTCACCACAGTCTTTCCCAGTGGATGACCAGAACAAAGTCACTCTAGAGTGGCTGGTTTCTTACCAAACTACTTCAGAAATAGAATTGCCTCACACTTGTATGACCATACAAAAATAAATAAAGTACAAATGTGGAGGCTATGATTTGTAGTTGAGAGACAGTGAAGATTAGAGAGGGGTTAAAAGATCCTTTCTCTAGGATATCATTTGATCCATCCTATAGAAAAGCTGAAGAGTAGTAAAACTCCTGTGAATCCAGCAAAGAAAATTGATCCTTGAAAGGGGCTGCAGGCCAATCAATGTTTCCACTTAAGAGGGGACATAGGTGGACAGAGTGCATACTTTGGGAGAAGGTGTCTGATGAGGGTCCAGGAAAACTCTGGGTCCTATGGAATAGAGATTTTCGCACAAAAAGTAACAGTGACACAGTCAAGATTTAAATGAGCTTGTCAGCTTGCCAGAGTAATTTCCACAAAGGGTGCTGCATCACATGTATCGGTGGGGCCAGGAATACTGATAATGGCAGTACATAGATTCTATAGGGTTCAAAGAGGACAGAAGAGTCAGACAATGACAGTGAAACAAAAAGGATTGGGCAGAGTCAAGGTTCATTTTGGGCTTCCTAGAAAAGTTTGAGAAAACTTATCACTAAAGCCCTCAAATATATTGAAAGGGCTTGACTGGAAATGATATAATCTAGTCAGATCAGTGCTGTGCTTCAAAACTGTGATGCTTAAAACTAGGAAATTCCAAGTTGATGATTAATCCAGACCTGAAGGAAAGTCTATGCCTGGGGTGTGCATACATATCTACTTTTCTGATTGCTGTACCTGAGCCAATCATTGTGCTACTTGACTGAATGATATTGCTAAATCCGGACTGGAGTGCATGATTCAACATTGCTGTGCCTGTGGCAAAATCCCTTGATCATTTGTCCTACAGTGCCTCTGTGCTTTGACTTAGTGTATTCTGGTTTGAGTTTCTTACTGTGAACACTGAAGGAGCTGTGTGTGCATGCTTGATGTCAAGCTGCTTGTCAGCAGTGGAGCACCATGCCGCTTTCAACATGGAGAAAGGGAGTTGGCTGGGAACTCCGTAAGGCATCTCTCACTATCCTCTTGGGTGTAACATGTGAGATGGAATCCCTGATGTTACTTCAAATTGGGGATAACATTTGGGATTCCTGTTCCATGGAAGGGGATGTATATCCTCCATTCATATTATATCTATGGATTAGCACAGTTTGAATCCTACCCTTACGCAAAGTATATGCATGAAATTCCAGAAGTTCGAAAGCCTGGCAATTATTAGTGTTGTTACTGGTTTTATGTATACATATCAAGCTGAGAGTGCGTAAAGTATTTTGCCAGTTAATATATAAAATGATTTCTAAGTTTCATATCACTTTTGTATCTTCCTAATACTTGTGGTGGACTTCAGTGACAAATAACATGAAGAAGAACATATGTATGTGGAACTCTGTCCAGAAAGTATCGGACCATTTTAGTATTTTAGATATAAAATCTGTCTGTTTGCATAAGTATAACCAAAAGTCTTTGCTTGAGTGGTAGACAGAGGTGGTCCTAAACCATGTGTGGGAGATATCAATGCTCTCTTGCCTCTCTCAGATCTCCAGGCTTCTTCCCCAAGCAAAGTGCTCAAAAACCTGGCTAGCTTGTTGCTGTGCTTCCTTTCTGGCCCTCAGACCTCTTTTCCTTTATTGCTGATTGATCTACTGAGTAGGGGGAAAAAAAACCCTTTTCTGTGAAATTGAGTTTGTTTCTGGTGAGCATGGTGCTGGAAAATGTGCATCCAAAGCAGTATTTTTGCATGGATGCCATATATCCACCATCTCGTTCTCTTGATCTTGTTTTCTTGCTCTCATTATCTTAAAATCACCTGGTGCAGTTGCCATTCTCTTAGCAGTAAAAGTTGTTTCTAGATTAGAAAAAAGAGTATTTTTGTTTAGCTGTGTGAATTGCACTCTGACCCACCTTGCACTCATGAGCTTAATGACTTTTGACTCAGTTTCCTTTTACTGTGAAATTTGTTTTACTGCTGGAACACAAAAATGTGGGTCAAAATGAGTAGAGTATTTTGTGTGGATAATCCCACCAACCCATTATTTTTAACTCATCATATTGAAGTTAGCATTTTGACAAGTCACACCTTGCATTTTCTGTGTAGCACTGCTGTGGAAAGGACTTTTCCTGTGTTGATATGCACTTACTTTGTAGGCATGATAGTTAATTTGTCTCAGTTTCTCCTTTTGCAGTGAATTGCTACTTGGTTCAGAAGGCTGCTTCTCTGTGTTCCTTTGCAGGTTTGTTTTGTTTGTAGCAAGAGAAGAGGATGGTTAGAAAATCAGAGGTAGTTAGCTCTATCTAATGTGATCTTCTTGCCTTTGCCTGTGAGGACCTTCTCTTCTCCATCAGCCCCACTCAGTACCAGCCACCCCTGAAGCTAAATATAGCATCCTTATGGAGCAGCAACAGATGACTAATATGATGGTGTACTTACCTGCAGGTTTTGCCAAAAAAAAAAAAAAAAGACTATATACCTGTTTCTCTGTGTTCAGATATTATACAGATAGACAAACAGGACCCAACCTGAAGGACAGACCGTGATTACAGTAACAAACACATGGGGGCGGCATCTATCCAAATAGCCCACCTCATTCTGAAACTTGGAAAGAAAACAATGTCTGGTTATGATGTCAACAAAAATAAAATGCCTAATTACTTTCAATTGTGGTATTTAGATTTATTTTATTTGTTTCTTCTGGTAAGGGAGAAGGAGGAAATTATAGTTACAAAGAAGTATGTATTGCCTGCCAAACAGGCATCAACTATTACCTTTTAGTGCTTACTGATCTGAAATTAATTTGAACCAGCAATTTAATGAATAAATGTTCTCTATTCCTTTACTTTATGCAATAATTGCTTTTCTTGCTGTCATGTAAAGGAACCTGAATCCAGAATTTCTAATGATGCTTTGTTCTGAAGGGTTGATGCTCGTAACAAAAAATAATTGTGTGTACTGCTGCAATATTGACTGGAAGAAGATGGGAAACTCTATTAGCATAATAAATATTTGAGAATATTTATTAATTTATTATTTATCAATATCCTTTATATGCACACAAAATTCCCATCATATTCTGTGTATTATATTATTGGGTTATGATGATTTATGGAAGTACAGAAAAAAGTATGCATGTATAATCTTGTCAGAAGTACAAGAAAAAACCGGCAAAATATATTTAAGAAATGGCATTTTGTTGATTGTAATATGGAAAAGGGTAGTTTATGTAAATGTTTTGTTTTATAGGATAGTGTAGTAAGGGAAAATCATCACATTTTTTGAGAAAAATTATGAGATTTTAGTTCTCCGTCTATCAGAAGCCCTGCCTGCAAGAGCTAGGCAAGGTGAGAGAAATGATGCAGGCAACTTCCCATTCCGCCTTAAAAATATAAAATATTCTGTATAAGATTCTGTGCATCCATGCCGCTTGCCTCCCCGCCCTGTCCACTGTTCCACTCTGGTTCTGCCCTCCTAGGCCTTGGAACGCTGCTGTTGCTGCTGCGTTTTCCATAGTGGCTGCAAGGGTGTGGGGCTTGCATGTCTTCTTTGAGGTAGAGCCCCACTATGTACAGGTAAGTGTGTATAAGATTATAGTATAGCTAGCTCGCTCGTTTGCGCAATCGCGCTCTCTCTTTCAGAAGCATGCTCCTGAAACAATTCTTAGAAAGCTTTTGCAATATGTTCCCTTATTCTGTTGTCACCCTTCTTTTCTTCCTACTTTGAAACTGACCAAGGCAAAGACTTCTGATTAAAAGGCTATCTAATTAAAGGGGCTCTAAAATGTTTAACTTGTCCAACTAAGCTGGCTTTGTAGTATAAAAGAAGGTATTTTCTCTTTCCTTTCTCCAATAATATTATGTTGATGCTCATCCTGTGGGAATGAAATCTATTGCTCCCAGCACTTAAGAAATTTCCTCCTATTACTGTATACACTCAAGTCTACAGAGGTAATGTAGTCATTCTTATGAATTTGTCAAGAAACATGGGATAAACAACAATACATTTAATTCTTGAAATAAAGGTAACAGTAACAGCTTTGTAGCATTCAGTCTAGCCATGTAACTAATGGTAGCTAACATGCTTAATCCACAAACACCCCCCCCCCTCGCCACCATCTGACACATAGGGATATACAGATGGATAAAGAGACTATTTTTCTTGTAGATAATACCCTGAAATTCCAGTATACCTGATAACAGTGGTTTAGCTTCCAGCGTATATCTCTAACTGGCTCATTTCAATTATCTTCCATACAAGCAGGCTGGAATTTCTGCTGGTTCTGTCTGTTAGAAGTAGGCAATCAATCTAGTTTTAATTTTCACATTCTTGTATTGTTGAAAGGTGCCAATGGCTGATCTCGCTGTCTGTTGGAAATCCCCTGCAGCAGGTGTCATTACACCCCTGATGTGTGACTATATCCATATGATCATACCTACACTGTTAACCCCCTCTAACAATTTCACAAGATTAAAAAATTGGCAATTATTCCATATGAAAGTTTGACAAGTGTTAAACATCATGCATGATCTTGCTTCTCATCTTGAAAATTGTCTTATTTAGGTTATCTAGAACAAACTTTTTAAAATTAATGCTACCTTTTTGTCATCTCTTTTATAGCTATCTCTAATAACAATAAACCTTTTAAAATTAGACCACAACCTTGAATGTATGATTTTGAGAACTGAATCATGTTTTGAAACCACACTTCCATGACACAATTTTTAACCAAGCAGAAGTAAAGAGGAAACAGGCAAACCTTGCTCAGAATTTACTGGGGAGTTTGCTGGTAGCTGCCCTCCCCAGGATTAAATACCACCAACTCTTGAAATTTCTCTCACTTAGGAGTAAGGCTGAATTGAGGGAAGGTGGCAAATGTAAGCTGTGGTATTATTTATTTAAAACTTTTTAGACCATCCCTTACCGTAGTCTCAGGACAGTTTAACAGTAAGACAAAGATGAAAATAAATAAAACACATCATCCTAATCAAATTCTTAACCAGTCAACAATATAACCCATATTAAAATTACAGTCAAACCTTAAAATATTGGGAAAATCAAAAGGTTTTAGCCTGGCACCAAAAAGAATAAAGTGATGGTGCCAGGCGAATCTCTCAGGAGGGCGTATTTCACAATTGGGGCACCACTGCAGAGAAGGCCCTTCTCTGGGCAGTCACCCTCCTAATCTCCTTCAAGGAGGGCTCCCAGAGAAGAGCCTCTGCCCCAGATCTTAAGGGGTGGGCAGGTACATATGGAAGGAGATGCTCCTTCAGGTAACCAGGTCCTGTGCCACTTAGGGCATTATAGGTCATCACCAGCACCTTAAATTGGGTCTGGACTTCAACTGGTAGCCAGTGTAGGTGGTAAAGGACTGGTGTTATATGTTCATACCTGCCAGTCCCTGTTAACAACCTGGTAGCTCTATTCTGGACCAAGTGAAGAATCTGGACCATCTTCAAGGGCAGCCCCACATAGAGCATGTTACAGTAGTCCAATTAGGAAGTTACCAACCCATGGGTCACTGTTGCCAAGCACTGCTCATCCAGATAGGGGCACAGTTGATGAATCAGTCAAAGCTGAAGGAAAGTGCTCCTCATCACAGCTATCACCTGGAATTTCAGGGACAGCTCCAGATCGAGGAGCACTTGCAAACTGTGCACCTTGTCCTTTAGGGGGAGTGCAATCCCATCCAGAACAGTGTTGGAAACACCTACCCAGAAGGCTAAACCACCTACCAGCAGAACCGCCGTCTTGTCTGGATTAAGCTTCAATTTATTGGCCCTCATCCAGTCCATACGCCAGCCATGTACCAGTTCAGGATATCCACTGGATTAGAAGTAAAAGAGAGGTGGAGCTGGGTGTCATCAGCGTACTGATGACTCTGCAGCCCAGACCTTCAGATGACTTCTCCCAGTGGTTTCATGTAGATGTTAAAAAGTGTGGGAGATAAAATGGAACCCTGCAGGACTCCATGGCAAAGCTGCTATGGCGTAGAGCCACAATCCCCCAGCACCACCTTCTAGAATAAGCCAGCCAAGTAGGAGCAGAACCACCCCAAAGCAGTGCCTCCAACTGCTTTGAATCCTCTATAACAAATTGAGGAATTCTCTTACTTAACCAGCCTACCAAAATTAATACAAATAGCTTCTCTCTCGTGTTGAAAAAAGATAAGATCTATATCAATCTGTCTGTGGATGTCCTTCATTTTTGGGAAGATTCTTTAGCTAAGGAATTTTTTGTGGGAACACTTCCCCGCCATCTTCATATGCCTGTCCTTGGTGAGTTCCTGCCAGTTCCTTAGTTCCTTTCCAACTGCCTTTGCAGTTACTTCATGAGGAGCATTTCTCACGTCAAAAATATTTTTTGACTGAGGTAACATTATTTATTGTTTTTTTCACTGGGAATTAGTTATCTGCAATTATTCATGCTCTTTCCTTTTTAACTGGTTTAACTCACCAGTACTGGTTTTGACAGCAGAATTCAAACAAGAAACCACCCAGTTACATTGATCTCAGTCTCCATGCTCGAATTGGGAGAGATTAGCTGGCTTGTCCCTGCCATTTTGTCATGCATGCTGTTGGGATGAATGTCAGTTTAAACATTCACAAGACATTCCTTATGATCAGTGCAGATAATGAATGTCTGTACTCAGTACAGAGCCAAGCCAACAGTGCCCTTTGGTTCAACACCTGTGCAGAATGACTTTCCACTTCTGCCTATCCTGCTATCTAGGACTATTGAATCAATGCCATCCTGGTTTATTGTTCTGCCTCCAACCAGAGTCAAAACACCAGTCACTGACTCCTCTGTTGGCACCTCATCCTCAGGCTCCAGATCAAGACAAGTGTGTGCTGAGTTGGGGCACCAGTCCATATTCTTCAGTAGAGGGCCATTGGCCTCTATTTCTTCCTCATCATCTGCTGCTTCTCTGGATGCAGCATTGGCTCAAAGGATTCTGTCTGTTGTAGGTTATAGGCCACTACTGTAAGTGAATGCTATGAATGGCTCAGTTGGTAGGCATAGAGACTCAATAGCTAATCCCAAAAGCTAAAGACAAACATGATGTAGTGCTTCCTACTTTCAGCAGGATTCACACCACATCACCTTCAAAGGCATTGCAGGATGAGGTGAACTCTCTTCTTGGAAACAGGGGATTCCAGTATGTCCTCTCTCATTGTCTGCATGAAGTCAGGCCTATTCTACATTATTTTCTTGTTGTTTAGTTGCAAAGTTGTGTTCAACTCTTCACAACCCCATGGGCAACATTCTTCCAGGCTCTCCTGTCCTCCACCATCTCCCAAAGTCCACCCAACCCCATATCCACCACCCCAGTGACCACCTCGACCACCCACCTCGACCTCTGCTGTCCCCTCCTCCTTTGGCCTTCAATTGTTCCCATCATCAGGGTCTTCTCCAATGAGTCCTTCCTTCTCATTAAGTGGCCAAAATATTTGAGCTTCATCTTCAGTATCTGTTCTTCTAAAGAACAGTCAGGGTTGATTTCCTTTAGGATCGACTGATTTTATTTCTTTGCAGTCCACAGGACTGTGCAGTCCCCATTATTTACCACACCAAAAAAGTCCAGTCCTAGATGTACAACAGGTCAACATCTGCATCATCCCCAAAATAGTTTTGTATGAACATGCTGCTGTCAGTTTTGCTTCTTCTACACAGTTGTTAATTGCTTCACATCTATCAGCCTCAAAGATGCATACTCCCAGAGTGTAATACATCCAAATAGTCAGTGTTTCTCCCGATTCAGTACTGACTGGTGCATATTGGCCAATGCATACTAGTTTCAGGTCCTCACTATAATGTTGGCCACAGCTCCAAGAGTCTTTATAAAATGTGTTGACATAGTCTGTGCCCACAATTGCAGGGTTTAGATTTAGATGACTGGATGATTGTCCTGTTCATGGAAGAGGGGTTCCAGCAGTGATCTCAGCCATGCTCTCCCTTCTTAAAGAACTAGGACTTTATGTGAATGAGAAGTCCATGTTGATTCCCACAAAAAATATGCACGTTATTGAGGCAAATCTTACGATTTCTATGGAGGTCCTTCTCTGAGAGGTCTCCCTGAAGGAAGTGAGGAGGGCCATTACAAGGAGAAGGGCCTTCTCAGTGGTGGCACCTTAATTGTAGAATTATGCTCCCCAGAGAGATTCCTCTGGCTCTGACTCTTTATTCTTTCTAACACCAGGCCAAATCCTTATTTATTTATTTTTATTTATATGATTTAATTTTATTTTAATCAAGTACTGTAAATTGTTTTGATGTTTTTATTATTGTAAACTATCTAGAGATTTCTATGGAAATATAGATGCTATAGGAAAAAATAAACAATAAATAACTAAATCTGGATAAATGCACAGGGGTGAGCATACTTTCCATAGGAGTGGGAAAAGGTAATACTCACCTTGGTAAACTAGGAATGCAGGAACCATTTGGTCACTGCATTCAGTGTCCAGAGGCTTCTGGGCTGATGGCATCTATCATGTTAGTCATAATTTTTGCTTGCTTTCAGATGCAACTTTTTACTAAGCCTTACTTGGGAGGAGAAAGCTAGAATCAATAGATGTTTAGGACTGGGGCTCTGTTGTTGTTTCAGGAACTGCTGGGGCAATAGGAAAGAGTACAGAGCTGGTTATTTGGTGCCTAAACATCTCAGCGGGCTCAGTTTCCATGTAATTCCATAATTGGACAATTCCCCTGCTCTCCTGGAAATTATTCTCTCTGACCTTGTGGAAAACCCTATGGCCTTGCTGGCAAGATAAAAATCTGAACCAGGCAATAATGCTGGAAATAGGACAGGTCCCCTTGATCTAGAAGTTAAGTTATATTCCAACCTGTGCAGAATGTAAGTTATATTCCAGCCTGTCTCACTAACCAATGCAATTTTGTAATGAGACTGTCTCATAATATGAGTCATACATATGTAATAAGCACAGCTTTATGCTTCAGAGATTTGTTTCTTTAAACTCTTTCTTTTATTGATTTGCTGTTTCATATGTGATGCCAGAGTTATTTTTTCCTTGATGTGATTTGTTATACTTGCCCGTTTGAAAACCTTGCCATATCTCATGCTAAAAAAATAAATATTGTATGACAATTTGCTACTGCTAGCTGCCACTATATTATTGATGCATTCCAACTGCTTAGAACTCTGCCAAGTAGCATAGAATACATGCTACATAGACAGGCTAATGACACCACCAGTGATAGCCAAAAGGGTAAGGGCTCATCCTTATGAAGCTTTGATGGGATGAACTAGTGAGCGGTGTCATCTTGAAAGGTTTTTCGAGAAATGTTGCTCAGCTAAGTGAGAGCCAGGGAACAGAAATTGGGATATTCCTCTTAATTGTATTTTATGTGTGATAGTCAAGTCTAGAACCTAATTCAGGAATTGCCTTCATGATATTTAAATTAAGCACTTTGTGATTTATTGGCAAGGTTATTCATTATCTGACTTCACTTTATTTGATGGCATTTTAATATGACTGACAGTTGTACTTTAATTTGATTATCTTTAAGAGTTTATCACACTTTAACCACAGCACTTTAACCTAAGTATATTTTATTCTGATCTTTACTTAAAAAAATAAGACTAACTGGGAAGGCTGGGGAGGTGCCATTATTGCAATAGACACAGGCAGAGGGAGTGTGAGGAGTTGGATTAGCAAGCTGAAAGGAGGAATGTCTCTCTGCTGCTTTATCATGGTCTCTGTGCATCACACACACATGGGCTTAAGTGACGGTGGATGGAAGAAACCTCTACAGCTCTGCATTATGGAATGGGTGGGGCCGTCTGTCCTGCTATAAAGGGAGGGGGGCCTGCCCAGTCCCCCAGTTCCTTTTCCATCACGCACCACTTAGGTCAGATTTGCATCATGTTCCTTTCTCCTTTCTCTCACCCAAAAAAACAAAAACAAAAAACCACTCGTACCTTGTCTTTCCTACACAGGCAGAAGGAATGTGAGGAATTTGATTAGCAAGCTGAGAGGAAGAAAGTCTCTCTGCTGGTTCTCCTCTAAAACCATAGGGTTCATATTGCCCTGTTAACACCCCATATAACCTGGGATGCTGCTTATAAATGCCAAGTGATTCCATAGTAAAACAGTTCTTGGCTGCAATATAATTGCAGAGAAAGGGCCAGCTGGATGTGTGCCACTGAGACCTAGACTGGTAAGGTAGGAAGATAGCTCTGTTGTCAATTCTGGGTAAAAAGTGCAGCACTAGCATAGGCTCGAAGGGTAAGGAGTGTGGTTTGCTGTCGTTTAAAGGAATCTTTCTCCTTTATTCCTGAACATTCTCAGTTTTCATTATTAACAATTAACTTGGAAGATTTACTGGGTGGGTTCTGGGTCAATGCCTCTTCCTTCTTCATTGTGTCTGTGCATTTTGCATGTGGGCTGCACGTGCATGCATAGAGTCTGCTTGGGAAGATTCCAAAGCTAATTAATTAGTATTCTGTGGAAGCGCCTCCCCTGGGCATGCCCTGCGTGGGGAGAAGCCCCCACTTGGCCTTTAGTTCTTCTTTGACCACCATCATGAGCACATTTAGGAAGTTCTTCCTTTGCCACTATGGGCTTTTTTCACTTACTTTTCCCTGAGTTAGCCTCCCTTTTTTACAAACCATTTTTCTTTGGTCCTCTGCTCCCTCTTCAACCTATTTTTCCTATAATTTAAAAAGTTTTTTCTCTATCCTCATCATTCCCATCCCCTTTTCACTCTGCTTGCCTTCCCTTCATGCTGCTGGTGATGGCACTCAAGGCACCATTCAGAAATTGTACCAAATGTGGGAGTAAACTGCTGCCTACTGACTGCCACCCACTGTGCCTTTTTTGCCTGGGGAGAGTCATGTAGTAGACTCCTGCTACCACTGCCAGGCGTTTATTAAACAGGCAAGAAAGCACCACATTGACCACCTAATGGCAGAACTCTGGAGCAGGGGCCACCATGGAAATAGCTCCCCTCAGCCATCAAGTGTAGGAGCTATAATGTCTGTTGCCCCTGGCCCCACAATGAACCTCCTGTGGCCACCTGACAAAAAGGGCACTCTGCTAAGACCACCAAAGCCAAACAGTTGGTGAAAAAGGCAGAGTTCTAAAATGACTGCTCTGGGCAAAGGAGACAAAAAGTGCTGTGATAAGGCTTTCCCTCTTGGCCTCCCTTGTGATAAAGCTGCAGTGCTAGAGTCTCAACCAACTTGTCATTCCTCCTCAGTTCTGAGACCTACACAAGACCATGGCATGCCCAATGGCCCAAAGTGCCTCCTTCTCAGAAGGTGAGATCTGGGACCCATCATCACCCATACTGCAGGCACTGCCTACAGCCATGGGACTGGAACACAGCTCCCCTCCCTCGCCACTTCCATGTGTGGCACACTCAATCAAACCTGACAGGCGCTGGTTCTGATCCTGCTCCCCCATGGGTGACTGAGACTGTCTGTCTTCATGCTCCACCCCACCCCACAGGTGGGATTATGATGTGGACTTCTACAAGGAGAGCTGGGCATCTTTGTTTCCAGATTCCAGGATTGCCCACACGGGAGCCCCACCTGCTCCAACAGGCTTTCCAGTCAAGTCGAGGCTCCTACACTTGAGTCAAGATTGTTGAGTCCCACACCTGCGAGAGAAGCTAGAACCCAGTGCTCCTTATCTCATTGGACCTGATCGCCATGTACCAAATTGCCCAAGCTGCACCTGCCTACTCACTGTGCCCCAGGGACTCAGACTTCAAAACTTATGCTTCCAGTCCAAAATCTTCCTCTCTAAACTGATTCTACCGCCCACTGCCAAATCTAATGCTGGCGCCATGCAACATTCTCTGGTCATCTGAGGACCTGGGGCAGTTTCTTAACCAAGTCCTCTTAATGGCCCATAGCTTGGGACTCAATCCACAACAAGAACTGGGAAAGCTAAACACCCAGACTATGCAGAGATGATCGGACCTGTGACCATACCCCTCCTGCCAGTTTTGCTGGACACAGTTCACAAGGAGTGGAAGTCACCTGTATCCATGGCTCCAGTGCCTAAGAAGCTAGATAACATGTGTCAGGTACATGAAAAGTCACTGAGTTCTTATTCTAAGACCCACGCCCAAACTCCATCATTGTAGAGTCCTCCCAAGGGTCAGCCAGGAAAATGCACTCCACACTGGCTGACAGAGAAGGTTGCTGTCTTGACACGGTGGGGTGATGATTGTACTCTTCTGGCACACTGTCTATCAAGCTGGCTAACTACCAGGCCACCATGGCAAGGTATCACCTGATGCTGTGGGACAGGGTTTCCTCCTTATGCAAATCCCTCCCCAGAGAAGCCCAAGACCTGGCAGAGTGTCATGCTATAAACATGGTTGGGACAATAGGCCTCAACTTTATGCTTGTCTTCAATCCTCCAGGCTATTCACTGAAGCATAGGCCTTTTATGGGATTCAGTGAAGGAATGGACAACCATATGGCCTCAGTTCAGAAAGCCAGAACCTCTGCCCAAAGGATGGTTCCCACCACCCAGGCACTATGCCCCATGTACGTGGGTCCAGGACCATATCAGTCCAGGCCCTAGGCCTTACCAACCTTGACGCATAGACCAGCCCTGCAAGGCAGACAGGTCAGTTCCCATACCCACCCTCAACAGGGCCACTTGTGACTCCAACCTCAACCTGTAGATTCTCCTTCTCCCTCCTTCAACCACTGATTCCAGCCCTTTTTCCATACTTTGGCTGAGATCACCATGGACACATGGGTTCTATTCATCTTTCTCCATGGTTACAAAATTGAGTTTGAAAGCCTCCCACTTAAAGCGGACATTGCCATCTGCAACTCTCTTGGAGGAGATCTCCTTCCTACTCCAAAAAGGAACTATGAAACTTATAGGTCCTGACACCAGCCTAGGGTTTTACTTTAGTTACTTTATGGTACCAAAGAAGGATGGGGGACTATGGTTCATCCAGGACCTGAGAGGCATCAACTATTGTATAAGACCCAGGTGATTCCTTATGGTCTTACTCTGAAAGGTTCTGCCATTGCTATGGCAGGGAGAATGGGTCACCTCAGTGGACCTAAAGGATGTATATTTCCATATCTCCATCAAGTCCTACAGGTATTTCCTCCATTTCTAGGTTGGGGAGGAGGCCTTCTAATTCATTAACCTTCCTTTTGGCTTTACTATAACCCCAAGAGTCTTCACAAGTGTCTGTCATCTGTGCCCAACTCCACCTCCAAGGGAACCAGGTTTACCAGTACCTGGATGATTGGCTAATAGTCATGCCCTTGCAACAGGCCACTACCTGGCCACCAGTATCATTTGTGGTTTATTATCCCAACTTGCCCTTTACATAAAGCTGAATAAACCTCCTCTCCCCCCTGTGCAGTCCATCCACTTAATCAGAGTGCACTTGGATTCCACTGTAGCACAGGCCTACCTGCCAGATGACAGGGTGTTCTCACAAAGGAAACATCCACACCTGAACTGCTACCACTGCTCGAATTCAGAGAGTCTTTGGACTTATGGCAGCCACAATTGTCATCATCCCGCTGGCATGCCTCTCCCAGAACTAGGCTGCGGATACCAGCTTGCACCTGACGAGACCTCAAGTGATGGACCAATCATCACAACATCAGCAGCAGCGTAAGTTTCACCACCCTGGACCTGAGCCTGGCTATCACTACAGAAACCTCCCTTCCTGGCTGGGACACACACTGCAGCCCCTTAACAATCCAGGACAGATGGGACCCTCGTGACGCATTGTGTCACATCAGTTACCTGGAACCGCTAGCAGTACAGAGGGCTCTCATGGTGTTCCAGATTCTGGTTCCAAACCACCACATACGGATCACCTCTGACAATATGGCGGTGGTCTCTTACATAAACGAGTCGGGGGATGTTCCAAGTTGATTCCCCTAGCATGTCTGGCTATCATGATCTGGACATGATGTACTGCTTGAGGCACCACCCTTGTGGCAATCCACATGGAGCACTCCAGCAACATGCTGGTCGATGTGCTTAGCTATGAAGGGGAGCTGAACCATAGCATTCAACTATGTTTATGAGCAGAATGGGGCCAACCCCACATGGATTTATTCACAACAGACAGCTCTGTGTGCAGCCACTTCTGCTCCAGGGCAGGAGTAGAACTAGGCTCAACTAGAGATGCTTTCCTGTTAACCCGGAGTGGAACTCTGTTCTACCTCTTCCCTCCATTCCCTCACCTGAGAAAGGTCCTGGTGAAGATTCTCCAAGACCAGACAGACTGCATTCTTGTCACTCCCTCATGGCCCAGGCAATCCTGGTTTCCTCACCTACTAGACTTCTCCAACCAGACCTTCCTGCACCTACCTTCCTGCATCTCCCATGATCATGAGTCTTTCTCCATCCAGAGATAACACACTTCCTGCCTTATGGCCTGGAGAATTTGACCAGCATGGCTGACAACGGCAATGCTCCTTTAGACCTCCAAATTGTATTTGAGGGCACCTGGAAGTCATCCAGCAAATGCTTGTACCACATAAAGTAGGAAATCTTCTCCCACTTTGCCGTATAGCACAGGCTCAAACCTGCAAGCTCCTCTGTCCAGCAGGTTCCCCTGTTTCCTGATGCCCTCTTCAGATGAGGACTCAAAATGACATTGATCTGGGTATATGCAGCAGCCATTTCCACCACTACCCCATTCAGGTCCATTGCACCTTCTCCCACCCCCTCACCCATCGTTTCCTTAAAGGTCTCAGTAGCCTTGCCCTGCCAACCTGGCCACCCACACCTGCCTGGAGCCTCTCCATTAGTAATCCACACTCTAACAGAGAAGCCATTCGAGCCACTGGCCACCACAGATCTACACCTTCTCTTTGGAATCTTCCTGAATGGACCTCATGCATGTGCACAGAGTCCATATTTGTGAATAGACAGATGACACCTTGAAGACTGACAGTTACAGGTAAGCAACCTGCCTTTTCAAGGGGTAGTTATGTGGCCACTCCTTGAAATACCTTATTTCAACCAAGAAGGTCTCAGTAATTATTGTTAAATTGTTGGTGTTTCCTTTTAGGCAAGATATTGAAGAGAAGTGCTAACAGCTCTACTCCAGAGACATTTAGATGAACTGTATTATTTAGACTCATTTCATTCCAGCTTCAGGGGTGGGTTTGCCACTGAAATAGCCTTGATTTCCCTGATGGGGGATCACTGTTGGGAGAGACAGGAAAACGTATGTAACCTTGTTCATGCTTCTTGAATTCTTTTTGAATACCAGTGACTCTGCTGTGTTGCTGGGGTCTGCAGGCTGTGTGGGAAACAAAATGATGTAGTGGTTCCACTCCTGCCTGCAAGGGTAGCTTCCAAAAGTGTTCTACAAGGACTTCCATTTGTGCTGGAAGGTCTTACAGGTGTCCTTTTATTTCCCATGCTTTTAAATTCTGTATGAAGCTACTGGATATAGTCATTAGGTGACTTGAAGAAGTGTCATTAGTACGCTGGTGACACACAACTTCACTTCTCCAAATCATACAAATCAGATGTGGCTGTGTAGATGCTAAACTAGTATCTGGATTCAATAATTGGCAGGATGAAAGACAATAAACTAGGAATGAATCGTAACAACCTAGAGGCTCTGTAGGTAGGTATGTCTAGAAATATGTTCTACGTTTTGTTCTTGATGGGATTGCATTCCCCTAAAAAGAGCAGGTGCACAGCCTGAGAGTACTCCTTAATACAGACTTGTCACTTGAGTCCCAAGTGGCCTCAGTATGTAGATGTGATTTTTAACAGATTAATCTAGCTTGCAAGCTACAACTGTTCCCAAATGTAGTCAGTCAGCCAGAGTAATTCATTCTCCAGTGATCTCCTAATTGGATTACTGGTATGCCTTGTATTTGGCACTGGCCAGATATTTGAAGGAGCACTTCTCCCTATATCACCTTACTTGGGATCTTTTGTTCCATGATGGCTGTGACTGACCGTTATATTCTTTTGGGGACCAAGTCAAAATCTAGTTTTTGCCCGTGTATTTCAAGTTGGATTATCTTAAACTAGATGATATAAGCATGTTACTTAAAAGTATTTTCCACTTTTTATTAAATTATAGTTCTTGTTTTGCTGTATTTATTGTATGTGCTGTTGAATTTGGAATTACAATTTGTAAACTACCTGGGTATTGTAAGATGAAGAAAAGAACAAAAATATTCCAATAAATATATTCATAATAAAGGCACAATGTGTACATGTGCATATATGCACTTGCTCACAAATGTTCTGTGATAGAGGAACAACTCTATGCCACCAATTTACACCATCTCACTCAGATGATGATCCGACCTCTCTAGGCAACTGATTCTAGTGTCATATTGCTTTGACAGTTGGGAAACTTTTCCTGATATCTAGCTTGAATCTGGTTTGTCAGAACTTGAGTTAAACATTCTATGTCCTACATTCTGGTATGAGCAAGAAGAGATACTGTCCTTCTTTGTAACAGCCTCTCGGGTACTTGTAGAGTGCTATCATAATACCTCTCAGTCTTCTCTTCTCAAATCTCTCCTCTTAGGGCAATGTTTCTAAACCTTGGATCATATTTGTTGCCCTCCTCTGAACCCTTTCCAGTTTTTCTGTATCTTTCTTAAACTTTGGTGTCAGGAACTGGACACAGTATTCTAGATGAGGTCTGAATAGTGTAGAGTATACAGGAACTACTACTTCTTGTGATTTGGAAGTGATGCTTTTATTAATGCATCCCCCCAAAAAAATCATTTGCCCTTTTGTGGCTACATAACGTTGTGGCTCATATTTATCCTGTTGTCCACAATAATGCTAGGATCTTTTTTTTGGAAGTACTGTTGAGCCAAGTATTCACCATGTTGTATCAATGCATTTGATACAAGATGGTGTATCAATTTCTTTTGGCATTTGTCCCTACTGAAACTCATTCTGTTGCTTTCAGCCCAGCATTCAAAAGTCTCTTCTACATTTTTTCTTGAAATTGTTGGTAATTGTGCTTGGAGAATTTCTTTTTTCTTTTTTCCCACCCGTCTTGGAGTCCTTTTCCTTTAAGAGATAGTTACCATGCCACTTCAGTTATTATTCTCAATTTGTTACAGTTGACTTTCTTGAAGTCCATGGTACATGTTTGGCTATGGTTGACTTTTTCCTCCTTTTTAATTCAGTTTAAGTGTGGCATGGTCATTTTCCCCCAGGGGAAATCCTTAAGTCAAGGATAACTGTTCCTCTTCCTTCTGCTGGAGGAAGTTGTCAGCAATGCATGTCAGGAATTTCTTGGGAAATTGAAGTTCTCTGTAATGACTTCATCATACTTCTTGAAAACCCTGGCAATTTGCATTTTGAAGGTTTCATTTGCCACTTTGACTGGGTGGTTGATACTAGATACCAGTAACTATGTTTCTTTTATTCTTTGATTCATTTAAATTAAGCCAGATTTTCTCAGTCAGGCCACCAAATTCCTCATCCTGTATTTCTGTGCAGACGGGAGATGGTGGAGGACAGGAGGGCCTGGAGGAGTGTTGTCCATGAGGTTGCGATGAGTCGGACACGACTTCGCGACTAACAACAACAACATATGTGTCTCTAACCTATAGTGTGACTTTACTTCTCTTTTTATCCCTTTGTTTTTCTTGCACAAGTTGTATCTGTCAATTGTAGAATTCCAGTTGTTGGAGCCATCCCAAGTTTCATCTATTCCTATAAGATCGTAATTGTCTACGTGTGTTATGAGCACTAGTTCTTGTTGTTTCCCATACTCCAGCCATTGGTGTTTAGATATCAAAGTTCACTTTTGCTGTGCCCTTGTTTTCTTCCTATGTTTTTTGGAAGACTGATGTTAGGCCCTGTTAGAGGTTTTCCTCTGGTTTTATTTATTTATTTAACACTTTTGTATATCATCTCATAGCCACATGGGTCTTTAGACAGTTTACATGATAAAAACCAACAACATAAAACATGGTGTACTGCATAAGTTCTTGTCAGGTGATGATATGCCCTGCTGCACATCTCCCTTCCCTGTATGTTTCCGTTTAAAGACCTCTCAATAAACCTCTTCATGTTGTGACCAAGCACATGCTTTCCATTCTTCGTGATATACAGCCTATTGCTTGCCAATAGCCCGTCTTCCCAGAAAGAGTACCTTGTGGTCCAGAATCCAAATCTTTTTCTTTGGCGCCACGATCCTGGCCAGTCATTCACTTCAAGGATCTTCCTTTCCCTATCAGTTCCTCTTACATTAAATGGTAGGATTGAGAAGACTATCCAGGCCCCAGAGGTTTTGATTTTTCTCCCTAGAGCTTTGAACTCTGGTGTTATTTTGTCAAAGCTTCTCCTAGCGGTATTGTTTGTTCCCACATGAATGGGAAGGAAGGAGTACCTTTCAGTGTGTTGGTTATAGCATTAATCTTGTCTCCAGGGAGACAACATACCTGGTGATTGATTGCCTGGGTCATCTCAACATACAAACTTTTCTATTGTGCATAGCAAGGAGTCTCCCACAACTAACACTCTTCTCCTTCTATTGTTCGTTTGTTTGTTTGTTGACTTTATTTGAAAGCTGCCCACTAGCATCACACTCTCTTGGGTGGTATTTCTCTTGTTTGTCTTCTAGCCTCTTGTACAGCACTTCTCAGCGTGTCTTGTTGTTCTTTCTGTCTCTCTTTTAAATAACTGGAAGTGGTTCAAGAGATTTACAACATCCTCTGTTGTACTGTATATTTTAGTCTTTCTGTAGGTGACTGACAGATTGTTTCAGGGAGTTTTTATCTCCTGTTCTTTTTGCTTCTGCATGTCTGTCTGAGGTTGATTTTGGATTTCTTGCAGTTCTGCATGTTTTTTTTGTCTCTTTGAGGATGGTCACTCATTTATCTAGTGCTATCAGCTTCTCCAAGAGGGCAAATAGCTTGCATTTATTACATTTGAAGAGTACTCTGGCCTCAGGGAGAAGAATAAACATCTCACAGGTGTTGCAGCTCATTGCCAGTATGGGGCAATCTCTTTGATGCAGCAGTGACTTGTGCTGTTCCATGGGAAACTTGAAGGTAAGGATTTTTGTCTCAATCACAGAAATGGTGGCAGCGCCAGCCATCTTTGCAGATATTCTGTTTTGTTGGCTAACATTGGGGCTGCTGTTAGTTTTCAATATTGGTCCCCTGCATGTATGACTTAGGTACCGGATTCTGCTGCAGGATGTGATAAAGCAAGAGTCAATGAGTTGAGCCAATCTAGAAATGTTGATTTTAGCTGAAAGAGCTAGTAGTATACTGATTAAAGTGTTGGATTGGGATTTGGGAGACCCAAGTTCAAGTTTCCACTAAGCTTGACTTTTTATTTACTATACTAAAATAACAGTAGAATATTATTAATTTATTTACATGTATTTATAGGCTGCTTATAATTGCCGAGGCCTTCCTAGGCAGCCTAAAATGCATGCAACTTATTAACAGAATAAAACACATTAAAACGATCAGAGCATAACATATTAAAACATCTATAAAATTAATTAAAAAGGGCCATGGCATTCAGGCTAAAAGTTAAAAAAATTCCTAAAGAGGTAGGTCTTTGCCTGGCTCCGAAAGGAAAATAAAGATGGCACCAGGCCAATTTCCCTAGGGAGGGCATTCCAAAGATTAGGGAGCAGCAGTGGAAAGACCCTTCACCTAGTTGCCACCCCTCTCATCTCTAAGGGGCAGTTCTCATAGAAGGGCCTCCTGAGCTGATCTTAGGGGCAGGTAGGTATATATGGGTGAAGACGGTCCTTTAGATAGCCAGGTCTCAAGCTGTTATACAAATACTTAAATAAGCAAGCAAATAAGACAAATATGTAGACATTTCTTGTTCCTACGAAGTATACCAGAGGCATAAAAGTAATCTTACAAAAAGGAGAGAAAGTGAAAAAGCTCTCAGAGAATCTTACTGTTCAAATATCCATTTCTTGTCATGTGTCACCATCTCCTTCTCAATCAAGAAAGTTGATAAATTGTAACCAACTATGTTCTAATGTATCAATTTCTAGATGGTCTTTTAGATACCAAGCTTGCTGGGTCAATTTCTACAGTAAAGTCAGATTCCACACTTTCTCATATCAGTCGCTCAAATCATCTCTCTAGTTTTGGGCAAAAAGTTGTCTAGCAGCCAACTATAACAACAACAAAGAAATCAAATATTTCTGATTTCTTGAATATTAACTTTATTAGTTAAATTAAGTAAAACATAGCCTGGGTTTCAGTCTCTCTCCCAGAAGCATTGAGTAAGTGGGCATGTCCACCAATGATGAAAGTACATGCCCATGGCTCCACACTCCCTTCAACATAATGGAGAGTTTTTCATGTTCTCTGTGCATCACACAGAGCTGTGGGCTCTGTGCTGATGTTGGGAAGATTCTGTAGCTATTCAGTTGGATGGGAGCCCCTCCCCTTGCTCTTCCAGGTACGTGCAACAGGGGCTTCCACTCATTCCCTCAGTTCCTTTTCAACACCCAGTTTGTGCCTAGGTCTGGAAATGCTTCTTTCCTCAAACCTGAATATCCTCCAGCAGTCTCGATCCCTTTTCTGTCATTTTTCTCTATCTAGTCAGACTCCTCTTTACCATTTTTCCTTCACAAAATTAAAACTTAGAGAACTATTTTGTGCAAATAAATAAGCAGGACTGCAATATGTAATAATGTGGGGTGCTATGAAATCTATAATAAGGGTCACTTTTATAAGTGAATCAGCAGCAATTAAAAGAACTTCACAACAACAAAAGATATACTTCTGTCAGAAATAAAACTTTTGGAAGTGAAGCATAAAAATCAGGTGGGGTAAGACTCTATTGTCTCTTACTACAAAAAGCAGAATTTAAAGCTCTCAAAGCAAACAAGATTTTAATACCACGTTGCTACCTTAAAAAGAAATATTATAAATATTATGAACTTTATTATGAAACTAATAAAACATCATAATTAACAAGAAATAAGGAATGGTGATTAAAAGGCAATGTGATCAGATGGTTCCTTTTGCAAATACATAACTATTTTGTTCATAAATCTGCCTTTTTTGTTCAAATGTCTGCACTCCACTTATTGTTGTGGTTAGTCGCGAAGTCGTGTCCGACCCATCACGAACCCATGGACAACATTCCTCCAGGCCTTCCTGTCCTCCACCATCCCCCAGAGTCCACCCAAGCTCACACCAACTGCTTCAGTGACTCCATCTATCCCCCTGATTCTCTGCCATTTCCTTCTTCTTTTGCCTTCTATTATTCCCAGCATTAGGCTCTTCTCCAGGGAGACCTTCCTTCTCATTAGATGGCCAAAGTATTTGAGTTTCATCTTCAGTATCTGGCCTTCTAAAGAGCAGTCTGGGTTGATCTCCTCTAGCACTGACCGGTTTGATTGCCTTGCAGTCCAAGGGACTTGCAGGAGTCTCCGCCAGCACCATAATTCAAAGGCCTCAATCCTTTGGCACTCAGCTTTCCTTATGGTGCAGCTTTCACAGCCATACGTTGCAACTGGGAAAAACATAGCCTTGACTATACGCACTTTTGTTGGCAGGGTGATGTCTCTGCTTTTTAGTATGCTGTCTAGATTTGCCATAGCTTTCCTCCCCAGGAGCAAGCGTCTTTTAATTTCTTGGCTGCAGTCCCGGTTTACGGTGATCATGGAGCCCAGGAAAATAAAATCTGTCACTACCTCCATTTCTTCCCCTTCTATTTGCCAGGAAGTGAGAGGACTGGATGCCATGATCTTAGTTTTCTTAATGTTGAGTTTCAAGCCAGCTTTTGCACTCTCCTCCTTCACCCGCATCTAGAGGCTCTTTAGTTCCTCTTCACTTTCTGCCATGAGAGTGGTATCATCTGCATATCTGAAGTTGTTGATATTTCTCCCAGCAATCATAATTCCAACTGGTGATTCACCGCCTTTCTCATGATGTGCTTTGCATATAAGTTAAATAGGCAGGGCAACAGTATACAGCCTTGCCGAACTCCTTTCTCAATTTTGAACCAATCAGTAGTTCCATGTCCAGTTCTCACTGTTGCTTCTTGACCCGCATATAGGTTTCGCAAGAGACAAATAAGATGGACAGGTACTCCCATCTCTTTAAGAACTTGCCACAATTTGTTGTGATCCACACATTCAAAGGCTTTGGCATAGTCAGTGAAGCAGAAGTAGATGTTTTTCTGGAACTCCCTAGCTTTCTCCATGATCCAGCGTATGTTGGCAATTTGATCTATAGTTCCTCTCCCTCTTCAAAACCCTGCCTGTACTTCTGGTAGTTCTCGGTCCACATACTGCTGGAGCCTAGCTTGTAGGATTTTGAGCATAACTTTGCTGGCATGTGAAATGAGTGCAATGGTGAGATAGTTTGAACATTCTTTGGCATTGCCCTTCTTTGGGATCGGAATGTAAACTGAGCTTTTCCAGTCCTGTGGCGACTGTTGAGTTTTAGATTTTGAATAGCTCAGCTGGAATGCTGTCATCTCCACTAGCTTTGTTGTTGCTCAGACCTAAGGCCCATTTGACTTCACATTCCAGGATGTCTGGCTCGAGGTCAGTGATCACCCCATCATGGTTATCAGGGACATTGAGCTCTTTCTTGTAGAGTTCTTCTGTGTAATCTTGCCACCTCTTCTTAATCTCTTCTGCCTCTGTTAGGTCCCTGCTATTTTGGTCCTTTATCATGCCCATCTTTGCTTGAAACATTCTCTTCATATCTCCAATTTTCTTGAAGAGATCTCTGGTCCTCCCTATTCTATTGTTTTCTTATTTCTTTGCACTGCTCATTTAAGAAGGCATTCTTATCTCTTCTAGCTTTTCTCTGGAATTCTTCATTCAATTGTTTGTATCGTTCTCATTCTCCCTTGCCTTTGGCTTCCCTTCTTTCCTCAGCTATTTGTAAAGCTTCATCAGACAACCATTTTGCTTTCTTGCACTTCTTTTTCTTTGGGATGGTTTTAGTTGCCACCTCTTGTACAATGTTGCGAACCTCCATCCATAGTTCTTCAGGCACTCTATCAGATCTAATTCCTGAAATCTATTTGTCACCTCTACTGTATATTCATCAGGGATATGATTAGTGCCTAGTGCTTTCCCCTACTTTCTTCAATTTAAGCCTAAATTTTGCAAAAAGAAGCTCATGGTCAGCTCCTGGTCTAGTTTTTACTGACTGTATAGAACTTCTCCATCTTTGGCTGCAGAGCACATAGTCAATCTGATTTCTGTGTTGACCGTCTGGTGATGTCCATGTGTAGAGTCGTCTCTCGGGTTGTTGGAAAAGAGTGTTTGCTATGACCATCGAATTCTCTTGACAAAATTCTACCAGCCTGTGCCCTGCTTCATTTTGTACACCAAGGCCAAACTTGCCTGTTATTCCTGTTATCTATCTATCTATCTATCTATCTATCTATCTATTTATTAAAACATTTCTATGCTGCCCCTTGCCAAAGCCTCGGGGCGGCTCACAACATACAATAAAATGCACAATAAATTAAAACAATAACATTTTGGCTTCACACTTTAGCATTCCAATCCCCCATGATGATAAGGACATCATTTTTTGGTGTTAATTCTAGAAGGTGTTGAAGGCCTTCATAGAACTGGTCAACCTCAGCCACTTCAGCACCAGTGGTTGGGGCATAGACTTGGACTATTGTGATGTTGAATGATTTTCCTTGGATTCGAACTGAGATCTTTCTGTCATTTGGAGATTGTATCCCAGTACTGCTTTTCCTACTCCTTTATTGACTATGAAGGCTACTCCATTTCTTCTGAGGGATTCTTGCCTGCAGTAGTATACCTGATGATCATCTGAATTAAGTTCACTCATTTCTGTCCATTTTAGTTCTCTGATTCCTAAGATGATGATGTTCAGTGTTTTCATCTCTTGTTTGACCACATCCAGCTTGCCTTGATTCATGGATCTTACATTCCTGGTTCCTATGGAGTATAGATCTTTGCAGCATCGGACTCTCCTTTCACCACCAGATACATCTGCAACTGATTGTCCTTTCGGCTTTGACCCAGTCACTTCATTCTTTCTGGTGCTACTAGTACTAGTCCTCCGCTCTTCCCCAGTAGCATATTGGACACCTTCCAACCTGAGGGGCTCATCTTCCGGCGTCATATCTTTTTGCCTTTTGGTACTGACCATGGGGTTTTCATGGCAAAGATACCGGAGTGGGTTACCATTTCCTTATTCAGTGGATCACGTTTTTCAGAGCTCTCTGCTATGACCTGTCCGTCTTGGGTGGCCCTGCACGGCATAGCTCACAGCTTCATTGAGCTACACAAGCCCCTTCACCATGACAAGGCAGTGATCCATGAAGGACGCACTCCACTTATAAGTTCCACTAAAACTGAACATAGGTATCAATCTAAGGTTTAGAAAAACTTATACTGGACCTAGATTAAATTTCAGTGGAAAGAGGTTCAAAGATTAATTATTTGGGAGATACCATAGGTTGGTTTATTTAGGTAGAAAAGTTACTGTATTATGTTATCAAAAATTAAATTCTGTTGAAGTTTAGTTAAGTGTACTTTTTGTTAATACGGAAAGGATAAAAAATACTTTAGTCTTCTCGGTGAAACAATTTTAATAGCGTTTTTAGAGTTTATTAGTAGTCCTCGCTAAGTTAATGGGATGACCATTCTAACTGATGCCTAGATGCATTATGGTTTTTTTAACTATGAAATTGAGTTTTAATAGCCACAACATAAAGAAGACAGTAAATTTGCAACACTGCACTGTGACCATCTATACTTAGAGCACAGTAAAAATAAGATGATGATGTGTTCATCAATAGAGTTCTCTCCTTTCCCCCCCTTACCACCCCCGCACACACACACTCACACAAACACATATGTGGAAAATTAAACAGTGGGGCAAAAGTCTGTGATGGATGGAAGTGATAACTTAAGGATTCTGACATTTCTGTGAAATGCCACATATATGCCCATTTATAACAGCTGTCACTTGTGGTACTTCCTTTTCTACATTAAATTAAATTCATTAGTAGTGGGAAAGAACCCTAGATCCCAGCTTATACTAAAAGTTAAGCCCTTTGGAATTTGCTAAGATCATGATAGCATTTAATATGTATTAGCTGATTTCATTACCTGTTTTCCTTAAAGGCCATTTTTTCATAATGAAAACCTGAAGCATATTAATACTATTACATAAAACTGACTTTTCATCCTTCCTCACAGTGTAATATGTATGTTTGCAAGAATTTTTCATTATTGAGTAACATGAAAATAGGAATAGCTAATTAAATTGTGAAATATTTTCTATTTAGGTGTAAAATGTGATAATGAAGCAAGCTAATGTTAATATGTATCAGTTGGATGAGTTATTTAATGATCTCACATTATAGCACATTTTTGTTTTGTCTTGTTATGCCTGTATTCAAAATATTTTTACTCATGCCCCCCCCTCTGTTGCCTGTAGCAGAGTAATCCTTGAACATGCCTAATACCATAATTGATAAGACCATTAGATAGCACATGCTTGGTTCTTATTAATAGTGGCATATTAGTAACTAGACTATTAATTCTTAATTTATTCCTTTGGAAATGGATTCAAGTGTTGTTACTGGAATTTTCATTATGTTATGTGTTCTGTCCTAATTGCCTTATTTCTCTCTCACACACACACACACACACACACACACACACACACAACATTTCCTTGCCTCTGCCAAATAGTATTTAACAAGAATCTCTTAATTTAAATCAATATCATCTTTATGTTAATAGATGAATGAAGCTTCCTATTGAAGATAAGAGATTTAGCTTGGTTGCACTTGAAAAAATAAACTCCCAATTTGCATACTTTTAATCATAAATAGCCATTTTTCTTTTTGTTGATTCCATGCTCATAATGAACACTATGCTCCAAAACTTTATTGTCCCCTTTACACTGTATATTCTATCACAGAACTGCAATATGATAAAACTAATCACTACTTGTCGGTATGGTTATAGATTATTTTTCACAAAATCTCTCTGCTGTGTATTACTAAGTCAAGAGATGTTTTCTCTTGCCCTTATGCATGATCTGATTCATATGTTGACATGCTGAAACAAGCAGAACCAATAGAACCAATAACTGGTTCAGCAAATCTAAAGAAGCTTTAGATTTGGTTATCTTAGCAATATTGTATTTGTATGGGAAATTGCTTTTGAATTTGAAGAGAGTTTTAGTATGGCATGAAGGTCAGCTGTTAAAAAAATAATCAGTTGAGATAGCAGGCCTGTTTATATGGGGCAAAAAAGCTTTCTGGATGCTAATAATGGATTTTAAAACTTGGAATAAACTCATAGATGATGTTAGTATAGCATTTAACATTGTGACTTAGATTCATGGGATATAGCTGAATGAAATACTTTCTTACTGGTGTTGACCAAATGGTCTGTGTCCTGGTTTGCATATGTTCAAAATACACAACAGGGGAAGGTTTTCTTATAAGAGATTTATTATTAAGAATAACAGCCTACCAATGAATTATTCCAGTTTGTCTGCCTGAACTGTCCTCACTTGGCCCTTTTATATACTTATCATTAAAGGATTACATGTAGCACAGTTAAAACTTTCTAATGGGTTGCAGAAGTGAAAAGTTACAATGGCATGATCTTTTGGGCCTGCATACCAAAGAGAAAGGTGATGCATCCAAGGAGGGGGAGGAGAATGGGGTGTTATTCTAAGGAAGAGGAGGAAGATGGGCTCAGGTGATATGAATTGCCCTTTATTTGAGCTGCTGTTTTCTGTCAAGTGTCAGTTAGCTGTCTCTGGAATGGCAGCTAGTTAGTGTCAGCTGCATTTCAAGGGTGCACACATGCTGATGTCTCAAGAAAAAGAAATCTTTTTCTGGTCCAGCTATATATTGATATTTGCATGATTATACCTGTATGTCATACCTATTGATTTGTACATCACTTGCATGATGATCCATTGCCCCCCAGATTTCTGTAATCTCTCAAATAGTTCTTTTGTGTCCTCTGATTTTATACCAGCATGTCTTTGACTACATTAGACCAGACTATATGGCACAGCAAATTGCTATTTTTTCTTAAACCAGAATTAGGGACCTTTCCCTAACCTCCATAAGAATATAAGAACTCTGCTGGATTAGACCAGAAATCCATATTCCAGCATTTAGTTTCCAAAGTGGCCAACTAGATACCTGTGGAGATCCCAGAAGTGGGTTAAGAGCACAATAGCACTTTCCACTCCTACTCCCTGGCAACTAGAATTCATGCTGCCTCTGATACTGGAGGTAATGTATAGCAATTACAACTAGGCTTTGTAGCCTTATCCTCTGTGAATTTAACTAATCCTCTTTTAAAGCCATACAAATTAGCAGCATTCACCAAATCGTTCAGTAATGAACTCCAGTATTTGAGTATGTACTGTGTAAAGAAGTGTTTCCTTTTGTCTTGAGAATTCAGCTTCATTTAATAAGCAAGCTTCTGTGTTTTAACACTATTATTATTACTATTATGATGCCTCTTCACTTCCTCTGCACCATGCATAACTTCATTTACCTGTATCATGACTACCTTACTCACCTTTTCTCAAAACTGAGTAGCTGCACCTTTCTTAATAGGAGAGTTGTTTCAGCCCCTTAGTCCTTTTGGTTGCCCTTTTCTGTATCTTCTTCAGCTCTACAATATCAGTTTTGAGCTGCAGTGCCCAGAAATGTACACAATATTCCAAATGTGGGTGCACCATCGATTTATATAAAGGCATTTTCTTGTACTCCTTTTGTAGTGGAGGTTTGTTTGTTTGTTTAACTGCACTTGGACACAGGTTCAGGTTTTTCATTGAGCTGTCCACTACAACCTTAAGAACCCTGTGCTGGTAGGATGGCCATGTGGCCTCTTTTACAGAGTGAGGTCCTCTGAAGGACTGCCAGAGGATCGTTCTTTTTTTGAAGACATCCTCTGCTTGAAGGGCTGTCTAATCCTGAACCAGTATAAAAGTAAAGAGCCAGCAGAAAGAAGACTGGGTCTTGAAGATGCCCATCAACAGCAGCTGGACAGCAGACTAAGGCACACAGGTTACCTGATCACGGTCTTCCACACTATGATGAGATGTATGATATTCCTATATCTGCATCTATACAATACAAATCAGCAGATGAACAATTTATTGCAAGTTGGTGTCCTCTTTCTTTCTTTCTTTCTTTCTTTCTTTCTTTCTTTCTTTCTTTCTTTCTTTGAGTGGGGGGCAAGTAATGGATATCCTCTGCTTTGGTGATATGCAAAGGACTAGCCTGTTTCCTTGTTGGTCAATGTGAGTTTCACCCCATCCATGTTTCCATGGAGTTAGGATTTTTTACCCTAATGTGCATACTTTTAAATTTCTGCATGCAGATTTGTAAAACAAGCTATCAACACGTATACTAATATTTGTTTTTGTTTTGCATGCCATCAGTAATTAATCTGATTAAGCATTCCTATATAACTATTGCTGTTATATTGTATGATGAGCAGTTATTCATATTTCTGACATTTTCTTGTATAATATATTCCTTAGTGTGCTGTTTCACCTGAATGTTTATCCAAGAGATGCACAACTTTGATAGTTCTTTGTTTATTAAAGTACAGTGCATTTAAGTTTTCTAGCTAGATTTCTTTGCTGTGCTGTTCTAGCCCAGACTGCATGAGAAGACTCATCACACAAATGTGGTATTGCAAGTGTGTGTGTGTGTGTGTGTGTGTGTGTGGTGTTTCACACTCTCATCCAATGTATATTTGGACTAAAATATGTGTTAATATTTTTGTATATCTTCATTACATAAAATGAATTTGCTGACATACTATGAAATAGAGAAAGATATTATCTCTGCTAAGCTGTAACAGCTGTGTTAACTATATACTACTTCCTTTCTTTCCTGCTTTGTACTTTCTTACTCAATATCAATAATCAGTTTATTACAACACAATATTTGCCCATCACAAAATTATTTTACTGTTAATTTTTAAAAACATTCACTATTATATAGCAGGTGTAAAGATTCTTGTACCCATTCCTGATTTTCATGCATGACCCTTTTCATCTATATGTGTGGCTCTGTGTGGGCAACCACTTATTGAAGGAAGAAAGCTTACCTGTAATTCATTAATTTTCTTAGAATAATATTGTCCACATAAAGTCCCACTTGTTAATGAAAAATACAGTCCCTACGTTTGAAAAAAATTGCAAGGCAGAAAGTGAATTTGAAATGAATAGAAACAGTTGATTGATTTATAAGCTCTTTCTACCACTTTGTACTATCTACAGAGTGCCTGTTCCTTTACAGTTTGAATGGCTTTTAAAAATCTATCTATACTTTCCTAAGAGATGCTGCACTGAGGGCATATGTAGGCTCTATGTGGACAAATTCCTCCAAGAAAATTAATTACAGGTAAGTGACGTTGTTTTGTGAACAGAGGTGGGAGATTGTGATATTTAAATGCTTTGGGGTTTTCAAACCTTTCTCAATTCTCAGAAAATGTTTGCATCTGGGAATGGGCAAAGGTTCTCTCCCATTCTTGTTGTGCTCTAAGCACGTCACCATCCCTAAATTGACCTGCTTTTCCTTGAACCTGGGAGTCAGAAATCCCTTTTTCTCTTCTGTTTTTCTGCTGCAGAAATTCCCAACATTCCCATTTTGTGGGCTCCAGAGAGGGGTAAGCAACATCTTCAATCCCAGCCAATCATTTCTAATCCAGTTCTTTGCTAGTATTTTGGTTTGTTTTATTTTGAAATCATGTATTAGAAACAATTTTAGATGCGTTCCCATTTTTTAAATGTCCTTGTGGATTCTCATTTCTAATTTCATTTATAGGAGGGTCCCCAGGCCTCCCTCAGGCACTAGGGCTCAGCCTCATTTTCATTTGTGTGCTGTACTCTTGTGGATTTCCATGATACATTTTGTTGATCTAATGCTATTATTGGAAGATGAGCATCCAGATTCTGGGGTTCTTTCACGTACAGTATATATAATTACAAAAAAGAAAAGAAACTAAAACCAATGTCATCCCACTGCCCTGGCAATCTATTCAAAAGCTTCTTTTTCCTCCTTGCCAGCAGCTTTATTCCGGAACATGGCCTCTTTGAACCGTGCATTTAAAAATGATATGCCGCTCATTGCTTTCTTTCCGCTTTATCTTGTTGGCTGCCTGGCATTGCAACACATTGTTTTGCTGCTTGATTGCTTGAAATTTTCCACTGATTACACAATTTAGGATTACCCAAGGTACTGCCCATGGCTTCTTGTTGTCATTTGTTTACGACTGTTAATGGGCAGTTACCTCTTACTGAACTTCTCCCATCTTGTGACTGGCTACCATTGCTCCCCTGCTGTCGTGTGCATCTGCTGACTTCATGGAATTGTGCCTTGATGCTTTGTGCACCTGCTGATTGATATTGCTCTTTCAACTTGTTGTGTGTTTGTCTTTTCCCTTCTACCTTGTCTGCTTGATCAGTAGCTTATATTGGCTTTGTGCTGCCCTAGAAATCTGATTGCACACAGCACTGCAGTTTTTATGCAATCCTGCCCATTTACTGATTGTTGCCATTCCTCTTTGTTTCTTTACTGCTTACCCTTCTAAATATGCAAGTTAAGAAAAAGGCCAGGAAGTAAAAAATCCAGCTCCAGGCTCATATACCTACATCTTTTTCCATGACAATCAGTCTCCATGCTTAGAAAGATTGAGGGGGTCTGGATCTCATTTATAGCCTTTTCTTCAATGACTTACATCATAGAACTAAGTTATTTCATAAGATATGCAAAATTTAGCAACAAGTACCTGATGTTTGCTATTCAAATTATACTTCTTAGATGTCTTCAGTTTGGCTGCATAATCTTTGTAACAGTTTATTAATAGTGAAACAAACTCAGGCAAATCAAATCTTCGATCTTTTATTCTGTTGAAATTAGATCATGGCCATAAATGAGGGAAGGAATTGCAAAAGAGGCATTTCCAGTCTATTTCATCCTGACTTTGGCTTACTGTGTCTTGATGTAGTAATTGATTGCAGTGTTGTCTTTAAAGAGTTGAGGAGACAAATGCAATGAATTCATGTCTGTTCTACTAATTACAAAAGACTAAATTATCTGCCATAAAGCAGAAATATGCCCTGCAAAAACAAATGGTTATGGCCTGAAACAGGAGATGTGTCAGGGCTTATTGTGGTATTACAAAGAAAGCTGGTGACATCTCACTATTGATGTAGCTGGTGTAATTCCAGCATACTATAAACCAACCCCACCACCACCACCAAAAAAGAAACAAAAGAAAGGGTGATTCTATTTAATGTTATTGGAGTTTGGGCAGTACTAAAAGTGGAAGATGCTGCTGAGCAAATCTTTGAGTTTCACATTCTACCTAAGAAGAGCTCTTGGAGAGCATGCAAAAAGGTATCAGCTGTTCAAAATCTGCCTAGTGTCTCCGTGTACAGAACTCCAGATGCAGAGAACCTAACGCAAATAGAACACAATTTGAACTGTAATGCTTAAATCAGTAAGATATGCTTATTCTTCAGTATCTAAAAACCACTTGGGCAACTGCTGCACAAAACCTGCTTAGCTTCTTTCTGTTGCTGATACACTCTTTCTGGTGGTCTTCTTGATGCACACAACATAACCTGACTTAAATGTTCCACTGTCACACTGTTATGCAAGAAAGAGACAATCATGTCTGCTGAGGCTTGTATTGATGGCTTCATACAGAACAAACAGATATCTGATCATCGTTGTTCCATGTTCCTTGTAACGTTGGCTTTTGTGTGACAAGGTGATAATAATGTTCATAGAACGCTGTGCAGCTACTCCAAATGAAAGGAATTATAAAGGAAACTACATTATTGCATGATCATCTCTAATTCCAAGCCTCAGCTTTATGCACAATGTTAATATATTTTTGCTTCCCCCCCTCATATTAATATTTTTAAAGGCCATAAATTACATTGGTTGGAACTGAGAGGCTCCTAGAAGAATCCTCATTATCCTACCCTAATCCTAGAAATCCCTTTGCTGCAGCATTTAATTGATATGTTAGTTCACAAGTATCTCTAAAAACTTAGGGCTTTCAATTGAACTTTCTTTAACAGGCACCGCCACATTAGCTGTTTTTAAAAGAAAGCAAATCATTTGAGCCTCAATCTTGAACTTTCTGCTGAGATAGTATATGACATGCACACTCTAGACACTTCAGTATATATAATACCAATGTTTATCTTTTGTGGAAGCTGTGAAATAGGTTTGTAATTAAAGTAACATTGCACTATTCTTGTTTAAGACTTCTTTCCCAACATGAATAGTGTTTTTCTGTTTGACATTCCTAGGATTCAGTTCCTAAACTAAGTTATTCTTCCTGTTTGAACGCAACTCTGTTTTGTCCAAGTTTTGTTCATCTGGAAAATATCTGTTTCAATAACCCCTTTAAGGATTTTTTTACTATTTATGAACCAGTTGTTTAAAATATTTTAGGTTGGTAGTTTTCTAATTTCCTTCCTTGCAATCATAGCTGAGTTTTAGTATGTCACAGTTCAAGCAGAATGATTGGTTCTCATTTCTTATCTGCATTTTTTCTTTCTTCCCTTTAAGAGTAATCTATTTCGTATCTTGATGTATCAGAATAACTTTTATGCTATTTTAGGTCAGACTCTTAATGTTCTGGACATCATGAAACATTGTCAAAGAGTTCCCCAGTGGACATTCTTAGTTCTCCTTCATCTTCATTATTGAGTTCTGTTCACTTCATAAGAATTCCTTTGTCCTTATTGTAGTGTAAACACCAAATAGTCTGAATTCATCACAGCCCCTTGTAATTTATTTATTTCCTATTAAACATAGAAATGTACACCTCTGAAACTGGGTTCCTGATTCTTATGCATATGAATCATGAATTAAGTTCATGTATTCCTCCTGGTATATCGATTGCTAAAATTAATACAAATTATGTGTTGATAATGGATGCCTGTAATCTCCACCACCACCACCCAGTATATGTGTCTCAAAAAAATAATAAGTGTGACTTGGTGCACTTACAATCTTCCTTTGAGTCTTGTTTTCGGGTGCAAAGGGTTAGCTGTGTATATTTAGCTAATAGAGCCACTGAAGGTTTGTAATTTTTTTTTTGGTAAATTGGGTAAAAGATTGAATAGCAGAGACTAAAGACTATCAAAATTAAAACATCTTTGGCTTCATAAAGATTGTTCTTTCCCTTCTAACCAGGTACGACTAATTTTGCCAAGCCATGACTTCCGGTCTCCCTAGCAATCTGCTGCCTGCAAATCTCATGGTATCAATAGCATGTTAATTCCTGTGGTCTTGACTCTGGGTATTTTGAATTATTTGTGTAGCACATATTTTAGCCAATATTTGATGCTTTCAAATTTTTAAGCAAAGCACGCTTGAAGGCTGCAGTTCTTGACAGTTTGGTATCTGTATTGCCTTCAGGCAGGCTTTTCGTGATAGTTGTGATACCAGCATTATTTTGCCTCTAGACCCTCACAATTTTTGTTTCTCTCATTTCTGGTATTTTCCCTGTACATGGGTGTTTACTTTGCAAAGCTTTTATATTTCACATTTAAGATTTTGTATACTCATCGCAAGTTCCTTTCTTCTACTAAAGTATGGGAAATTATTAGAAAGCAATGCTGGTGCTGCCGCCACTACTGCTGCTGCTACTATTAATAATTATAATCATATAAAGCTGAACTTGAAGGTGAATATGAGTGATCATGTATTTATTTCTTATAATCTTGAGAACTGGTTCATGAAGACTACTTACCACACCAACATATATAGCAAATATAATACTCCCTACCTTCTCATTCCCAAGAAAATATTATCCCAAGCAGTGGTCTATCCAATTCCTGTTTTAATTCAGAGCACTCTCCATATTAAAATAAGCTAAGCATCCAAAAGTGGGCTTGGCTTGAAAGGGTCATGATTTATCCCTTAATTACTGAAGCATGTTTAGGAGACTTGTCACATCTGAAATCACATCAGACCTTCAATATAGGGCACCAATCAGCCAGCACCAGATCTCATAGTTATTCAGGAGTCACAAAATCATGTCCAAAGCTAGCCACACTGAGGCATTTTCAGATGAGAAACAATATCTGCAAACACCGAGCTACTCACAAATGATTCCTCTCTTCCACATGCCACAGTAAACAATGGTGCAGAGAAGATCTATAGCCCCAGTTGGAGAAAGACGGCAACTCCACTGGGACACTGGAGAAATGTCTGAAGTCTTCCTTTTGTTCTTCCTTCCCCCTCAAAAAGAAACTCTGCACAGATGTAACCTTTGCCACTTTTCATATGACAGAATTTACTGCTAGAAGAACTGTACTGAGAATAAGGGTCTCAAGGGCATTTCAACATTACAGCATTTAAGTCTATCACATGTATGAACCATATAAAAAGGTATTGGTGTTGCAGAATGCAAAGAAAACAATGTGTAATCACCACACAGACCTATCTGTTCAAATTTCGTTTTGATGTTTCATAGGAGTATATAGGAATTCTGTAACAACTGAAGCCTCCTTCACTGTTGCTCTGATCCATGCTGGAGCAATACAGACAGTCCCTGAGTTGCAAATATCTGACTTACAAACAACTTGTACTTATGAACAAACAGCCATAAAGCCTTTTTTTTTTAATTACTGTGAAAATCATCAGCTGTATAGAGCGAGGAAATGTAAGGAGGAAAGCAAGGCCTCCAAAGCATGCCATACCCATTCCTACCTGACCTATCTGCAGAGGGAAATCTCTCCAGCAATTCCTTGCTACAAAGAGGAGGCACTGCTGAATTGAGTGGGCAGGTAGAGATATTTGCAGTTCGTCCACTTTCACAGGTTTCTGCATCTCTAACCCCTGCAAATGTGGAGGGCCAACTCTATATGATCCAGCTTACATACAATTCAACTTAAGATGAATTTCCATTTTCTCAGGGACAGAGTTTGTAACCCAGAGACTGCCTGTATATTTTTCTGGATTAGTTGTTTTGGAGTGTGGCCCAGGGAGATGACAATAAATGAGAATTTAATGAGATTCTGAGCACAAAATTCAGGAGTCACACTAGAGACATGATGGCATTTTCACTAAAGAGAAAACATAAGATTTTAAGAGATTTTAGCCATCTTATTTAAATATTTCTTTAAGAATAACTTTTCTGATAGAGGCATTAGTAATTGAAGTTAGACCTGACTAAGATAATACAGATGTGAGACTGCCACCCAATAAAAATAGACCATCTTGTTTTCCCTAATGTGTCAGGACAGGAGTGCTGGTGGTTTGTAGTAATAATAGATGTGTCTTGTGACTTAATGCTGCACATTTTTCAAGCCCCGTGCACAGCAGCTAATAATGTGGAGCAGATGAAGTGAAACTTGCGGCCTGATATCATGTAGTTTGCTTTACTAGGTGTTATGTGTGTGAATGAAGAAGACGATAGACAGGGCGGCTGTTTTCAACAGCTACTACACATTTGCAATAATGTCTATTTCCAGTGTTTGCACCTTCTCATAGGAGAAAGAATAGTACAAATCAAGACAATGTTGATTTGTAGGCTGGCAGAAGCATATATTCTTGGGGAACGTTGCATGCATTTGGATGTTTAAGCCAAAATATGCACAAGCATATTGGCTTTCAAAGCCCTTTCAGAGCTGCTCCCTTTTCCCTTTGTGGTGCCTCTGAATGAAACTCAGAAGTTTTTAGTTAATTGTAGTTTCCTATCTGATCTGAATCAGGAAACTTAAGCACTTAAACCACAGTTTGAAATTGGTTTATGATCCTGACTGTATGTAGCATACAAAAGACTTGGCTTAATCAACAAAACTACTGAATATTTTGATCAGTATAGAAATGACAGTAATTGTCACGGAAAGAACTGACCTTTCTTTCCTGGCGGAGAAGATGGTGAAAACTATATTAGAAAAGTTTGTGGGGGGGGGGGTTGGGGGGGTACATTGAGTCTTAGAGCATTAAATTTAAGTTACCTGTTAAGTACCAACTTTTCTTAAATACAAAACTAGATGTGGTTTGACTTGGTGGCTTCTCGATTCAAGATGGTACAGTCTGGAAGAAAGGATAAGAAGAGACATCAGGCCGCCTCTTGCACTGCAATTAATGACCCTGTTCACATGAACACAAGGAAGGCAATAAACCATGGTGGCTTCCCCCCACCATGTATGCTGAAAGGATCTGCATAACATGCCTGCTGCCATGGTTAACAAGCCACCAAGAACCCATGGGATGTTTTAGGATTGTACTGTGGCTTGTTAACCACAGCAACCAGCCAGGCTCACTGGGTTTGCATAACTTGGCAAGCTGTGCTCAGCATACATGCAGTACATACAGGAAGGGGAAAAAGCCACTGTGTCTTGCAATCTAAGCTATGTTGTAAAGGATGCTTTTATATTCTGACATAATACCAATCAAAGGATTCCCGCCCCCCATATATTTGATGTTCAGGGATTATTCTCTTCCACTTGGAAGGGTCTAAAGCAGCAGTCCCCAACCTTTTTGGCATGAGGGACCAGTTTCATGGAAGACAATTTTTCCATGGACTGGGGGCAAGAGAATAGTTTTGGGATGATTTAAGCATATTGCATTTATTGTGAACTTTATTTCTATTATTATTACATTGTAAAATATAATGAAAAAATTATACGACTCACCATAATGCAGAATCAGTAGGCATCTCCCCCTAACCTGCAGCCCCGCAGCCCAGCCCTTACGAGCTTCCCGGTTCCCTCACCACTCTCACACACCCTCCCCAGCTTCTTCATGCTGCTTGCTGCCTGGCTCTGCTGCTGCCACTGCTCCCTCCTGTTTTCAAGGCCCAAGACCCAAAAGGGCCCTAATGATAATCTGTATTTGCAGCTGCTCCCCAGCAGTGATGCTAGCACTGGGGAACAGCTGCAAATACAGATGAAGCTGCACTCACTTGCCTGCCGCTCACCTCCCGCTGTGCAGCCTGGTTCCTAATAGGCCACAGACTGGTACTGGTCCTCAGCTTGGGGAATGGGAACTCCTGGGTTAAAGGGCTTTAAAAGTCCCTGTAGTTTTTAAAAATACCTATTTGCTGAGTAAAACACCTGATTAAATTAATGACTGCAGTCACTGGAAAACTAAAATGAATTTTTCAAGTCTTAGTTGACCCTAAGAAATTCCACAACATATTCCTATTCTTTAACATCATGACATTAAAAATTAATCCTTAATCGTTAATGTTTAATTAATTGAATGAGAAACACCCATTCAATTAGGCCTTATTTTAAGGACCTGAAAGAGAAATACTAATTGTCCTTTAATTTCCAAGGGTAATTTTACAAGCTGAATTTAGTTGACCAGCATTTATTTATTTTAAGTTGTGAGGAAGTAAACTGCTATTCTTAAAAAACAAAAATACCCAACTGTTACAACAAGGACAGCTCTTGATCATTTGCTTTTTACTGGAACCATTATGAGGCAGCCTCTTTCTAGTCTTCAGTTTACATTTCATAACAGTGAGGCTGCAGTTCTGCATGTACTTAACTTGGAGTATGTTCCATTGAACATGTGGGAGTATACTGTAAATAAATAAAGTCTTCCAAAGAGAAAATTATTTGCATTCCATTCTTTATTTGCCTTGGAAGAAGTGAGAACTCAGGATTGTTGCGCACCTGCTGGTGTTATATAAAAAGTAACAGACAGTATTTTCCTGAGATTCTTCTCTTTTTCACTCTTCGTTGTCTAAATTTTTCTTGATAACTCTAATTGTTATTTTCTTTGTAAGCAACTTAAACACACTGATTCAGGAGCACATGTTTCCACAGATAGAAGTAGAGTCTAATGTCATCAATGAAGTGGTGACACTGCACCCCAAAAATTCAGCTACTCTTACCCATAAATTGTTTCATATAAAGCTAGGTAACATTGCTGAGAATACTGACTGCTAAATGAGGCGTAATACTCAACTCACTGGGTCACAATATGGATAAACTGCCCAAGCTAAGTAATATGATGTGATCAACAGTGACAAAAGCTCCTGCAGGATTTAGAAGAAACCTCCTGCCCACACACCATGTATCTGAAAGTTACAGTTCTGGAGCAGGATAGTTAAAAATTCTGTCTGTCCCATATGCCTTTTATTATGTTTTTTCTTAGTGTATAGCAGTTAATGTTACATTTAGTTATTTTAAATAGTGCTAGCTTTAGGAGGATCTTATAAAAATATAAGGAAGGATATCTTCCCAAATATCCTCCCTTTCTGCTAAGGCCTACTCATCCTACTCAACAATTTATTCTGTTAGCTAATTAGCACTTTTGCATATACATAAACTACTTTCAGTTGAGAAGTGTACCCAAAAGTTCCACCTGGCCAGTTCAGCTCTCTGCTATTCAGCCATTATCTTAGTAGGTCGGTCTCTCTCTCTCTCCCCCCCCCCCCCCGTGTTTGTGTGTGTGTGTGTGTGTATGAGAGGGAGAGAGATCCCCTTACAAATGCTTTCAGTTTTCCTTTTTGTCATGGTCTCAATTTGCTTTTGTTACTTTTCCTTTGCACTTTTCTTATACTGTCAAAATTGGGGTTGCTCTTTTCTTCAAGTTTTATACAGTTGCTATGGCAAAAGGAATGTATTGTTATCCTAGGGCAGGTGTGTGACTGGTTGTGTCTAGGTGGGTGGGTGGGTGGGTGGGGGAGAGATGACAATGAAATGAGGGCGCATAGGACCCCATGTTCCATTTAGGTTGTGCCATCCACTTGTGATGGACTGCCCTGAGTGCCCAGGTGTATCATGCGCCAAGGATGAACTTGAAATCAGATCTAAGGGTGAAAAAATCATACTGATCCATAGATAGGATAGTTGAGGAGTGATCCAGCAAATCGCAGAATTGGAAACATTGTCCCATAGACATGTCACTTTAATTCATGGCTATACATACAAAGTTAGGGTATTATGGGTATTAGCTATCCTCCAATGAATGGCCAGGAAGTATTTTTCCTGGAGATCATTGTTAACTTTGGAGACCTACAGGCAATTATTTAGCTTTGCCTTTGGTGTGCTGTTTTAGAATCACTTTGAATGATAATTATGCCACTTTAATTATGCCACTTTGTTTATTTAAAACATTATATTCCATTATATGCCAGTGGAATATAATGTTTTAAATAAATTGCAATCCTGGGAGAACTGATATGTATTTGCAATTTATTACATCTATGTTTGGGCAATTTTACATGAAATACAGGTTGCATAAGAGCGATGGGGATCTTTTGAACTTATTAATATGCTAAATAAAAACTGCACACAGTCCCAGTTATGTATGGTGGCTCATTGGGGACATAGGGGATCTTCCTGGTTTTGCGGCCTGCCTGTGAAAACTGTGGGGGGGGGGGGGATTGGGGGAGGAGATACTTGCAAGCACTTGCCAGGCCACAGGACCACAGGACATGGTTGGAAGGATATGTTACACTGTGTGGTTGGCTAGACTTCAGTTGTAAGTCTTGGAAATGTCAAACGGTTTTAAAATGGCAAGTAACTTCCATTTCTTCATCGTGGCCTCTGTTCATCACACATTATGGGTGCTGTGCCTGTGCAGTGTCTGCAGCTGGGAAAGATTCAAAGCTTTAACAGATTTGGCAGGAACTTCACGCCCCTCCCCCGCTGTAGTATAAAGAGCAACGTGCCCGCCATTTCCCCATTCTTCTTTCGGCCACTGATTGCTTTGCCTCAACACTGCCGCCATGTATGCTTGCTACTTCCACTTTCCTAAAGGCAAGAGTGCCTCATTCCAGGATTGTTATCATTTCATCCAATCCCAGAACCTTTGAGGATTAGCTTTAGGGGTTAAACAAGCCAGAATTGGCTGAAGAGCAAAGCATGCCTTAACTCTAGACTCAGCAGCGTGTGCAGAAGTCATGCTGAAGAAAGCAGAAGCAGGCAAGGGGACAGTAATCAGCCTTCTTGTTTGCACTCACATGTTCAAACCAGGTCAGAATGTTCAAAGAGTTATAAATAATGTTAGGTTTAAATTTAGGAAATCCAATATCAAGGATGAGTGGATTTGGAAACATCAGTGTTTGTGTAAGCTATTTCACAGACCTGTTTTAAAGAGAAAACAAGAAACTTGTATATGAGTCTTCAAGCTTCTTGGAGGAAACCCAAAATACAAATATTAAAATTAATAAATTAAAAATAAATGTTTTGAGCATTTTGTTAGAAATCAGGAACTGCTAAAACTGTTGGTTGGTGGGTGATGAGTTTCTCTAGTGTCAATTACAATAGTTATGTGAGTACTAAATAATACGTTGGCAATAGCCTACTAAATACTTATTTTACAGTGGGGGAACTGGAGCCAGAAAATGACTAATGGCTTGCCAAGTCGCAAAGCAAAATTAATCCTTAATGAATTTAATCTAAACTATTAAGTCTGGATGATTGAAAGATATACATCTGGATATGGCATATGGTTGTAAGTTAAAAAACAGAGGCTACGTTTTTAATTGATATCTTAAAATTCTAGAATCCCAATTAATGTTTTCCTGACTTCTGACTAATTAGATTAATTTTGCATTGGTTTTAGGCAGTTTTACCTGAGAAAAGTATTATTTCAACACATTCCAGTGAATACTTTTTTTTTTGTTAACTTCAGCTTTGCCAAAGATACAAAAGTAACTTACAAAAAAAAAAAAAAAAACCCACTCAAGATAAGTGCAGTCACAATACACAAAGCTATATGCACTCTGAGTTTGTTCTTGTGAGTCATCCAGAGACCATACAAATATAATAAATAATATGTGCGTAAATGTGAAAGCATGTTTCAACCATCAGTATTTGCATATCTCATCTGTACAAGGCCGTGCTTTGACAATGGATTATATCTAATGTTGTGTGAACAAACTTTTGCTGATGCAATAGAACATTACTTTCCACTTCTCCTGCTTTAGCCTACTCTACTCCTAGATCTGTTCTGACGAGTCCACCAGCCCTTTGAAGTACCTTCAAGTAGGGGCACAAGTGTTGAAGTGGAATCTATTCTCCTAGCAGATCTTGTTCCATCTGGGGAAACATTAGTTGGATTCTGCCAAATGTTTCTTTCAGCAGTTTCTAACTAAAAAACTAAAATATATGGAACAAACATGCAGTGGGGATAACCAAAATGATCAAGGGATGGTAGGAACTTGCCTATGAAGTAAGGTTGCAGTGTGTGAGACTATTTATCTAAGATAAAATCCAAGTACATGAGACCATGATTAAAGCTTACAGATTTTGTATGGTTTGGAGAAAAATGGATAATTTTATTTATTTATTTATTTATTTCAATTTATATCCTGCCTTTTTCCTCAAAGGACTCAAGGCAGCTTACACCATTCTCCTCCTCCATCTTATCCCCACAACAACAACCCTGTGAGGTAGGTTGGGCTGAGAGTTTGTGACTGGCCCAAAGTCACCCAGTTGGCTCCATGGCCTAGCAGGGACTAGAACTCAGATCGCCTGAGTCCCAGGCCCATGCTCTTCACCACTACACCACACTGGCTCCCCACCCCATAATTCCATAAAACTAGGACCTGAAATTATTCCATGAATTTGAACGGAAAAGATTCAGGACAGATAAATGGAAGAGTGTTCACACAGTGTGCAGTTAAAATATGGAGTTAGCTACCACAACATGTAGTCGTGACTACCAGCTCAGGTAGCTTTAGAAGAGGGTTAGAGAAATTTGTTGAAGAATGACAGTCATAACGATTACAGATTATTTCCTGTATCGGAGACAATACCTCTGTTAGACCAGTTGCTGGGGAAAAGGAGCTGGAGGATGCCATGTCACTAGTAGTTGACTACTGGGTTAACATAATCCTGGACTAAATCCCCCAAACTGCTCGTCCTGAGTGATTTTAACATCCATTCTGAGGGTACCCCATCTGGATCAGCTCAGGATTTCATGGACTCCATGACAACCATGAACTGTCCCAACATGTTATAGGCCCAACACATGTAGCAGAACATATTCTAGATCTGTCTTTTTCAGCTAGCCATGGGAATAGTGATCTAAAGGTGGGGTGGACCTTGAATTGTTCCATTTGTCATGGTCAAATCACTTCCTGTTGACTAGTGGTGATTTTTCCCCTCTTTGGGGGTGGGGGACTCATTAAGATCATCTATGCTCAGAGGTTGATGGATCCAGATGGTTTCCAGAGGGCTCTGGGTGACTTGGTTAATATGGCTGGTGGTCCTGCTGAATCCCTGGTTTATCTCTAGAACATCGAGATTATCTGGGCAGTTGACATGATTGCTCCTGAGTGCCCTTTCTGTAGTAGAGTTTGTCCAGCTCCATGATATATCCCAGAGCTGAGAGTAATGAAACAAATTAGGAGACAGCTTGAGTACAGGTGGAAGAAAACTAGTGAATAAAGTCAACCTCTGGCATGTTCATTAAATTTATTACATTTATAATTTTATAGTTTGTTGTGGAGTATTTAATTTTTGCTTTGTTAATTGGTTGTATTTATCATGTTGCATGTGGTTTACATTTTATCATAAAATGCTTTTATCTGTCTATCTAAATCTTAGATCTATCTATCTATCTATCTATATATAGTGAGATGCCCTGAGGCTTTGTTGCAATGGGGCGGCATAGAAATGTTTTAAATAAATAAATATTAATTTATTGTTTTATCTACTTTATCTGCTTTATTGTTTTAGCAACTGTATTGTATGTTGTTTGGGGTGGCATAGAAATGAAAATAAATAAAGTACCTGTGGTCAAATGCATTTGGAGGCAGTGAGCGCACTAAATAATGATAATTGTCACCATCATCTGGCTGCCTCCATTGAATCTTCCCTTTGCTTTCTAGCAGGACTCTCTGAGATTGTCTGGGACCTACTATTAGTCCTCTTGGTTAATGCAAGCTACCAGGGAGGGAACTGCCAGCTGGGTCAGGGAAGTGATTAATGCCTCCTTACGAGAAGGAGCGGTCCCTTGCCACTTCAAACAAGTGGTGGTGAGGCCACTTTTGCAGAAATTCTCCCTGAATCCAGAAGTACTCTAAGTAATTCTAAGCTGGTGAAAAGGTACTTGAGCAGTTCCTGACACTCTTGGATGAGACTGATTATCTGGATTCATTTCAGGCAGGAGTCAGGCCTGGTTTTCAAATAGGAAATGTCAATTGTTGCCAACCTTACTATCTTTTTGGCACTGGGCCAAGACCTTCCTCTGCAGGGCCTCCTGAGGGAATAAATGATTTAATTTGTAACCAGAGGTCCTGGTCTTTGTTATCACATAGTTTTAATTGATTTAAAGAAAAGGTTTTTCCTTATTTGAATTGTATATTATTTTGTGTATGTTGTGAAATTTGTTTTTGTTTAATTGATTTAATAAAGATTTTAAAAAAGAAAATAATACAAAAACCTTCCTCTACTGCAGGACATTTAATTAGCTGGACTTTGTTAGTTGTTTAATTAGGTTCAAACAGGTATTATCTTGCTTAATTTATTGGAATTTTATATGTGCTTTAAATGTGGTTTCAATTTTGTGTACAACATTTTTTCTCTGTTTTTATACTGTGATGCATTTTAGATCCTGTTTTAATGGATTGTTGTAGACTGCCTGTAGAGTTTCAGCTGTTGGGCAGTATAGAAGTTAAATAAATAAATAGTGGATCTTTTTGTCTGATCCGGCATGGTTCTTATTTTCTTCTATCAAAGTAAATAACTTGGCTGGCATAATGTACACTGCATTAATGCTTCTGTACATGCATTTCTATTCCTCTGCATTGTTATTGTAGTTGCTTTTTTACCCAAATTTACTTCCTGTTGTCTATTAATGAAACAGCATTGTTGCTTTCCCTCACCCTGGTAATATTGTCGCAGCTATTTCTATGCTTGACAAATGGTCAGCAAGGCTACCCTTTTGAAAGATGTATCAAATTAAAAATTATGCCTTATATGGGGAGCTACCAAATTATAAAGAAGCAAGTGTTGATTTCAAAGTGATAACATGTTTCAATCTTTGTGCTGGTAAGACAGCACCTAGTGACACACTGTCATCTGCCAAGTCCTCTGAGTGTGTCCATCAAAGCTGTTAGTGTGATATCACTCCATGGAATGGGAAAGAACCCAGGAAAAGCCCCCTTCTGGGAAAAATTACTTGGGGGAAATCCCACTCCTGTCAAAGACTCCAGGGGCAATAGGGCCTATGCCACTGAATAGTCTTAGTCCTCTTTCTGACAATGCACCTTTTCCGCCACCTGTGTTCAACTTAGTATGGAGGAATAGAGAAAAATGGTAAGAACACAATCCACAGGTGGGGGCAGGTGGAAGAAAGGTCACCATCCAGAATAGGAATGGCACAAAAAGTCAAAATCCAGAGAGGGTTCTAACAACATTTTGCAATCAACCACACCTTCTTCAGTGATTTGTAGTGAGGCATGAGAATCTGCATTAATCAGTAATTTATAACATCTGTGCTCATTATTCTGTGCTTGAGAAGTTAACCTCCTAACTGGGTTGCTCAAAATATCATTGGAAAGATTTAATATTATTAATTAGTTACAGTGAACTTAGGATGCTACTTATTATCTTTAGTTCAAAGCTAATTTCAAGGATATATGGGAACATTTTGAATTGATACTACATTGCAGATGGTTGCTCTTTATAAATGTTAATGCACTCATGAATGATCTCACTGATTCCCCGTAGCTGTGCCACTTATGTGATGCAGAGCTTTAAAATCTGTGTCTTCCGTGTTATGTACTGATCCTTGATCTCCCAGACCAGGAAAGGCCATAGCTGATGAACCAATCAAAATGGTAAAAGGCACAACAAGACATCAGAGTAACTTGGGACTCCAGTGACAACTATGGATCTAGGAATATCCCCAGACTATGAGGTGTCTGTTACTAGCATAGTGATGGCACTTGGCTTCAAAACCTCCAATGACTGCACTCAGCAGCTTCATATAGATGTTAAACAGTATTTTATGTAAGCCGTTCTGAGGCTATGCGATGGGATGGCATACAAACACAGGAAAGACAGACAGACAGACTGGGGACAAGATAGTACCCTGCAGATCTCTGTAGCTCAGTTGCCAAAAGCCTGAGTAATGTTCACCCATGTTAATCTCTGAAACTGATCCCACAGGTAAGGCTGGAACCACTGTAATAGAGTGTCTCTAATGCCCAACCCACAAAAGTCTTCCAAAACGACTGCCTAGCAACAGTGACACATGCATTGGTTACTTCCCGATTGGACTTCTGTAACACGCTCTATGTGGGGCTGCCCTCGAAGACAGTCCGGATACTTCAGATGGTGCAAAATAGAGCAGCCAGCTTGCTGACGGGGACTGGGCGTTACTCTCACATAACCCCAGTCCTCTACCAGCTTCACGGGCTCCCCATCGAAGTCCGGGCTCAATTCAAGGTGCTGGTTATCACCTACAAAGCCCTTAACAGCTTGGGACCTGGATACCTAAAGGAACGCCTGCTTCCTTATTTGCCCTCCCGCCCCTTGAGATCGGCAGCAGAGGCCCTCCTCCGGGAGAGACATCAGGAGGCAAAATACCCAGAGGAGGCCTTTCTCTGTGGTGGTGCCCCATCTGTGGAATGCGCTCCCCAGAGAGGTCCGCCTGGCGCCGTCGTTATTTGTTTTTCGTCACCAGGCTAAGACCTTTTTATTTAAACAATATTTTAACAACGCTTAATATCTATAGGTTTTAATTGTGCAGCCAGGGTGTTTCCGGGTTTTAATTGTATTTGTATCATGTTTATTTATTTATGTGAGCTGTCCCGAGGCTATAAGTGATGGGACATCATACAAAAACTCTAAATAAATAAATAAAATGATGTTTGTTTTGTTTTAATGTGTTTTGTAAATCTGCCCAGAGAGCCCTCCTGGACAATTGATTAATGTAGATTATAAATTTAATTTTAGTATAAATAAATACCAATAAATACCATGGCTGATAGTATTGAAAGCCAGTGAGAGATTGATTAGAACTAACAGGGTTGTCCTCCACGTGTCCCTCTTCCAGTAAAGGTGATTCATCATAGCAACTAAGGCTAATTAAGTCCTGTAACACAGTTGAAATGCTGGAATGGGCCTAGATCAGAGGTCCTCAAACTTTTTCAATACGGGGCCAGTTGGATGGCGGCAGCGACAGGCATGGGCTGAGGTGCTGTCGGGCGTGCGCAGCCGCGGTTTGCTTGCTTGGAGATCTCCCATCGAGTCCAAAACCATTTCTGAGTGAGCAAGCTACCACCTCCCCGCCCGTGCAGCGAGGCGGCAGCATGAGCCAGATAAATGGGCAAGGCGGGCCACCGGATTCATCCCACAGGCTGTAGTTTTAAGGACCCATGGTCTAGATAATCCGTACCTTCAAGAAGTATTTGCATTTGTTCAAGCATGACCATAAGAAAAGGATATTTGCAATTGGAAAGTGGTGGTCAAGTACTGTTGGGGCCAGAATGTGGTTTTTAAGAACGTATAAACAACCAGTGGTTCTTCCCGTCCAGCACTCTGTTCACATGGTGGCAAACCAGCAGAATCTCTCAAGCAGGATGGGTAAAAGAATTCCAGCTTCCCAAGAATACAGCCTCTGATAATGGAAGTAGCACTTAGCCAACAAGGCTAATAGCCATTGATAGTGTTTTCCTTCCTGAATTTGTCTTATCCATTTTTAAAGCCAAATTAGTGGCCATCACTACTTCCTATGGCAGTGAATTCCACAGTTGAACTATGACCTTTTTGAAATACTTCATTGTATCTGCCCTGAATCCCCTTCCATTCAGCTTCATGAGGTAACTGCAGTCTCCCTCTATACTTTCTCTACAGCTTGCGTAGTTTTAAACATCTCTATCATGCCTCCCCTTACCTTTTTGAGCTAAATAATCGCAGATGTTGTATTTGCTCCTCACAGGGGAGTTGCTCCAGCCCCTTGGTCATTTTAGTTGCCCTTCTCTATACTTTTTCCAACTCAGTACTGTCTTTTTTCAGGTATGGTGACTAGAACTGTACACAGTATTTTAAATGCAATTCCACTGCATTTATATCCCTCTATAAGTACCTAAAAGGCTGTCACAAAGAGGAAGGTCAAGATCTCTTCTTGCTAATGCCAGAGTGCAGGACACAGAATAATCAATTCAAGTTGTGACAACCCAGATTCAGGCTGGACATCAGGAAAAGCTTCCTCACTGTCAGAGCAATATATCAGTGGAACCAGCTTTCTAGAGAGGTGATGGGTTCTCCCACACTAGAGACATTCAAAAAGAAACTGGACAGCCACCTGAGTGGGATGGTCTAACTTGGTGTCCAGCAACAGCAGGGGGTTGGACTCAATGGCCTTCATGGCCCCTTCCAATTCTACTATTCTACAGGCTTTGAAGGGGAATGTGATTTTGGCAGTCCTGTTTTTTATTCCTTTCTTAATTATGCCTAACATAAGGTTTTTCTTTTTCACAGCAGCTGCACATTGAATAACTTTTTTTATCAAGCTATCTACTACTAGCCCAGGATCCCTTTCTTGATCAGTCACCGTTTGCTCATATCCCACAATCCCTTAAAGATGGGATTTTTTTTTTTTGTCCATATATGCCTTATTCGCTAGCATTAAAACACATTTGTTGGCAACACAAAACTATTCAGGGTAGTTAATAGTGGCCATTCTCCCAAGCTGGAGAGATCCTTTTGGTTTTAACCACCCTGAACAGTGTTGTCAACAAACATGACCACTTCACTGCTTACTCCTATCTTCAGTTCATTTATGGATAGATTGAAAAGCACAGAACCCTATAGAACCCACTGGTTACATCCCTCTAATAAAATTACCTTTTATTCCCACTCTTTGGTTTCTGTTCTTTAACCAGTGACTGATCCGTAAGTGGACCCCCTAGTATTCCATGACTGCTAAACTTGCTCAAGGAGTGTTTGGTGAGGGACATTGTCACAAGCCTTTCAGAAGACCAGATAAACAATGTTTACCAGATTGTTCTTGTCTATGCACTTGTTGACAACCTTGAAGAATTCTAATAGTTGAGAGAGACAGGATGTACCTTTGCAGAAGCTGTGTTGTTCCTCAGGGCTTGTCCCTCTATCTTATGTTTTCAACCAATCTGTGAAGAACAGAGGTTAAGCTAACTGCCTGTAACTGAGAGAGCTTGTCCTCCTGGTAACACTGCTCTTAGCTTTTCTGACTCAGCCCCCCTCACCAGGATGTTCATCTAAGAGTGGACCAATTTTCTTACCAGCTCTGAATACACTCTTCATCAGATAAGTACACATGCTTGATGAACTTATGGTTAGTATAGAATCTGATATGTCTACATCATCAGAGCACAAGTATACAAATCATTTTAGAGAATTCTATATGAAGCTACGTATTTGTTGTCTGTGCCTTATATAACATTTTTACTCATTACTGAAAACTTCAAATATGCTTCAACACAAGATCATAAAGTAACACAGTGCTACATTCCATTACTGTGTAGGTAACACTGGCCCTCACAATTAATTAATTTAATTTTTCATCCCTCAGGTAATGTTTTGGCCTTGAGCATTTTCTAACAAAATAACTCATGTTGTTTTGAAAGGAGTAGGTTTCCAATTTCTCAGTAGCTTTCCACTACTGAGAATAAAGCTATTCTTGTAAAACCCTTCACTCTGGCACATTGAAGAGATAGCTCTGCTTTTCCTGCGAGTTGCAAAATTTTGCCTTACTTTTCAGGTGTATGTTGTTTGTTTATTAATTTCAGAAAATTTCTATGCTGCTTTTCATTTTTAAGAAGCATTCTAAAGCAGTTTGCATTATAATGTGATAAAATACCATAAAACCAATTACTAAAACAATAAAGCAGTGATCAGACAATAAAATCTCATTAAAACAACTCTTAAAGTAACCATGACATAGCTTGTCAGTGCTACTGATCAGGCAACACCTTGGAAATAAGGCCTGAGGGCCTTTTTAACTGCTGTCCTGAACTAATAATGAACCAGTGGCAGAGCATCATGATGACAAAACAAGATCCAGGTGCACTGTTCACAAGGCACAAAGAAATTCTCCAAGTTTACGTCCTACGAAAGCAGTTTACGTCCTTTAGCTTTATTAAGATAGATGGCAGTGACATCAGAGAACTGAGAGGTCCTGATTGATCTGTCTGGTCTCAAAATGGTTAACTCCCTATTTAAAGAGTCCAAAACAGACTGTGAGAGCAACAGCATAGAGAGGGTATCCTCATATACAGAAAAATGGAAGGAGTCCCACTGTCTTCTCAAGACCAGCAGAATGTCAGGAGTAATGACCCCCTGCATTGGGGAGATCAACCTGTACCATTCTTCCAAGACTTGCTTACCCTAAAATTGGAGGTGAAGTCAGCAGCCCCTTTGAAAGGCCAGTCCAGCCAGCTTATCTTGCAGGGTACTGGTAGACTAGCCTTGATAGTATGACTGTACTTAGAATTCCAGCAGCTGGTCTACTGGAATAGGCCACAACAAAGGGAGTGCCTAGGCAGATCTGAACATGTCAAACTCTCTACCTGTAGCAGGGGTGCATACCGGGGGCCAAAGACTTCATCGTGGCATCTATTGCCTCATATCTTCAAGAAGAACAACTCGCTGTAGGGGCCAATTCTCAAAAATTGAATATCTGGTCTTGTGACAGGGTGATGCCATTATCTAGACCAGGAATATGGTATGCACAAAATAAAACTGAGACAGGTTCAGACTGAGGCAATGCTTAGCTAAGGCTGTAACCAAACTTATCAACCATAGGTCCCTGGATGTCAATGAATTCACCACCTGAACTGACATCTAGTTGCCATACCAGAAGTGAGCTGAGGCATTGGAGAGGTAGTTGCCTCAGAGTCAGAAGACTCCAGAAGGAAACTCCATTGTATTGATATTATTGCACATCTTTAGATCAGGCCTCATTTCTTGCATGACCTTAATATGACGGTCATATGATATGATTGCCAAAAGATTTGACAAATTTAGGAACTGGTGGAAACCTTATGTTTGCATGCAGAATGGATCCTTGCTACTTTCAGTCTTAACGCTCACAGTTTATCTTTGGATAAGCAGCTGGGCTGAGTCAATAAGTCCAGCTGGATTGTTCCACCAATTCAGACATAAACCACCCATATTGGCTCAACCAATCTTTGCCCATGAAAAGCAGAAATCATCAAGATAATGCAAAGAATTAACAAAGTTGCTTCAATGCTTCCAAGCTCCTTTCCAAAAAACTCAGAATCTCTCAGGAACAGAGCATGATATAGAGCAGCCTTCATGGTACACTGAAGGCACAGAAAGAGATGAGGGTCTCTGGCTACACCCAGATGAATCACTGACCAAAAGCCCAGCAGGCCTCCCTCTACCAAACCAGACATCAGTGCAAGGATAGCTGAATGAGCTGGCACCTCTTTCATGTTCCTACTACTCCAACAGTTCCAACAGCCAGAAAGGAAATGGCCTGGAGTTGGGGGCAGAGCTGACCTTTAAACTCCCTAATCCCAGCTCATCTCCCCACAGGAGAGCATTGCTTGCGTTTTGTTTCCATCTTCTCTCCCACCTGCAAATGCTGCTGCTCACCCATGCTGTTCTGTCAGGACAAGCTGGAAACGGGCTAGCTATCATACCAACCAAAAGTGGTAATAGGCAGTCTTTGCCTCTGAGGCCACTTGGGCTTTGAGTGATAGCAATGAATTCAAGAGCATCCCCAGACTATATACAGTGGTACCTTGGCTCACAAACTTAATCCGTTCCACGACTCTGTTTGCAACCCAAATTGGTCATGAGCCAAGTCAAATTTCCCCATAAGGTCATCTCCCCCCCCCCCCCGGCCGCCCCAGCACGACCGCGATTGCACCTGTGTGCCTTGCACGATCGTGATCGCGGCCATCTCCTCCACTCGCCCAAGCACGACTGTGATCGCACCCATGAAGGGAAGACGGGTGCGATCATGATCGTCACCTGATATGGAGTTTGCAGCCTGCGGCAAAATTTTCCTGAAATTTCTGTTTGCGATCCAATTTGGTCATGAACTGAGGCATTTGTGAGCTGAGGTATCACTGTACTTGTGATTGAAAGAGGTTAACCCCATTCAGGACGGGTGGATTACCCAACTCCCAGGCATGGGAACAACTTAATCGCAGAGCTTCTGTCCTCTTACGTTATGTTATTCGCAAAGTCATGCCCGACCCATCGCCACCCTATGGGCAACATTCCTCCAGGCTCTCCTATCCCCCACCATCCCCCGGAGTCCACCTAAGCTCACACCAACTGCTTCAGTGACTCCATCTAGCCACCTCATCCTCTGCTGTCCCCTTCTTCTTTTACCATCAATTGTTCCCAGCATTAGGGTCTTCTCCAGTGAATCCTTCCTTCTCATTAGGAGGCCAAAGTATATGAGTTTCATCTTCAGTATCTGGCCTTCTAAAGAGCAGTCAGGGTTGATCTCCTTTAGGACTGACAGGTTTGATTGCCTTGCAGTCCAAAGGACTCGCAGGAGTCTCCTCCAGCACCACAATTTAAAGGCCTCAATTCTTCGGCGCTCAGCCTTCCTTATGGTCCAGCTTTCAGAGCCATACATTGCAACTGGGAAAAACATAGCCTTGACTATACGCACTTTTGTTGGCAGAGTGATGTCTCTGCTTTTTAGTATGCTGTGTAGATTTGCCATAGCTTTCCTCCCCAGGAGCAAGTGTCTTTTAATTTCTTGGCTGCAGTCCCCGTCTGCAGTGATCTTGGAGCCCAGGAAAATAAAATCTGTCACCACCTCCATTTCTTCCCCATTTATTTGCCAGGAAGTGATAGGACCGGATGCCATGATCTTAGTTTTCTTAATGTTGTGTTTCAAGCCAACTTTTGCATTCTCCTCCTTCATCCACATCAATAGGTTCTTTAGTTCCTCTTCACTTTCTGCCATTAGAGTGGTATCATCTACATATCTGAAGTTGTTGATATTTCTCCCGGCAATTCCGATTTGTAATTCATCAAGCCCCACCTTTCACACAATATGGTCTGCATGTAAGTTAAATAGGCAGGGCGACAGTCATACTCCTTTCCCAATTCTGAACCAATCAGTAGTTCCATGTCCAGTTTTCACTGTTGCTTCTTGACCCGCATATAGGTTTCTCAAGAGACAAATAAGATGGTCGGGTACTCCCATCTCTTTAAGAACTTGCCACAATTTGTTGTGATGCACACAATCAAAGGCTTTAGCATAGTCAATGAAGCAGAAGTAGATGTTTTTCTGGAACTCCCTAGCCTTCTCCATGATCCAGCGTATGTTGGCAATTTGATCTCTAGTTCCTCTCCCTCTTCGAAACCCTGCCTGTACTTCTGGCAGTTCTCGGTCCACATACTGCTGG